>NC_090819.1:98487674-99087674 GCF_000390325.3 Nicotiana tomentosiformis | reverse complement strand
AAATCAAGAAAAAAAAAGAATGCACAATTGAGGAAACACACGCCGCTGAGTACGAGAATAACCAATCATGGGTTGGTGTTATTTGTTTGAGAAAAAATAGCGCTTCAAGAAGCTGCCATTGTAAAAGGTTATACGCAATGCCTACTATGTGACTTGTATCTTCTGAAGGGCAACCTACATAAAGGAATAGATCTCTCAGATGAGGGGGTCTGCACACTTCACATGGTTACATAGGAAGCACATATCCTTATTCAAGTTTCACCAACGCCAATCAAAAAAATATTTTTACGTACTCTGACCAAGAAAAAGAATCAAACCCGCATGTGAGAGGGTGTGATGCAGAAAACTTAACCTTTTGGATGAGGCAATTCACACATTACCAATATTCTAAGCAGACAGTGAAAAGAAAACACATGTTGTCGTCCATTTTGTGAGTTAATGCAGATGGTGGGACAGTAATGCACAAGTAAAATAAGAAAAATAGTACTGATAAAAGCATATAAGAAAAATACTATAGGTGTTAAAAATACATATTAGAGATTTAAAAGGATTAAAAGGGTGTACATCACTGGTAATGACTTTTCCTAATTAAAAAAAATGAGTCTTGACTTTTGTGAAATACCTCATCAAACTTCATAAAATTCTGGGTGTCCAGCTCTCCATTAACTTCTGGCTTGAAGGCTGCTTCCATTTCATACAGCTTATCCCATACAATATGCTTGAACCAAGGATGAGCCTGATACCAACCACTTGGAATAAATTTAACAGAGCAAACATGAAAGTTCCAGTGAAAGCAATTGAATGTAAATGATTTAAATAGTACCTTTATTTGGTTTGAACCTCCAGTGCCCAGTCTATGTTCAACATCACATAGTAACCTGCAGATAAGATCCTTTGCCTCGTGGGAGAGTTTGGCCTCTTCAGGAAATTTTAGCTGATTTCTCCAGTGAACTATCT
This sequence comes from Nicotiana tomentosiformis, assembly GCF_000390325.3. NCBI lineage: Eukaryota > Viridiplantae > Streptophyta > Magnoliopsida > Solanales > Solanaceae > Nicotiana > Nicotiana tomentosiformis. The sequence goes on along the minus strand of NC_090819.1, from coordinate 99,086,717 downwards.
GGCAAGCACACACATGGAGTCAAAATCTGATAGATTTGGCGATTAACAGGAGAATCCTAAAAGAAGGTTAGTTTCAACATGAAGGCAACCAGTACATTGTGGATAATACAGAAATGGGTGTCACTAATGCTACACATCTCATAGTAAACATTGATTGTAGCAGTGGCAAGCATATCAGTGTGAATGCAATACATCTGCTGAGACTTCTAGGGCAAAAAGGTAGAAAAATTGAACCATTTGACCCAAACAACACAGGCTAATCTATGCGGTTAAGTACCAAGTGGAAAGGTCTCAGGTATCAACTGTGCAAGTTGTCTTCCATAACACAAAAACGAAAGTTGGTTCTTACTTGGACGAAATTACATATACGAATTCTAGTTCTTTCTCTGTGGACATTTTGCAACAAGTTCTTAGCATTAAACTTTTCTCTTAATCTCCAAAGATTTTAACAGTGAAAGCAGCAGGGCACTTTTTGTTATCTCAGCAGCAGCAGATATCCTTATCATCCAAAGAGGAAAAAAACATACATGAAGAAATGCAAGAAGTAAAAATACAGAAGCAAAGATGCTACCTTTCTGCAAGTAGTTATTGGATCATCAGCGTAGAATGGAGGGTAACCAATGAGCATTTCGTACAAAATTGCACCAAGGGACCACCTGCATGCAGTATAGCAGATAAAAGATGAGAAACAGATAAAGCACAGCATGGTACATTTTTTATTTATTTATAGAAAATAACGAGTAGATACTATACAATGGGTTAGAAAACAAAAGCATTTCCTGCAGTACTCATCAAACTAAAGTGAAAACATAGGGACTACATCTGTGGAAATGGTCTGGCTATCAGTGAAGTTCCACGGAATCCCAAACTTCACTGATAGCCAGATGAGGGACTGGATGTGGTAGTATCAGATATCCTGCCAAGCCCAAACTATCTGCCAATTCCAGCCCCTATATCATCCCCAGAGTGGTTAAGGTATGAGGGGGGAGGTAGGTAGGTTAAGCACTGAATTGACAGTTATACACTTAACATAAAAGGACGAAGGACAAACCCTTCACTGATTTTTCAACTCCCTTCTTCCTTACCCCTTCCATGGCCCAGCATCTAGAAACTCTCTATTCCCTTTCCCTTCAACTTAACGTGCTCTCTCCTCCCACAGTGAACTCTTCCGCTAGCCCCCTTTGCACCTGCACCAAAATCTTTCCTTCTTCTCCCATCCCTCTCCTATTCCCATTACCTGATGCAGCACCCTCCCCTACTTACACTGATGTCCTTGTTCCTCCCTACTTCTCCTTCGCCTTCCCCAACATAAGCAAGCTGCCCATAAAAAACAGATAACCTTAGACTGCTTTCTCAGTTAGTGAGGTTATTTAACCATTCCACTCCTCGTCTAGTAGGTCTTTTTTTTTTTTTTGGCTATATTTCATCGTTCGCCGCTAATTGGTATTTGCTAGATTGAATTTTGTTAAGATGGACATAGAGGTACCACAAATATTTTCTGCCACTGCTTCATTTTATTATGGAGACTTCCAAATATAGAAGTATGTCAATCTTTATGGAGCAGACTGAAAAGGAAAGAGTATTTTATAAAATAAAACATAGAGAATACTGTTTTTAATTATCATTATCAGTAAATACATGCCACCACATATGTTGGAAAGCAAACTAATGAAGAGAGAAGCATAGTAGGCAATTTATTGGGAGGGAAATCCATCAATTAGTTAAATGATCGGTAAAGTCCTCTTGTCAGATTTATGCACCAATTGAACAGGGTCTCACTATAGATATTTGTCAAATAGAGTCATGCACAGCACTGACATGTATGAGCAGAGAATCCAAGATATCTTGGTGATCTATCGCAAAAAAGCTTAGTATAATTTCAGAATAAACACTAACCAATCGCATTCCATCCCATATCCCTTCTTCAATAGTACCTCAGGAGCAATATAGTCTGGCGTACCGACTGTTGAAAATGCCTTTTAGATAATGAAGGCAAAAATTAGTTTCAAGTACATATAAAATTTAATACTGCTGAATAACAAAGAACTATGGTGGTCTACAAAAGCGAATATTTCGGTTATATGACAGTTATTGTCATATGCAAGAAAAGCATTATTCCATGGACAGAAATACAAGCCCATACAACTTCTGGTTCCTGCCATGATCTGGCTTTGTATAAGTGCATATGTTTGGGAGCACGACAAAACCTAGTTCAATTATAATGCAGCAAATTGCATCTTACACACATCAAATAGTTAGGTTTCAAAGGGCATAACAATAGATTCGAATCGTATTCAAATGGATATTATTTCAGCTGGAGTACCATTAACCAAACCTTTGTTAAAACATAGATCTTTTATTGTTTAAATGAAATAGAAGAGACTCCCTGCTTCACAATTGATGTCCTATGATTTCGACATCTTTGGGCAAATTTGGCTGTCAAATTTTTGTGAACTAATTCAATTATTCACTTTTTGGTCCATTTTACTTTTTACAAGGTAAAATAATATTATTTATATGGGAAATCTCTGTATACAAGAATATGCCACCAAGTTGATAGCCTACAACAAAATATGGTTCTCTACAAAGTATCCAGTTTTCTATACAGACTGGAACCTAATGGGTGATAAAGGGGAAACTAGAAATAAGAGGTTATTCTTCATATACACAAAATTATTCTCTACGCCAGCAGGGCCCACATAAGAGCTAGTGGGGCAACATCCTATGCTTTGCGTTTTCTCTTCCTTCTTTCACAGGCCAAGTTGAAACAAGCTTCCTTCACTATACCCGACATCATCCATTGTACACCAACCAATTCCACTACAACTGTGTTGCCACCTTGCGTTGTATTTTGTTGATAACCATGAAATCACCTACTTATAGCTTCAACACTCGATGGATCATGGACCAATTCCTCTACCTTTCTCCACTTAGATATCAGAGTTGGTTCACCCAAAAAGTTTGAATCCGTGGTGTGCGTCTACCACTATTCTTGTCGTTCTTGTTCTCGATTAGTTCAAAAGATTTAAATTGAACTCCGAAATAAGTTCTTTCAAATTTTCGGTCTCAGAATGGTCTATTGTACTCTAAAATAGTTTTGGTATTATTCTGGTATTAGCCCGAATTTGAAGTTAAAAATAGGTTTGAAGTTGCAGTGCGAAATGGTGGATTTGACACGCAAGTTAAATGGTGACAGAAATTATGCTAAAACAGATTATTTGACTTGAAGTAGGAAAATAAAATGACCAAATCAGAGTATCTTTCATGATTTGGAAGGTCCTAGTGTCTGCAATAAATAGTTTCCTTTTATTGAGTTTCTGTGTCAGCAATAATGAGTATAGTAACAACAAAGCTGACGGCGCCTTCACTAATCAAGTGTGCTCTTGGGGAAACTCTCTCATTTTAGGAGCGTTTGCTTCCAATTTTTGCATCAATAACAGTATAACTGTAAGCCTTATGACACAATCCTCACACAACCCAAAGGAAAAAAAAACATATATCAGTAATATAACATACCAATTTCCTCCTGTTCATCTGCCAATGATGAAGTTGTTCACGGGGACTTTTCCACTTACTTCCGTCACGGGAATCTGGGAAGCTGCTATCTATATCCATAGGATCATCTCTATTCTCATCATCCATAGTTTCATTTTCTTTCAACGTGGATAAAGTTCTACAATCAAGAGGCTTACAGAGACCAAAATCAGAGAGCTTCATGTGACCATTTTTGTCCAAAAGAAGGTTGTCAGGTTTGATATCTCTGAAAAAGAGAATGGAAAATATGAACACCAAACAGTCTCCCCGTCAAAAGAAATATGCCTCAAGAAATCTATTGCATATTTGCATCCAATAACATACAAATAAATTATCTCACGTCTAAATCATCTCACAACAATAACTTTCACAAATCGGAAGTTGATGCAAGCATATACCTGTGAATGTAATTATGCTTGTGAATGGACTCTATAGCTAGGACAGTCTGCGCAATATAAAATTTAGCTACACTTTCAGACAATGTGTCTTCTCTAATGAGCAGAGTCATCATGTCACCGCCAGGAAGATACTCCATGATAAGATAAAGATATTCAGCATCTTGGAATGAGTAGTATAATTTTACAATGCAATGGCTGGCCACTTCCGCCAATAAATTTCTTTCCGCTCTCACATGCTCCACCTGCAAAAATCAATTTGTCACAGGGAATACGCATTTGGGGACATATTACATTTGAACACATCATAAAGAAGAAGATGTTACATGCAAACATGACACAGACCCCGCCCCTCCAACTTCCTATTAAATAGAGAATGCATGGGCTATGTTAAGCTCTGCAGTACACCAACCAAAAGTCTTAATCATTCATACACTGGAGCCAGTAAAAACAGTCTTAATATGCCATTCGATCATTTCATTTCATAAGGGGAATAAATGAACTTGGTATGATACTCGATCATTTCATTTCATAAGGGGAATAAATGAACTTGGTATGATACTCGATCATTTCTGTTCTCTAAGGCAATAAGGTTCTTTATCGAAAGAATCATTGCAGAAGCTACATGAGAAGGGGCTCCCGAAAAAGGTTAACTCGGTTAAGTTTCAAAATAAAAGCTGTCCGGGAAAATGAGGAGAAAGACCAGTCTCCCCATTAAACATGCAAATAAGATATAGCCCTAAAGAGCATGCTATGAATTCTCTGAAAATTCCCATGATACACTCATATTTAAAAGATAAAGAAAATTGAACAAGAGATCTATAACTGTTTCTAGTGATTAGTTTTTTATTTCGATGTTCGTTGTTTGGTCAAGCCAACAAGCACCTCGACTAATCCACTAGACAACCTGTCCATCCCAAAAGCACAAGTGGCCAAAATAATCCTATCCACTAAAGTTGGAGCAAATGGGGTGATAAATTGATAATATAATCTAGCATCACATGTTAAGATAGATGAATAAATAAAACACCTAATGAGACGAACCTTGTTTCTCATAGTGAAGAGATAGGGTATTAGGATACAATTATGGAGGACTAAGGGGAAAACCTTTAGCTTTAAATCACAAAGAAACCTAGAAAATTGAGCATAATGAGGAAAATTCCAATTTTGAAGTATTTTTTTTATTGTTAAATTCCAATTTTGAAGTATTCCTAATTTCTGTTCTAAATTCAAAATCTTAGTGAAAGTTAATGAGATAACGTAACTATGAAATGTACTGTATAATTTCAGCCATTTCTACCTAGCAAAAGAACAATGCAGAAATACTTGAAAGTATGGTTACACAACAGCTCAAGCAATCATGCACCATGCAGGATATAAGAACTAGCTATCACATGCATTTGGAATGATTCTCAAACTGGTCTTTTTGCACGTCCAGTGATGAAATTTGAATCAGAGCAGAGTACTAAAACACTGTCACTCCGGGATTTATTAAGAAGCCTTCTTTACTCCCTTTTACATGTTTTGATGTTAAGGTGTTCAAGGGAAGGTTGCATGGCAGAATCAATTAACCAACTATGTGTCGTCAACCCCAAACTAGTCGAGGTCCGTGACAATCCTTTATATATCTGCTCTATTACCATTCATATCGCTCCAATATTTTTCTTTTATGACAGTGGTATTTGGGCCAGCTTGCCCGTACCTCGACTATTCCACCGGGTACCTGCTACTCCCAACAGCACTGATATCCGTCATCTCTGCTCACTAAGGCTTAGATACAAGGGAAGATATCACCTAGGTTTTTTTGTCTTTGTTGGAATTTGAACTTGAGACCGCATGGTTGTCCACCCGCTTTATTGACCACTAGACCACACCCTTGGTGAACATATCACTCTAATATTGGTAATCAATTTGTCTTTTAAGTCAAAATACAGATTTTCCTGACACGGGAAGTTCTCTTAATCTCGCAATTGTCCCTTTCTGGACATGCGCAAGTGTAACAACAATAACTAAACCTTAATCTCAACTAGTCGGTACTGCATATATGGATCCTTGCTTTTCGTAAACCACACTTAATTAAATCCTCATTAATACTAAGAGATTGTAGGTTAAATGGGAGTTTGTCAGAACAAAATTATTAGCTCTAGAGTCTGCTCGTTAGTTTGGTCTTTTTTGTGATAAGGTAAATAAATTTCATTAATAGAAACGGCAAAAGCCCCTATACAAGAGGTATACCAAAAAGTAGTAAACCTACAAAAAGAGATGGTTCTCTAAGAAAGTCACCCAATCTTCTAGACTACAAGGAATCTCATGGGTGCACCAAAAGGAAATAAGGGATAAAAGGATATCCCTCAAATGTACAAAATTCATCTCTATGCCCTCAAAAGCTCTCCTATTTCTTTCTCTCCAAACAACCTACATGATTGCAAGCAGGGCAACACTCCAAGCCTTGTGTCTTCTCCTTATTCCTCCACAGCTTCAACTGAACATTAAACCCTTCGCAGTACCTGGCATCACCCAATAGGTTCCAAACTATGTTAGGATTTCCCACCATAACCTCGAGGCAACCCGACAATGTAGAAGAAGGTGCTATACATCTTCCCCTGACTCCTTATACATAATGCACAAACATAAGTGCCCTTCCTCTTCCTCAAGTTCTCGGCCATCAAAATCACCCCTTTGCTGCTAGCTAAGTGAGGCAACATACCTTCCTCGGTATCCCAAGGATCCACACATTAGTATGAGGAAAAGCGACCTCGTCAATAGTCAAAAGCTTTTCATAAAAAGTCTTCTTTGAACATTCTTAGATCTTTGCAGAATATAAAAATAAAAAGATTAATATGTTTAAAGATGAAAGGTGACAGTAACTGGACTAGAATGTTACTGCGGGATATCCCAAGAAGTAAAACCTCTTAATATGTCTCAAAAATGAATGATAAGATTCAGAATACAAAGGTTAAACTATGTAATCTTTTGGGCTGATTTTGGATATCAATTTCTCCACCTTTTGGAAATTAAATTTACATATTCGGAAACTTGAGAAGAAGTTCTATAAATGACATTCAAGAAATTAATTTTTTTTAATAATGTTCCCGAGACTCATAGTTGAAGAAAAAGTCTTACTTTCCAAGTAATAATAAGAACTGTATAAAATGGGATAGTAAGAGTAAATGTTATCTAATTTACGACTAATTACTTGAAGGTATTTATTGTGCAATAGCAGCTAAACATAGAAGAAAATAAGACCTATCTTCCTTCAAAAGCAGGTCTTTCAGAAAACAAATTAAGTAATTCATGTAAGGAGAAATCATTGCATAAAAAAAAGTTCTATAAATGACATTCAAGAAATTAAATTTTTTTAATAATGTTCCGAGACTCATAGTTGAAGAAAAAGTCTTACTTTCCAGGAAATAATAAAACTGTATAAAAGGGATAGTAGGAGTAAATGTTATCTAATTTATACGACTAGTTACTTGAAGGTATTTATTGTGCAATAGCAGCTAAACATAGAAGAAAATAAGACCTATCTTCCTTCAAAAGCAGGTCTTTTAGAAAGCAAATTAAGTAATTCCTGTAAGGAGAAGTCATTGCATCAAAGTAATATTCGGCTTTTCTTTCATCTTATTTTATTCGAGTGGTGCACCAAATGTTAAGGTCATTACAATCAAAATGCAAGATCCTCTGAAAATGTTCTTCGATCACCCAAAGACAACCCATTGCCATTCCCCCCATCCTCCCAAGGGAAAGGAAAAAGAAAAATAGCGAGCAAGTAGAAAAGGAAATAGAGATGAAATTTAGAAATAATGGACATAGAAAACATAAATAAAAAGTAAGAGCGGCAGGATATATGCTGAATTGGGCAAAACAGCTTGGCAGTATATCACCATCACCAGTGGTATGTCAATGCATATAGGCAGTCAATTTCCAGCTCTGAGGTTTCTTTTTTTTTTTTGATTTGCACCGGGTGTCCGAGTCTGTTTGAGCCCCGACTAATCCCGGGGGTGCACAGGCCCTCGGCAAGGAGTTTCCCGCAAGTGCACCACGGTTAATTCAGGTTTTACCCAGTCCGATGGCCCTCAGAAATTGTTTGCACCCAGTGGGTTTCGAACTTGAGACCTTGAAAGGGAGCAAACCCCAAGGCTCAAGTCAATTGCCACCAGGCCAACCCCTGAGGGTTCAACTCTGAGGTTTCTTAGCATCATAATAACATACTCTACTAAAGAGTAGCAGGAAAATTGCTAAACTAGGCGTATAATGACAACTCAATGGAAAAATAATGGAGGCAATATTCCTCTTCTCACCTGTCCTTTGATGAGCATTTCAGATTTCTTTAACTTCTTCATGGCATAAATGTTGCCAGATTTCTTCTCCCTGCATAATCTTACCTGCAGAACACAAGTATCCACATTCTAGAATCAGGAATGATCAGTAAAAAGATACGTTCAATTATAGCAACACAACCACGTACATGGAAGAGGAAGATATTGGTAAAGAATAAGATAGACAATCCTGATTTTCTCCTCCAAAGATAATAAAATACTGACTGAACTTGAACAATGGAAGCCAACTGAGAGCATTGGTAACATAGGTATTGGATCAGATAGAGAAAATCTTCATGGTCCAACAGGTGCTAGTCATTATAGTCTCCACTCTTCCCTAAAATAGAATAGATAGTTCTTTCTGGGACATGAGGTGCAATTAATCCATTCAAACTTCGTTCTTGTGCACTCTGTTGAACAGCAGCCTTTTTAAAAGAGATCTCTCTGATTTTTGGAAATTCCATGCAATCTTTGTTCTGGCTAGGCTTTAGGCTGATTTTTGTCTGTACTTCAATATGCGACATCTTACAAGAAACGCGTTAAAGAAAATGGACCTTGGGCCCAAACACCAAAAAACTAGCTCATCGGATGAGGATTCCCTAAAACGATACGAGGAGACAACAATACATAGCCTTAGAGGCCATTTGGTTGGAGGGGTTGAAAAGATATCCCAGCATAAAATCTTGCAAAACTATTTTTTGCTAGAACGATTCAGAAAAATAATCTCTCCATAAGTTATGCAGCATTTGATTGGTCATAACAACAACTACTATGCCTTAGTCTCAAACAACTTGGGGCCGGCTATATGAATCCTCATGTTTCTCCATTGGACCGTTTTTGGTTGGTCTTAAATAATACCCGCATTAAGTTATGCAGGAATTTATGTACTATTTTATCGGGATAAAATGTGGATACAAATACATGTATTAGCAATATAGAGATTTTTTTGGATAAGTGAGAATACATCCTGTGTTGATGAGACGTAGTAAGTACCACGTGGATGGTTGAGTGCGCACAAGCTGGCCCGAACACCACATTAAAAAAAAAATTGTCTATTAGCAATATAGAGATAAAAGTATCTAAAGACAAAAATGCCTTTAAAGCAGATAATCCATAGAACATTATTCACCACATAACAATCCCTATTCCTTTGCATCCACATGAGATCCAAAGGAGTTACAACTAAGGCTCTTCTTCCCTGCTTCTTCCTTGTAGATTTCCATCTCAAGCGTCTATCTTACTGGTTGTGACCCAGTCAACTCCAAACATGTTCCACAATACTCACAGTATCCTATATGCAATAGAACAATAGAGTAACAAAAATTTAATGTCCTCTCACTTCTTCCTACACAGAGACCACAAATAATCTAAATTATCGTTCTTTTCGGGTTTCCCTGCTGAACCTACTATCAAGAGGGTTCTCCAAGATCTTGACCAAGTTAATCCAAAACCCTAATCTCAATCTGAAGCCAGATCCATATTTCGTGATCTGCAAGGTTGTTTCTCTAATTATAATTGGTGTTCTTGGTCCCAGTTCCCTCTAGGTTGATTCTCCTCATAAAGACATAAGTTCATCTTTGTAAGCACCTGGAATCTTCTTAAAGGTCATACTTGCATTTCAATCTTTTATGTACTGGGACATTCGACCCACGCTTGGTGATCAAACTTTTAAATTTCTATCTGCCTTATGATAAGTAAATGCATAATCTTATTAACTAATGTTTTCTGTATTTTGCTTCAATTAACTTTTCCTTTTGTTCTGGTGTTCTTGGGAGGGACAGACCTGGTTTCTAACTTTTTTGGTCCTAAACAGACCAACTACACGGCATTAATCTTTATTTAAAGTCCAATGCTTTGAGTTTGTTTTGATTCGGCACATGAGAGGCTTGATTCAGCATATGAGAAATTATATGTGGTTTGTGTTTTATAACTTGTTCAGCGGCACCCATGGGAAGTAGACCTAATTGCATTTCAAAAAAAGTGAAATCCATACAAAAAAGTTAACTTAGTTTATAATTCGCATATCAAACTGAATAGGTTCAGACAACTTCTGGGTTCAAGTGTTGCATCTGACACACCTAGGCAGTTGGAATGAGTTATCAAAGGCTGGAGACCAGGGAAGACTTGATTGGTATAATAAAAATGAAGGCTGCGCGCCCAATAAATCAAATGCAGAAGCTGGCGTCTACTCAACATCTTAACATGGTACTCTTATGTTCAATTGTTCACAATTTTTAAAAAAAAAAAAAAAAATTAGACCAACCAAATTAGGGATCAGGATCACCATCTTACACACCTGGTAGGCTTATAAAATGAGAAACCTTCTTGATATATGGCCTTGTACTATTCCTCAAGATTTGTATGGTATACCAGGAGAAGAGTCTAAAGTGAGGGCTCAAAATAGAATGTACTTTCTACTCCCTCCATCAATTTTATTAGATGAATTTTGCAGAGTACGAAATTTAAAATATTTATTTTGACTTTTGTACTATGTCAAGGGTGATGGAGATTAATACTGTACAAGCTGAGAAAAATTTGTTTGATAAAGAAATCATTATAAATAAGATTAAAATATTAAATGAATTTGAACTTTTTTTGTCGGATGTCCCCAAAGGAACCCGAAGGGACAATGTGAACTATTGCAATCTGTGAAAGTTGCATAAAAAAATATTATAAATAGAAATGTCAAACCTTTTGGCATTTACCAAAATACAAAGTGTCATAAATGGAAGGAATAGATTACTACTTTCTACTATCAATTTGTCCATATCCAAGCATTTGCATGAACATAATGCAAATACAGTAGAAATGGAACCAGAAAATTATGAAACAAAATCATTTACTTGCAACCAGAACAAAACAAAAAACAGACCTTAAAGGGATAATACTGACCTCGCCATAGGCTCCTCTGCCAATAATTGTAAGAAGTTCAAAATCATCCACGCATATTTTGTGCCTCCTTAGTCTCATATACTCTGTCTCCTTTTGCTCTAGATCTTTGATCAGATGCATTTGCTCTTCTTTAGGCACATCCGAAGATGCTAACTTTCTTTCTAGAATCCAACGCCTATTTTTAAACAATATTATAACAAATAAGAGATGAGGAAGAGATCTAGAGAAGCTTACCTCAATTATACCCTCAAGCTATTGTGTGTTTAAATAGTGATGTACATATTATAAATAGGAAGGAGTATCAAGATTACATAATTACAGGAAATTAACATTCATAGTGGTACTTACACATCCTAATTGCATGTTTATGTGTGTGTATTATATATATATGTACATATAATATGCATACACACACATACATATATAAATTTTTTTTAATAGGAACATATAGTATATTTATAATGTATTCTTAAAAATTAATATGCCAGTACACACAGCATGCTAAGCGCCTTTTACTTCTCTCTCCTTTTTTAGCGGGAGAGGCTGAAGGGGAGTAAGTGGCATACTGAGATGCTATTCTTTCTTTTTCTTTATTTTTCAATCAGTCACATTGAGATGTTATTATTCTTAGTGAAATATAGTCAAAAAAAAGTCGAGATTCACAAGTGAACTCTAGAAAAAGATCAAGTAAATTTTTTTCTTAAAGTTTAAATTGCTATCTGTTTATTTTTTGATTAAGTAATGTGATTGAGAAAAACCCTGCATACAAGACGGAACAAAAGTAAATATGGCTTCTTTTAACGATGTAGAAGTCATGTTGGATTTTTTTACCAAATTACAAAACCTGTACCGATGCTATATTGTACATATTCCTCAGCACTCACTTGATGCTGATATCTATTTACTACATTATTTACCAATCAGAAAAAAATAAAAATGTAAGATAAGTAAATAATATCGTAGAATACATGATTTTCTACAAATAGCGCCCAATCTTTTATAACTGGCATACCCATGGGAAAGAAAATGCTGATCACCTTTTATATCCTTCGAAAATTACATTAAGCTACATTCCTTGTTGGATAAAATTGTAATCACCATTTATATCTTAACTTTTGAGGTTGGACATATTACGCTTACATGAACCAAATTTGCGCCCTATTAACTCTTGACAAGCTCTACAATTTAAACTGATAGATTTTCAGATTTTATTACAAACTTCCATACCCATGGGAAAGAAGGCACAAAACTGCTCTCTCTAACGGGTTCCGAAGTTGGCATTTGTGATTTTGCCACTTTGCCAGCTGGTCCTCTGACCAAAGAAAACAAACTACTCAAATCGGAATCTTTAGAACTATGAGATCCACAAACACCCAGCTTAAAAGTGGGGCTTTCAGTATACAGATTTCAATGCTTCCCAGTGACATCGAAACCAAATGCTTATCCTGGAGAACGATAATGTGACCATCATAGTGTAAGCTTCTTAACTCAAGCAGAGGCAGATTCAGGATTTAAACTTTATGGGTTCCACCTTTAAGATTTTTAGCATTGAATTCATTATATTGTTAAAGTTATCAACTATTTGTTGCAATTTTAGTACACTTTTACGCATATTTTTATGTTCCGTGTTGAAAGTACTGGGTTCAAATGAACCCGGTACTAAAGAGCCGGAGACGAGTGATACCTTCACACATAGTACTACAACAATAACTGTGCCTCAATCCTAGTTGGATCGACTAAATGAATCCTCAATGTCCGTTACTCCGTTCATCTTCATTTGGACCCGTTTCATTACACTACTCATAATTAATGCATCATCAACCTCGTCACAGGTGACCACCGAAATGCCCCAATTATTTATCACAAAAATACTCCCTCAGTTCAACCAGCTGATCCAACTGAGTATAACTAAATTAAGTCAAATTGGTCCAAACAAGAAAGAATGATGAATCCCACAAAAAACCTATAACTGTTGTTTTTATCTAATTCCAGCTTCGAAGCACATCAGAAGCCAATGAAAAACAAGCAGAAATAAACAAGACCATCAAATTAATGAAATAAACAAAAGATGCTTCTTAAAAAGAAGTAACCTTACCTCTGTTTGCGTTGTTGAATAGTGTTGATGTGGGTCTTGTAGTGATTCTCAATAAATTGCTTAGCAGCAGCTACTTTCTCCATTGTCAACCTTGATCCAATTACCACCTCCTCTTCTCTCTTCCCTTCTTCCTCCATCTTCTCTCTCTATTAAATCAAACAAAACCAACCCTTTTTTCGTCTTCTCTCTTTATATATGTATAGAGTGAACCCTCACAAAGTATAGTTAGGTTGGGGGAGGGGGATTCGCTGCACTTCACAGCTTCAACAAAATTTCACTTGACAACTGGCAATTCTTTGCGTCTTGTTTGAATAATCATTGATTCGTAACAATAATTTCGTATTATGAAAACTCATCAGTTGCATCTTTTTTCTTTCGAATTATTGCTATTGTTCAATATTAGTAAATGTTTTTCTTTCTTTTTAATCAGTCTAAAGAATAAAGTTTCTGACTGCCACGTGGCAGTGAGATGAGCAGATTGTATAACTCCCTAGATCTATGCTAATAAAACCTTTGTCAGTACAGCTAAAAGAGGAACCCAGATGTCGGCGCGTGTCTAGCAATCTCGAAACCGACGATTCGCCGGAAAGGATATGGGGTCTAAATCAGACCATTTTCAATGCTGTTGCTATTACTGAATGATAGAAAAAGGACGCATCAAATACCCACACATTTGATTTATGATGGTCCTCTTTAGTTCACCCTCTCCACATTTGATTCATGGTTCGGTATGGATTTATTTTTTTGTAAAAAGAAACCAAACCAAGTAATTCGATTTTTTAAATGTTGGAACCAAATCAAACCAATTAAGTCGATTTTTTAGGGATTCGGTTTTTCGGTTTTTTCGATTTTTTCTTAAATATAAGACATACACTACCAAACACATATTCCGGCGACTATGAGAAATCTATCATATATATTGATGATAATTGAATCAAATAGTGATGAATAATTTAAGTACTCAATTAAAAATCGATTATTTTTAACATGAAATAATTCTTGTACTTAGCAAAAGCAAACTACCAATCAAACTAGAATGTAAAGGCAAAGAATTAGACTTAAAATACAAATGATTAATATGTACCATAACATTTTAGAGACTTTATATATATATATATATATATATATATATATATATATATATATATATATATATATATATATATATATATATATATATATAGTCGGTTTGGTTCGGTTTTTTTCGATTATTTTTTTATTAAAATCAAGCCCAAACCAAATTTGATCGATTTTTAAAATTCAAAACCAAAACCAAACCAAACCTAAAAAGTATCGTTTTTTTTTTTGTCGGTTTTCGATTTGGTTCGTTTTTTCGGGTTTTTATGAACACCCCTATCCACATATTTTCTTATTAAGGATTATTTTATGTATCCTTCAAACTTTTAATTGGACTAAAATTGATTAGTCATTACTATCATTTAGATAACAAAGTATAAAATACAATTTACTAAAATCTCAAGTATTTTTAAGGAAGAAACTAGAAAGTAGACACACTTAAAAGACTTACTTGAGCTTTAAATGTGGCCGCAGATAAGATATTTCTTTCAAGATCATACTCTCAACTATAGAAGCAATTTGCTTCAATGTGGTGCACTAATTAGGATCGAAAAACAAGAAAAATAACGTGAAATTTATTAACTGTCGCTGCTTTTTTTTAAAAAATGTATATAGTGTTAGATGACATATTTCTTTCAAGATATTTACCAAGTTATTTGAGTTAGGTGGAGAAATTGCAATTTACTTGTTATGTAACTTGGTTTCTAATCATTATTAGTCATGTATACGGTAGAAATAGATTTCGGCCTTCCTACGTTCGATCGAATTCGAATGGTAAGCAATCGGAGTGGGATTTTGGGATGAGTCCCGAAGACAATATAAACGAGCCTCGAGTTCTGAAAACTGATCGAGGAGCCGGCTCGATACTATTATCGAGCCCATGACCAAATCGACCCGCAAGGCAACGTGAGGGTGGTCGGAAATACGCTACACCCACCCCGAAGGTCGAACTCAAGCCAAAGTCGAGGGCTCGACCTAATAACGAGTTCGAGCCAGTATCGAGCTCGCAGACAAGAGCCGTTACAACTGCACTAAGAGAGAATCTTGGCGGGAATCGAGGAAGAAACAATTCATCATGGGTCCTCCACTATATATTTTATTTTATTGTAAATAAAGTAGGATCCCTCTACTATAAAAGGGGGAATCCTTATAAACATACGGGCAGCTCATACACTGTAACAATAGATCACTTCTCATATTGAAAGATATTTCCTTGTGCTTGCTTTACTTTATCTTATTCATTCTTTTTGCTCATTATTCTCATTCCCATAGTCAAGAATACACATATTTCTATTTATCTACACGATTTATATCAAATTGTATCGCATATCCTTAGAACCATACACAAATCTAACGTTGTCCGATTTTTCGGGTATACAGTTTGGCGCCCACCGTGGGGCTAAGGGTAACAGTGGTTGTTTGATACAAATCTGCAATACACTCAAGTTTACAACTTCAAATCAACAATGGCAAACCCTCGATTGATGGCTTTACCTATCGACCACGAAGTCGGCCTTAAAGATGAAACTAACAACTTGACACCCAGGGCCGGAAGGGGAATTAACAATGTCACCGAAGCTCGAGTCGATGTACCGCTAGATGTCAATTCATAAGTGGCTCTTGAGGCGAACCAACGTTCCGAACCGGAAAAAAACATTTAGGGCGGTACTCAATCTGTAGCTCGAGACACGCATAACGTGGAGGAGATCGGAGTCAGCTTACGGATGATCTTCGAGATGTTACAAGCCCAGCAAATAGCGATAGCTCAGTTGCAGAGCCAAACTCAGGTACAAAGCAGGTCGGATCCCAATCCGCTTCGAGAAATCACCCACATAACGGAACCAACCATAGTGAAGTCAAATGAGCAAGAATCGAGGACTACTCCCGAAATTACTAAATTGCTCGAGGAACTCACAAAACGAGTCGAAGCCAACGATAAAAAAGTAGAAACATATAATTCCAGGGTCGATCATATCCTGGGAGCTCCACCAATGATAAAAGGGCTAGATTTGAAAAAATTTATTCAAAATCCTTTTCCCTCAAGTGCAACCCCAAAACCAATCCCCAGAAAATTCTGTATGCCCGAAATACCCAAATATAACGAAACGACCGACCCCAACGAGCACGTCACTTCTTACACGTATGCCATCAAGGGCAATGATCTGGAAGATTATGAGATCGTATCTGTATTATTGAAAAAATTCGGTGAAACCCTGTCAAAGGGGGAAATGATATGGTATCATAATTTACTCTAACTCTATTGATTCTTTTTGCTATGCTTGCAGATTACTTCGTAAAAGCACATGCCGGAGCCATGAAGGTCGAAACCAGAAAGTCGGACATGTTCAAGGTAATACAAAAGGATAACGAGATGCTAAGGGAGTTCTTAACTCGTTTTCAAATGGAACGAATGGATCTGCCACCAGTCACTGACGATTGGGCTGTTCAAGCTTTCACTCGAGGTCTAAATGAGCGGAGCTCGATGGTTTCACGGCGGCTGAAGCAAAATCTGATCGAGTACCCAGCTATTATTTGGACCGATGTGCACAATCGATATCAATCCAAAATAAGAGTCGAAGATGACCAGTTGATTTCTAGGCCCGTTACGAAAAAGCAAAAGTCGACCAGAGATCGATACCAACCATATAGTGGAAACGATACTATTGTTGAGTATGTGAGGCCTCTTTAAAATCAACCTTGTATACTGGGGGCTTTATCATTAAACGCATTTGTGATGATTATCAAGTTCGGTGCACAGGAAGTTACTTCGTTATTTCATGACAACAGTGTCTCAACAGGAAACGTTGTAAGAGCCAAATGGTCAAAACAAACCATGCTTATGTAGTTGGCCCGAGCCCTGACGCAAAACATGAACACATGTATAATGACTTGCAAAGAAAACCCTATTCTTTACCGATATTCTATGTTCAAGGTTTATTATGCAAACAGGATCGAGTTCGAGCAAGCGCTCACTCAACCACTAAGCCTACGGGCTACTTTTATTTCGAGTTCGAATCATTCACTCAACTACTAAGACTACGGGCCACTTTGACTATTATGCCTACGGGCTACATTATTTCGAGTTTGAATCATTCACTCAACTACTAAGCCTATGGGCTACTTTTATTTAGAGTTTGAGTCATTCACTCGACTACTAAGCCTACGGGCTACTTTGACTATTACGCCTACGGGCTACATTATTTCGAGTTCGAATCATTCACTCGACTACTAAGCATGCGGGCTACTTTTATTTCGAGTTTGAATCATTCACTCGACTACTAAGCCTACGGGCTACTTTTATTTCGAGTTCGAACAATCACTCACTCGACCATTAAGCCTACGAGCTACTTTGACCATTACGCCTACGGGTTATATTATTTCAAGTTTGAATCATTCACTCGACTACTAAGCCTACGGGATACTTTTATTTTGAATTCGAGCAAGCACTCACTCGACCATTACGCCTACGGGCTACATTATTTCGAGCAAAACTACTCATTTCTTAGGATTCAAACGAACACTTGACTATTTAAGCTGAAGGATGTTCGAGCCCGATAAAGCAAAGGGAACTACCCACAAGGCCCGAAGGCAACAGAGATTAAAATTCAAACTATCTATTTAGTTTGAAAGGCTATTTTGCTTCAAAAGGAAGAAAGATTTATTTTTACAAATTTTTTGTACAGAGGTGGCTACTCTACCCAAAGGAAGTTCTTTATACAAAAATCGAAAGCGGTATCAAAAGAACGCAGCAAAAGACCTAAGGCCCTAAATGACTCAATCTTCATCGGAGGCCGTATTCTCGGCATCGTCCTCATCTTCAGACTCCCCCGAGTCATCGGAGTCCTCCTCAGGAAAGGCCAACCTCTGAGCTTTGTTCTCCTCCGCCTTGGCGACTTCAATCTCGGCCCCAATATCGAAGCCCTGAGCTCTGACCTCCTCGAGAGCCTCTCTCCGAGCTTGCCATTTTGCATGTTCGACCATGCTCTCAGCTTTGTCTTGGTTAACCTCGACATCGATTCTGAACTGAGCCACTTTGGCATTAGCTCTTTTATTGGCCTCGATCACCTCACATCTGGCCACTTCAAGTTCTTTGGCCAAATTTGCTTTATCTGAAGTGGCCAAATCCAACCGATGCCGAAGCTCTTTCATCTTTTCGATTAGCCCCAAAGCATTTTATTTCGCAAATCGAAGTTGGGCATCAGACAGCTCCAACTGAGCTTCGACGGTTTCCTTTTTCGAGGCAAGGATATCCACACACTTTTTAAATTCTTCTGCCTCGGCAAGTAACATCTACCTGTGAGTTAAGCCGTCCACTCTTCTCAGTGAGGCTCCGAACCTCGCCATCATGCTCCTCCCAGATTCGAATAAAGGCCTCGTGATGTAACACCGAAGCCTGCAAACAAAAGGAGAAACATTAGAATTACCTACAACTCTATGCGTAAAAGAAGCGGCGAAAACGCCATCAGAGTTACCCGATTCAAAGCATGTTGGGTCTCGTTGAAGAGACAGGCGAGCCCTACCGCATTCATCACTGATTGATCTTCTTCGGTCACCAAGGGCCGAAGGTAACTGGCAATCCCCACAGGGGAAGAAAAAATTCGGGTATCCGCAGGTACGGAGAGCACTATCTTCCGCCTTCGGTCGGGATCGATACTCGGGGCCGAAAATCGGTCCACCAGTTTATGAATCGACGAAGGCTCGGTAGAAATCGACCACGACGCTTTTTTGGGTACCGGCATTCCACCAAAATCGGTAACCTCCTCCAAGGCACATGAATCAAACCTCTCCAGAAAACCATGGATATCGGCTGACTCCTAAATACCCTCATAGGACCGATCCTCCAACATGACGACCTCTCAAATCATGGCATCCGAAATCTGAGGGGATCCGCCAATGTCAACTATCCCGAACCCATCCCTTGAAATATCTTCTACTGCCCGAGAAGATCCACCCTCGGTATCCCTTTCAATCATCTTAGCTCGAGAAGGGATAATCTCGGCTTTTTCTTGTTCTGGGATTATGGACAAGGTTCCATGATATGCTTCCACCAAATTGGAAGACTGTTGAATCACAACATTAGCCCGTACGCACACTAAATTCTCATCTCCTTCTTCGGGCTCATCCCTTAAATGGCGGACCATTTTCGAAGACATAACACCAGACCCCCCCTTCAGCTTTCGGGATCTCTTAGCCGGTTTCTTCTTTTCCGAGCTCGGGGAACCCGATACGTCTTTTCTCTTCCTTTCTTTTATCTGCTTCAGGACAGGAACTTATTCTCCACCAGATGGGGGCCTCATGACTACATCTTTCCCAAGTCCTAAAAAGGGAAGAGGGAGATTTACCACACAAACCGATGAAGAGACAAGTCGACAAAAAGATTTACCATGACTGCGGGCCTCTCATCGACCCTTTGATAATTCGACCCAAGCACGCTCGGAGTACGGTCTCTACAACACCAGACTTTCGACCCATTGTCTAAGATCCGGGATCGGTTCCGGCATTCGAGCTACAGCTGTGATAAGGAAAAATGGATCAACAAAATAGAAGGCAATCACAAAATCAAGACGGGCAAAGAGAAACGTTTACTCACGGGTCATATTCTATTTCTCGGGAAATGGCAAGTCACCGGCAGGGATCAGGTCCGAGGTTTTGATTCGAACAAAACGGCTCATCCAACCCCGATCCCGGGTCTCGTCTATGTTCGAGAATGGCGCTTTGGTTGCTCGGCGAGCAAGCTTGATCAACCCTCATCGATAAAGTCGGGGACTATAAAGGCGCATAAGATGATCGAGGGTGAAGATACGCCCCTCGACCTTGCTCGAGAAAAATCGAAGAAGAATCACTATCCTCCAAAAGGAAAATGGTGGATTTGGCCGAGGGTCACATCGTACCTCTTACAAAAGGCAACGATGATAGGGTCTAGGGGACCCAACGTGAAAAGATAAGTGTAAACACTTAAGAACCCTTCGACGTGGGTAGTAATTGATTCATCAGGCGATGGGATTACTACGAGTTTATTATCCAGTTGCATTCTTGTATGACTTTATCAAGAACTTTTTCGGTAATTGAACATTGGTACCTCGACATCGGCTCACACTGACCCGGTATCGGAGAAGGCTTTTCAATTTTAAAATCGCCTACAGTCAAACACCCTACCGGAACGAATTCCTCAGGGCGGGGCTATTCCACATCCTCGCCACCAGCAGGTCGAGATGAAGAAGCTGTCTCTTTTTGCGGAACCGTTTTAGACGTTTTTGCCATTTAAAATTTCGTGAACAAAGAACGGAAGTATTTGGTGTTCTAAGAAAGAGTTTGCAGTAAAACTCACAGATTTACAGACAGAAAACTCAGAAAAGACGAAAAAGAACTTGGAAATTTTAGAAGATTGAAGACGTAAAAGTGATGAATGGTGGAAGGAAAGGCTATTTATAGATTGAAGCAATCACGGTTCAATATCAGAGGTGACCGACCATCGTCTGACACATTAAATGCCTTGGTAAAACCGAACTGATGGAACAACTATCACATACGTCATAGTCGGGATCGATGAAAACGTCAGTATATATCTGATCGAGCTATTGAAAAATCATATCGTTTCTCACCACATCCTTTTTCGAGAAACGAGGGGACTATCTATATACGGTCGAAATAGATTTCGGCCTTCCTACATTCGATCGAGTTCGAATGGTAAGCAACCGGAGTGGATTTTGGGATGAGTCCCGAAGACAGTACAAACGAGCCTCGAGTTCCGAAGACTGATCGAGGAGTCGGCTCGATACTATTATCGAGCCTATGACCAAATCGACCCGCAAGGCAACGTGAGGGTGGTCGGAAATACGCTACACCCATCCTGAAGGTCAAACTCAAGCCAAAGCCGAGGGCTCGACCCAATAACGAGTTCGAGCCAGTATCGAGCTCGCAGACAAGAGCCGTTATAACTGCACTAAGGGAGAGAATCTTGGCGAAAATCGAGGAAGAGACAATTCATCATGGGTCCTCCACTATATGTTTTGTTTTATTATAAATAAAGTAGGATCCATCTACTATAAAAGGGGGAATCCTTGTAAACATATGGGCAGCTCATACACTGTAACAAAAGATCACTTCTCATATTGAAAGATATCTCATTGTGCTTGCTTTACTTTATCTTATTCATTCTTTTTGCTCACTATTCTCATTCTCATAGTCAAGAATACACATATTTCTATTTATCTACACGATTTATATCAAATTGTATCGCATATCCTTAGAACCATACATAAATCTAACGTTATCCGATTTTTCGGGTAAACAGTTTGGCGCCCACCGTGGGGCTAAGGGTAACAGTGATTGTTTGATACAAATCTGCAATACACTCAAGTTTTTATGACTTTATATTTGGAATACCTAAAATGAGTGTCATAGGAACAAAAAAAAAACATTCATGTATGAAAACAAAATTTTATATTTTAGTTGAACAAAAGACTGTGTATAGTTTCTAAGATCAGAGGTGGGTCTAGAATGAGTTATGCAACCGGTGCCTTCTAGAAGAATTGTTCAGCTTGTTGGGAACTCAATTGCTCTTCTCAATAAGTTTTCATCCGCAAACAGATGGACAAACGGAAAGGATTAATGCCTTGCTTGAATGCTATTTGAGGCATTATGTCAATGCCAATCAAAGAGACTGGGCTAAGCTACTAGACATAACTCAATTCTCTTACAATTTGCAACGCAGCGAGGCGACTGGGAAGAGTCCCTTTGAGTTTGCAACAACCCAACTGAATCCATTGTTTTTGGTTTGAACTACACACATATCCAAAAAGGACTTTTACCATATTTAGTCGGTCGATAAAAAATAATTAGAGTCTCTATTCAAATATACAAAAAATATATATTGTTTTTGTATAAAATATGTATTACATATGTATATTATATATTAACATACAAAAAATATATATTCATCGGCTATTACTGAAGGACAACCATACTGTATAAATTTCCTAAAAAACCTAAATATATACTTCTAATAAAATCATACTCGTTCTAAACACTAATACTGCATTCACCTCTAGACCTCAGACTTTATTATAAGGTGAATAAATTAAGTGATAGGTAGGCGTATGGTCGGTGATCAAGAGGTGCTTCAAATATGACAAAAGTTGGAGTTAGTATAGCAGAATTTTTTTTAATTTTATATAATCACCATAAAACAAGTACACCAAACAAAAAATATTAAATAATTCAACAGGCCAGTTCACTAGTAGCACTTTTACAGGTAACAACCACTTAAGTTTTATGAAATCTGTTTGAGATCTGCTACTCTTTTAGTACATCATACTCCATATAATTAGGCCAGACCAGAAACACCCCAAAAATAAAAAAGAAAATTACATTGTATAATTACTCTTAAAATAATAGTCGAATATATATATATATATATATTTTTGGTATATTTTTTTGTATATATATATACATTATGTATGTTATATACAAAAATTATACAAAATTTATACACTTTTTCGGCTATCAAATGTAAATAGTTTCTGGCGCGGACTAAAAGTGAAAAAAAACCCAAATAAAATACACAAAGATTTAGATTTTGATGTGTCCATTATTTTTTTTTCCCTCCTTTTTCTATACACATCCTTTTCATCTGGTGGAAGAAAGACATATAGGACATTAAAAATGAGAGAATATACATTTCATCTTAAGATAGAAGGAGAGCTCCAGATCGAGCATAACTTATTACTTTTGAGATTATGATTTAAATCTACAACGAGGTTGTAGGATGCAAATTTAAATCAACTAATTTAATCATGAACTTTTCACTTTCTTTCTTTTCCAGTTTTATTTTAATAAAAGATGATGAAAGTTCAAATTGCACAAATAGAGGAGGGAGTTGTAGATTTGAACTATTCCAAATGAAAACGTAAATTGATTTGGGCTGATGTTTCGGACCTTCTAGTCATTGGTTTGGGCTTGATTTATGAAAGGGCATGGTTAGGTTTGCTTTGATGATCCAAGATGTGGGCTTTAGCTTTTGTGTGGCTTTGGTTTTTTCTTTAGGGATTTTTCCTTCATATACAATCTTTGAAACTTATTTACCAAAATTATCCTAACTTTGTATATTACCCGCCCTAAATAAGGACTACTTACAAATTATATACAATCCATTATTAATGCCTTAAATTATGGGATTTAGTTACATTATTTCCTATTTTCTTTTCGCACCTCTTTCAATAAGCATTTTCCTTTCTAAATTCAATCAAACATAGGACCGCGAGAACCATATGAGATAAAATCTACTAATAGATTTTGACTAGCAGCCTGTTCCCCTTTCAAGAAATATAGAAAAAATTGAAAAAAGAAAGAAGACATTGATGAGAATATTTACCACATCTCCAAATATTTCAAGAAATTGTATGTACAAGTGATAAGCGAAATTTGGTATTGAACTCTTTGAAGGTGATTGGTTTTGTCATTGAATGGCTCTGTTGAAGCATTGTACTAATGTCCAAAGTTGGATGAAATGAGTTGGATGAAAATCCCCATTGACGATAAGCAGTAAAGAGTTTTTAGTATTCAGGTGTTTGACTCTCCACCATTGACATACATTAAAAAGTTTTGAAGCTTTGAATTCGAATTTGGGTTTTCAAAAACCATTATTTGTTTGGATTGAATATTGTTGCAAAATAATTGAGAATATTATTTGGAGTTTATATCTCAATTTTGAGAGTATTTAGTGAGGATTAGACTTGATTTTGGCTAAATTTCAGATTGAAACTCGAAGAAGAAGAAGAACACATGACATACCATATACTTACGAAATTGTAGTAAAGTTGTAGTATTATTATATTATGTTGTAGTTATATATATTTTTTTATTTGAATGTTGTATGAAAGTTAAAAAATAGTTGTATAATATATGAATCGTTGTATAAAATTTGTATTTAAGTTATCAATACTATCTTTTTGCATAAAGTTGTTGATATGTATCAAAATTTGTCCAAAAATATTACGAGGTTAGTAACTATCGCGTGGGGCTAGTAAAGTATTCTGCTTCACTTGATTGATTAACTTACCCAATACACTAATCTATCACAAATTAACGAAACCTATTTAAATCAGCATTAAAATGGATATATCGTACTTACAATTAATATTATACAATTTGATGGTACAATAATATACAAATTTAAAAATAAATTTCGTACAAATTTAATACAAATTGATATATCTACAACAACATACATACAAAAAATAAATTTCATATAACTAATTATATAGTATTCACTTAGTTACAACTTATCTACAACTTTCATATATTATTTTTATCCAGTTAAAATACATCTACAATATCATACAACTTAAATACAATATCCATACAAATTTTATACAATGTCTTTTTGTATATTTTGTATCTAATTTGTATATATTTTATATGTGGTGTGTGTTTCTTCCGCTCTAAAATTCTAATCAAAACTTTCTCTTTTAATACAATTTAGATATATTTATCAATAACTTTATGTAAAGAGATTGTATTGATAACTTAAATACAAATTTTATACAACGATTCATACATTATACAACTATTTTTCAACTTCCATATAACATTCAAATAAAAAATATATATATAACTACAACATAATACAATTTACATACAATTATACTACAACTTTACTATAATTTTGTAAGTATATTGTATGTCATGTCTAATCTTTACTACAACTTTACTACAATATTGTATTTTGAGTTTCAATATGAAATTCAGCCAAAATCAAGCTTAATCTTCACCAAACACCCTCAAAATTGAGATATAAACTCCAAACAATATTCCTAATTGTTTGCAACAATACCCAATCCAAACAAATAATGATTTTTGAAAACCCAAATTCGAATTCAAAGCTTCAAAGCTTTTTAATGACTGTCAATGATGGAGAGTCAAACACCTTCAAAATTTATTGATTGATACTTTCAATTTGAACACCAATCGTGCAACATGAAACGAAATTGCAAAGTTAAAACTCTATAGTAAAACGATTGAAATCGATTGATGAATTTCATTAAAAATATATACAACATGAAAGGATAAAAAATAGAGGGCATCAGAGGAAGAAAAATTGGGGAAAGAACAGAGAATGAGAGATTGAGAGACAGAGAGTGACGGAGAGAGAGAGAGAGAGAGAGCGGAGAGAGAGAGAGATGGAGAGAGAGAGCGTAAGAGGGAGAGAGAATAAGAATGTGAAATAATTGATTCCTTATTCAATTCAAAATATAAAAGGATACTCATTTAATTCCTAAAATGTATATAATTGATATATTATATATGCCTATGTAATTAAATCAAAACTTGAGTATGAAGGGTAATAAAGTTTCAAATATTATATAGGAAAGTAAAAAATATTTTTCTTTAAACTTAGCAATGTGCATATTTGTGGGCTTTGACTTTTTCTACTCACAATGTCAAAAATCTTTATTCCGTGTAAACTTTTCACATTTTCCTTGTTTTGCATTAACTTGAAATAATATTTTGGTTGATGATGAGTGCATGAGTAGAAAGTAAATACTTTTTACACACACTACTTACACCAAACAAAAAATATTAAGTTAATCTTAAAGGTCACTACTTAGAGTGCTTTTGTGCTTGTACATATCAGTTAACAATATAAAAAATTATATGCAATATATCGAATTGGTGTAAACACCGAATGAGTATAAATTTTTCCATGAACGGCTATATGACCTATTGCCTCAGTACGTTTTATTTTCGCGTAAATAATTAAGCTGTTGTGCTTGTATTTTATGTCTGAAAATACGGTGCTTCGTTCGGTGGTGATTCAATTTAATTATAGAATTATTGATAACACTTATATATTATGATAAACGTCACTCTAACTAAAAGCAACTGTTTCCCATATCTGAATCATATATTTTAATACTTGTTTCCATCCTTCTGTTTTGTTATCTCAGTCTAATGTGAATAGAATCTGTCGACTAAGCATGACGCAACGCGTTTTGCACACTGTTTATTTGCGCAAATCTCTCTTTAATAAAATTTTATTGGCAAATGACATCTGGTTATGTGTGGATTCAGTACATATAAAATTATAAAAGAATGATCTCTAGGTAACCAAATGCTTGCTTAGTTAGTGCATTACAATTTCTCTGAAATAGACAAGTTCTGATCAAGAAACTACTAAAACCAACAGTTACTAAATCAATCAATCAATTATGCCTCAATTCGAATTAGGTCATAATTCCTTCTTTTCTGGTTGGAGAAAGAAAAAGAATGAAGACTTCAGATTCCTTAGTTCTTCTTTTAAGCTTCTCAAAAGTAGCTCCAGACAGATTTTCTACTTGGAAACAAGATTAGACTAGACTTTAGGAACTAAATATGCTAATCTTGCCCCAAGTAGATGCATTTCAAAACCGAACGTTTTATTCTATGGAATTGTATTATAGTAAATATACTTTAATCAATAATTTATTAGCCCAGCTGGTATTTGATATCAATTTCCCACTGCTTAGCTGTCCTATTTTTAAATTGTCAACAAGATTCATACAACAAACTTAGTTATCCTCACTTATATTTATAGGTTACTAACCATATCATACTTCAAAAAGCTGTTGAAAATTATATATTAAATTAACCACTGCGGAACCGATATTTAAAGCCGAGATTTAAAGTTAATGGATTTGAGATTCTAACCCTTTTTAAGTTAGTGAGTTCTAAATTAATTATTTTGTTAAGACAAAAGACAAATACGGAGCTTGAACCAAAGTTGGTGGTTCCGCCGAACCGGTAACTGCATTCTTCCAAGAATGCTTTGATGCTGTTATAAGCATATTCTCTTAAACCACAAGAATAACACACACAACGAATGAGAACATACTGCTAAAATTAAACTAGTAGTTGGTTTTGATGTACAACAATAATAGGAGAAATAGAGTTACATGTAACTGACACTTGGTAAAGAAAGAATTTTTGTTTCGCCAGAGCCAATTGCTTCTATCAATCTCTAATTCAAGTATGAAATACAATGTTTGTCTGCAATTTCAGTATATGTCTATGGCCTAGAAAACAACATTTTCATCACTTTGCACAAAGGGAAGATTAGACTATCCCCTTGACTAACTTTGATGGAATAAATATGATACAACTTTAAGAAAAACAAATGTGAAATGTAATAACTTTAAAGAATTACATAAATCAAGAAGAACACATCAAAGTTAACTACTTTTTCATGACAGGAAAGAAGTACCAGCATGGTTATGGTGCAAAAGATTATGAGCAATTGCATCCCTTGCAAGCCTAGCATTAGTCGATCTCAATTGAATCTCAGGAACCATCTCATCATCAATGAGCTCGAAATTGAGCTCTGGATCCATCTCCTCATTCTTCATCTCGCATATATTATGCAACACACAGCACGCCCCTAGCACGACTGGCAAATCTTGAAGTTTCACCTCTGTTCTCTTCTGCAAGCAAGACCATCGCCTTTTCAACCTCACAAACGACTCCTTCGCGACCCTCTGAACCTCTCCAATCTTCTCATTGAAAGCATGTTGAGTCCAAGTCAGATGCTGCTGTGTATAAGGCACTAAAACCCAATCCATCAAAGGGTACCCAGAACTGCCAACAATCCAAACACCATTCAATAACCCTGTATTCGCCCTCTGGAAAAGGGCGGATTTTTCCAATACCTGATCATCAGGCATTGAACCAGGCCAACCAATACACACATCCGTAAACACCCCTCTCGGATCAACCACACCTTGAACAGTAATCGAGTACGATGTCTTCTGATTCCTCTCCGTATGCCTCTTATTAAAATAAGCGGCGACACTAATTTTAGGAGCAATTATAGGTATATGAGTAGTATACATTGATCCCACAACATTAGGGATCCCTGACATAGCCTCATACTCATCCTTTACATTCCTCATTTTCTCTTCATCAGGCCATTGAAGATACTTAGGCATCAACACAGTCCTAATAGCGGTACAAACCTCTAACACGAGCTTATGGCAAGTTGAAATACCCAATCCAAACCTCTTCGAAACCAACCTAAGTGGCTCCCCAGTGGCCAATCTCCATATACAAACCGCGACACGCTGCTTCACGGGCACAGCATCTCTTAACATAGTGTTCTCTTTCGCCACCACAGAGCTCAACTCATTACATATCATCTCAAATGTATCTTTCCCCATTCGAAACGCCTTTTTAAACTCCTCATCGGGGAAATCAGCACTGTTACATTGATCCCACCAAGCTTTTGATCTATTCTTCACCCATAACCGCCTTTGGGGCGCCCCCGCCCCTCCCTTTTCACTATTACTGTTAGCTTTACTACTCGAAACGATTTCATCCTCAGCAGCAGCAGCAGCAATGGCACAAGCAGCAGCTGAATTGCCTCGCCCTTTTCGTTTTCGAGCACCATCTAACTGTTCTAAATCATTATGATGCTGTTGAACGTTTGAATAATAATCCCACATGACCTTAGTTGTTTTCTTGTGATTCGCCTCGAATAAGAGCTTATTCTCTTCCTCTTCCTTAACAAGTTCCTCTTGTTCCGACTTGTCTTGCTCCTCAAGTAACAACAACGATGTTATTATCTCTTTCAGCTCCTTTGTTTTCACAGCTCCACCACCTTGATTTTCAAGCCCACCAAATTCATTATTTTCACCTCCACCACCACTAGTATTATTGTACAGATTGCTGGCGGGGGTTTCTTGAACAGTATCTTTTCTTCTTCTGCGACGCTTATTGGGTACGTTATCATTCATCTGAACGAGAGTTTTCTCGAGTAATTCACGGATATAGGAATGGGAAAAGCTAGAATTTTCTGGGAAAGAAGGGAGTTGTTGCTTCATATATGGCAAAAGGGGGAAGCAGGCAAAGTGTTTGAAGAAATGTGTGAATGATAGTGTGTTCACACATAGAGACTTCGGATTATACAAGAAAGATATAATAAATGAGGTTGAAAGATGGGACATGTATATATGTAGAAGAAAAAAAGGGTGGAATTAATTAATGTAGAAAAATGGAAGGATTTTCAAGAAAACGTGTGTGAATGGTATGAACGCGGCTTTGGATTTGAAGGAAGTTTCGAGGGGGGAACAAAGCAGATTTGTTTTATGAGTGTGTGGGGGTGGGGGGGGGGGTTAAGGGGATGGGGGTCGGGTGGGGGTGAGAGGTGGGCGAGGGGGGGGGGGGGGCAAGAAGATAAGAGGTAGGTGATAAAGACGGTGACTTAAGACTTGGGAGAGTTGAAAATAACATGGTTGGACAATTTGGGATGGTTTTGGCCTTTCTACAACAATACAAATCTTTGGAAAAGAAGGGGGTGGGGGGTTGGTGTGAAAGGTATAGGATTGTGTGTTCTCTTGCTTTATGAGTTATTTAATTTGAGTTTATCCTATTTTCATTAAAATTATTTTTATAACCTTTTAGTTTCACGCAAATATACCGATAACTTTGTCATTTAAGACTTAAATAAATAAAAAGAAATCAGCTATTATTTTTCACCGCTTGCGAGGCACAATTTACTTTAATTGGTACCTACTCGTTATTTTTCACCAGAAGTAACTCTACCCATTTATTTAAGCAAATTTAAGGAAATTACAGTAATATTTTTGTTTCTATTGAAAATTGAACATTAATAATTCTGACTTTTTTCTAATGTGAAACTAATTATTACAGCATTACTGGTTTTTTAAATACTTTTTGGGGATGTACTTAGTATAGTATTTACTTTTAAAATAATTTGTAATGATACAGCAGTAAGTTTTAAAGATTAAAGAAAAGGGAAATGGATACTCCGCAAATGTCATAATATTGAGAATAGTGTATGACATTATTGAATTACTATTCGCAATATATCTTTCTTCTCTTACATGTTTTCAATTTATCTTTGAATGATTCCCACTTCCCAATATGTTAACTAAAGAGTTGTTTCATTAGTTCAGAACTTGACAAATCACTTTTCTTTTTCTCTTTTATATACTTATAAATAAATAAATAGATACATCCTTGCCAAACTATCTACAAGATGATTGCTTGTTTTTTTTGTTCTCTTTTGACTACTCATAATTTAGTATCAAATGATCGTTGCCTCATTATATCAGAACTACTTACTTAATAATACTTTTATTTGGACAAGTATTAAATGATGAGTAGAATTTGACATTAATTGCATGGAAATATTATAAAAGGAAGATTCGAAGTTCATTTTTTTAAAATTTTCATGTACAAAGATTACAAATGTTTATTCTGACGCGTAGACCAATTCAACTAAATATTTGTCCTTTACTATTTTTTTTGTCTTCTTAAAATGCAAATATTAATTTGCTACAAGTCCGTCGATTCTTTTCATAGAAATAAGTTATTATTTTCCTTTTTTCCCAATTATCAAGAGAACTAAATTATTGAATGAACTTGCTGATTTGTTTCTTTATTGAACATTATAGGTCCCATTAATAAAGAATCTGCGAGTGTGATTCGTTTGTTATACAACTTCTCTACTAATTTAGGAACAATATTTTCTTCTTATGTTTGACATTTAGCACCTAGATATGCAATCATTAATCTTTGTTTAATAACTTCATTATATGTATCAATTTATGTAGAGTCGTAGATAGTTAAAATCACCCCAGAAAGGCTCTGAAACTTGATGATTATGTCAATTTCCATCAAGCTACTCCCTCTAAGGGTCTTCACTAATCAATTTAATTCTTTCTGATGATGCAAAGTCGTACACAATAAGTTTAGTATTAGTTATTTATTAATTGAGTTGACTAAACATAAATGGTTGAGTCGAGCAAACTAGGTCGAGTACTCGAGTTAGATCACTTAATATATAAATCATTTAATACCCTAACCAAAAGATGCGTTAATTAGTTACGCGGCAATTATATTATTTTTTACTTGTATAGCCACTCAAATATTGTGTTATCTTATTCGAGATTTTATTTTACTATTAACTGTTACACCCATCCAAACGACGTCTTACAGGAGAATGTTAAAAAAAGGGGGGAAGGCACTAAAAAATTAAATGAGAGGGAAAGGAAATAAATGATACTCTATAAAAAGTTGCAAGGAACAAACAAATAATTGAGATAAATTAGATTGAAAACAATTCGGTTACTTTTTCCTGAAGAAAAGACGGATATAATGGTGCATATATAATTTTACAGTAAAAGGAAACAAAGGGATAAGAATATTTGATTCTTTAACATGAAGAAATTGGACCTAGTTGATATAAATTATAAAGGGTGGAAAAGAGCCTCCAAAAGTCTGCAAAGTAGAACCAAACAAAATCTTGAGTTTGACCAATTGGGGGTTCCGATTCTTCCCCGCCCAAGAACAAAAACAAAAAAAAAAAACAAAAAAAAAAAAAAAAAAAAAAAAAAAATCCAGCAAAAGGAAATGATGATAGAAAATTTATGAGAAACTAGAAATTCATTTCCCACATATCACGGCTAAGAGGTTTTAGCTTCAACTCGATTCCTATGATTTGTACCCTCTCAAGAGGGACACTTATATGTGTAAGACAAAGATTTAAGCTATATATGTCCATGTAAAATATATTTATACAATTAACTGCCTAAAAGATAGTTGCAGTATCTGCATGCAAGCTACTCTATTTAATAATGAATTTGACTACTATGGTAACTTAGATTAAATGTTGAATAACTTATTATAACAAGTTAAATTATAACAACAACAACATACCCAGTATTATCTTACACCGTGGGGTCTGGAGAGGGTAGTGTGTACGCAGACCTTACCCCTATCTTGTGAGGATAGAGATGTTGTTTCCAATAGACCCTCCGTTCAGGAAAGTATAAGCGCCACATTAATGAAAATATAAACAAGAATGGACAATACCAAAAAGCCTTATAAAAGCAGAATAGAAACAACAAGACAGTAAGGTGATCAACAATGAAAGAAAATAACGGTTAGTCATAAAAACCTGCTACCAACAGAAAGCGAGATTGCTTGCCAATACTACCGTTATGAATACTCTAGACTACCTACTCTACTACCCTAATCCTCGACCTCTATACCTTCCTATCAAAGGTCATGCCCTCGGTCAGCGGAAGCTGCGCCATATCTTGCCTAATCACCTCTCCCCACCTCTTCTTTGGCCTACCTCTACCTCTCCGTAGGCCCTCCAATGTCAACCTCTCACACCTCCTCACCGGGGCGTCTGTGCTCCTCCTCCTCATATGACCAAACCACCTAAGCCGCATTTCCCGCATCTTGTCCTCAATAGGGGCCACACCCACCTTGTCGCGAAAAGCCTCATTTCTGATCTTATCTAACTTGGTGTGCCCGCACATCCATCTCAATATCCCCATCTCTGCTATCTTCATCTTCTGAACATGCATGAGCGATCTTGACTGGCCAACACTCAGCCCCATACAACATCGTTGGTATGACCACCACTCTGTAGAACTTACCCTTAAGTTTCGGTGGCACCTTCTTGTCACACAAAACACCGGAAACGAGTCTCCATTTCATCCATCCCACTCCAATACGATGTGTTACATCTTCATCAATCTCCCCATCTCCTAAATAATAGACCCAAGGTACTTAAAACTCCCTCTCCTAGGGATGACCTGCGAGTCTAGTCTCACCTCCCCTTCCCCTCCTTGAGTCTCGCCACTAAACTTACACTCCAAGTATTCTGTCTTGGTCCTGCTCAACTTGAAACCTTTAGATTCCAGGGTTTACCTCCATACCTCTAATTGCGCATTTACACCATTTCGCATCTCGTCAATCAATATAATATCATCTGCAAACAAGTTAAATTATAATATTGATTATATAAAATTATTACATTGTCAAAGTATATAACTATCACGGGCATATCTAGGGAAAAGGATTCTTGTTGGGCACGTGAACCTATGCTTCACTCCCTAGATCATGTATAATAATATTAATACTATATTTTTTCAAAAATACTTAATATATATGCGCCCAAGCTCAAAGTATTATATATGATGTGATGATTATTGAGTATACCTCTGTAGGTGAGGTTGTGAGTTCAAATTTAAGTGTCATTTCTTGAGTATTACTCCATTAAATACTTTTCTTTTTGTTTCTTTCTTTATTTGTTCGGTTTTCTTTGAAAATTTCAAGTCTGACATATTGAAATTCCTATTCCTTTTTGGCCACATTAAAATTTTATATGATTAAAAGAAATGCATATATTAAAACTAGTACAATGGATGATTTAACATACAGTTAAAGGGTTTAACTGTTTTATTTTCGACACGAAGTATAGATATAAATGTAAGAAAATTACTAGTACTACTAAAAAAATAAGTTTACAATATAAGCGAAATGGGTGCAATAGTAAACAGTACACACAAATAAAGGTTGAACCTATGGGTGTTTAACGGGCGGGCTGGGACGGGCTGGACACAAAAAAAACCCAGCTCGTCCGTTTAACGTTGCGGGCTGTTAGCGGGCTGTACTTTTTCGGATTTTTTTGTCCGTCCGGGTTCGGGCTTAGCGGGATGGATCGGACCGTGCAATTTTTTATTTTTTTAAAAGTAAATTTTATTTTTCTTATTCAATGTTATTAATACTTAAGTGTTTGCAAACTTTTAAGGCTTAGAATTAAACTTTGAAGTTTAAAGTTTTAAATTTGAAATTTGAATTTTATAATTTTAAAATTAAAATTTGAAAGTAAGTGGCTACAAAAAAATATTTAATAAGACCAATAGGTAATATGTAAGGATCAAGCTCCGAAAATTTTTATTTGATATTTTTATTGAATAATATATAATACTTCAAATTAAGTTGCAAGTTTTTTTTTGATTTTGTTATTTTTGAACTAGCAAATTAAAAGTTTACAACAATTATAAAAAAAAAAAATAGTACATCACATGCTTTGCATCATTTTTGTAAGTTCATCCATGTCAACATGAGGTTCTTGGTTTTCGGCATTGGTTGAATCAGAACCATAAACCA
Organism: Nicotiana tomentosiformis; assembly: GCF_000390325.3. Taxonomy (NCBI): domain Eukaryota; kingdom Viridiplantae; phylum Streptophyta; class Magnoliopsida; order Solanales; family Solanaceae; genus Nicotiana; species Nicotiana tomentosiformis. Next base: position 99,052,443 of record NC_090819.1, on the reverse strand, counting down.
TTATATCTCAAATTTCTTGGTCCTCCGCTTCATCTACCTCGTCACGCCCTTGATTTCGCCGTTCTGATCTTATCCAATCTCTGAAGCACACTAGAATTTCCAAAGCGTTGCTATCCAATGAATGACGGGTATTTCCTAGTTGCCAGGGGCGGAACTAGAGCATTGACTACGGGTTCCCGGGAACCCAGTAACTTTTGCATAGACCCTGTATTTATATTAAGAAATTCACTAAATATTTATAAATATCTAACTGTGAACCCAGATATAATTGCATATTAATTTAAAATTACGGTAGGAACCCATAAGCCTCAAATCTTCGATCCGCCTTTGCTAGTTGCTGCCTTGCTTGGCTAAATGCGCTCTCTGATGCGACTGTTGAAATCGGCACATTTAGCACGTCTCGAGCCGTGACCGAAAGAAATTCCTTTGTGCGAGGTTCTGCTGACTTTTGCAAGTAGAATTGAAGTTCATCAATATTCCTGCTACTGGTTTGTTGATGGCTTGATGCTCCTCTAATGTAGACCAAATCAAATAATCTTCAACACCATCATTATCATCCAAAGTACTGGTCCCAGATGTTGAAACTGAACTTGAAGAAATATTTGCATCTACAATAGAAGAAGCATCAACAATGTTAGCATAATAATTATATAATGTTTCTAAATGTTTGTGTAGATCAGAAATACAAGTGTCAATATCAGAAGTTTCAGTTGGTCCAATATCCATATAAGAATATAAAGCAGTGATTAATTGGTGACAAGTGGCCATTTTGATAGAAGAGTTTAAAATAGCACCAATTAGGTAAATAGGGGGAATTTGGTAGAAATATTTTTTAAACTTATCTAGCATAGATTCAACAACAGAAGTATATCCTTCTTTCTTCTTCAAATTATGTAGTAAAAGAGAAATTTCAGCAATATGAACTAAACCATTTGCTAGGATGATTTGCAATATTTGAATTTGACCGTTGGCAACTGTCCAAAAAAAAAAACTGTTAAAAAACGGGCTGAACCGGGCTGTAGCCCGTTAAAAATCCGTTAACGAGTTAACGGGCTTAGCGGGTTCCGGTGCACCGGTATAAAAAAATTATTCGTTTGAAACCCACTCCCCGCCCAACCCGTCCCAGTCCGCCCCCCACGCTACAGTACCGGGTTGACCCGGGCTGGACCGGGTTGTAAACGGGTCAGCCCGGCCCGATTAACAGGTATAGTTGAACCTGTAAAATTTATATACTTGATTTACCTCTTCATAATAGTGCACCCATCTTTTCAAAATCCGTAAAAAAATTGTAATATTCAACACTAAATATCTCACTCATGTGGGAATTATAATAAAACAAAAAGAACGCATTATATATAAGTATTGATATTGTTTAGGTTATTCATACAAGAAGAGATCCTATTAAAAGTAAAAAATAAAATTTCTATACAAATAGGAAGGAACTTGAGTCAGTACGTTATAATAAGGGATACCAGCAATTTTAAATTAATCACAGCATATTCTTTTAACAGGATAATTGTTTATGCTCAGCATTGCCACATCTAGCTCAATCATCTTTTTAATCTAGCTCAATCATGTCTTTTACTAATCCAGTGTAATATTTTTCTAGAAATGCAAATTAATTCACATTTTATTGCTTAAAATAAATAAACCGTATTCTCAATAAATAACATATAACAATTGCGACTGAAAAAAGAAAGAGAGGGAGAGAGACTTGCATGGTTTAGGAACATCATGATTTTCAAGATCGATATATTGATATATTGAAATAAAGGCGAATGCATATGATTTCAAGGGCTAGGTTGAACCTACATTTGATACGAAACTTAGATATACAAGTATGTGAGAAATTATTTTAAAAATTAAAATTTTAATAAATATTAAATTCTTAACCAATTATTTCAATACTTCAGTAGGATCCGGTAGTAAGAATATAAATATTAAACTCGTCAAGTTTAAATATTGAAATTATTATTGAACCCATGCCTATTTGCAGGGACGTATCCATTGTAGATGATATGAATTCATGCGAATTCATAGTTTTCGTTCATACCCTATGTGTTTGCCCTAAAAATTATATTAAATATGTTTAAATAATAAATTTTGAATCGATTAAATTAGATAAGATGTGGTAGAATTACGCATTTGAATCCACGTAACGTTCAAATGTTGGATGCCTATTTTGAAAAAACTGGCATACGAAAGAGTATTTGAAGATGCATGTGAAGTTGCCATGCACGTCAACGGTCGACAGTTTTTGGGCTTGCTGTACTTACGCGGTAACAGCTAAATTACAGTTTCTCTTTTTCTATTTTCTAGGAACCCCCCCCCCCCCCCCCCCCAACCCACACACACACACACAAAAAAAAAGTAACTTCTATTCTAGGATACAATAACAATTTCTTTCTCTCTTTGTCCTATGGGTTTTGAAAAACATAGGATTAGTCAAAGAAACAGCATGTGCCATTCTGTTTTCTGGGAATACTAAGGTGGTAATTGACTGTTTCCAGTCACCAAAATACATGTGATTGTAGCCTTGTATTCTTCTTTACAGATTCAGAGAACGTTTTTCTCACTTTAGGGAGATGTCAAGTTATGTCAAGTTTTCCAAGGTAGTTTCTGGTCAGGGGCAGAGAGATTAGTAGAACATACGGGTTCGGCCTAACCTAGTATTTTTGGTCCAAACTATCTATTTATCTTAAGAAATTTATTAAATATATACAAATTATTAATTTAAAATCTAGTAACTTAAAAGATATAAAATCTCGAACTCGTAAATTTTAAATTGTGGCTCCGCCTCTAGTCAATGGTCCAATGTGGGGTAATAGTCCTAGAATCTAATATGTTTTTTGGTTCTTGGGGTCAAAGTGGGGTTGGCCGCAATCCATAATGTTCACACACTAAAAGTGGAAAGTGATTTTGAGTTTTTAGCCTGAAGAAGATTTCAACTTGGAACTTTTCTAAGAAATGATTTGGTGTGAAACCAACCAATTTCATGTTAGGACTTCTACTTCGGTCATTATTACGCAATTTTTAAGTAATATTTATAACAACTGTATTCCTAGGGTCATTAGATTTATAGTGCTCCAAAACTAAATTAATCAATCATATGTGCTACAAATGAAAGCGACAAGACAAGTATTAGAAGTCAAAATCTAAGTCGTGTACATTTTAGTTTAAACGATGGGAATATGTTATTTATTTATCTTCTTTTCTCAAATTATCAAATCACATTTATTTGACAGAAAGATGTAGAGGTAGAGAATTAGATTAAAAACTAGTAGGTAGTCAAGCATAAGTTTTTCATACATGTAGTATCAATGTTATTCCTATACTTTTCATACATGTAGTATCAATGTTATTCCTGTACTTTCTTATATTTAGATTTCTAGTACTATCGGTTGTTTATGTTGCTTCTATTTCCTTATTAACTTGCTGTTGTAATTGCATCTTTTCCATTACTGTATCCATTATTGTATTAAACAATGTTATGACTATATATGTTTTTACTGAGTCGAGGATCTATCAAGACAACCTTTTTACTTTCACAAGATAAGAATAAAATATGCATGTACACTATTCTTCTTAGACCCCAATTGTGCGAATACACTGGGTTTGCTATTGTTGTTATCAAATCATATTTATTGTAGAAAATTTACGCATATTATTTTTATTTTGGAACGGTGTAATTAGTTAGAAAAATATAGAGTAGAAAAACTACTGGTTTAAAAATTAGATATATTTCAACTTTCATACATAGCTGTAACAGTCAGTAATTTCTTAGTGCAATTAAAGGAACACACCCTATTCGTAAAAATATTAGGAAAAAGAAGGAATGTTAGCAACATTAAGACTGTCTCATTCAAATCCCTTACCACCAGAATTTTAAAAGTTTTCTTACTGCAATTCAGGTTAAAGGAATATGGTTAATATTTAATTACTGCACTGACCCATTCTTTTTAACGAAGATGTTACAAACTGTCATTCCAACTAAAATGTTTTTTGTTCACTTTCATGTTTCTGAGTGTTTTGAATTACTTTAATCATTTCATTTTTGTCTTTTTGCAAACTATAGTGCGAGTTGAGTAGAAACTGTAATCTAGATAACTTCATTTTTTTTTTTACACATTTGCTTCAGTTAATTTTAGGTATAGAGTAACTGGTCCAAGGAGGGAATGGCCAATTGGCCATAGGGAAAGAGAATATAATGGTTACATCTGAGAAGATGACAAAAATAATCCCTTATGTTTGAGGGTAGGGTCAAAGTAACCCTTTAAGTATATATTAAACAGTTTTAGTCCTTCAAGTTTGCTAAAAGTTAACACTTTTGGTCTCCATTAATATTTTTGTATGTTCGATTTCACGGGAAATGTAAAAAAATAGAGGAAATCACATTTAGAGGTACAACTTTTGTAATTTTTGCTACTTTTTTTATCCATTTCTAAAATTTGATTCAGCTTTTTGAGGTATATTTTCTACTGTTTTTTGTATTTTTTTTAGTGTCTATTGCAATTTTTTGTGTTACATTTTTTACAATTTGATGGGACCGTCCTAGTGTTTAGGGTTAATTTTTTTCTTCCACAGCTTTCGTCAAATCTAACAAAACATAAATTGTTAAACTTTGCAGAGAGACCAAAAGTGTTAACTTTTGACATACTTAAAGGACCAAAACTGCTCAGTACATACTTAAGGGACCACTTTGAACCTAACCTCAAACATAAGAGACCATTTTTGTAGTCCATTATGAGCAAATTTGGAGCCATTTTAACAGGAATGTTAAATATTTACATTCTTAAGATCATTTCCACATTCCTTTGAAATCAAAAGTATATTGCTACAACATTTCCTATCCATTTTGAATAAAAGGAAACGATCACAGGACAGGAAAAATACATATAACCAGATGTATTTTTGGTCCGGCACTTATGTAACTTCTTTCCGGAAGAGGACATTGGGACTCAAAATGCATAGTCCAACTAGCTTTCCTTCAAAAAAGAAACAACCAACATCATCTCCACTTCAATATGAATACTGAGTAACTTCACAAATAGCACTTCAATCTTCAACTTTCCTCAGCTGGAAGATCAGCTCAAGTAAGAGATTTGCCGGCCCATTCCCTTTCTCGTCGCTTTTGCTTGGCCATCATTTTATTGAACTTCTCTTTTCCTTTCTCCAGTAGAGGATCGTGTACCACATAATCGTTGGGGTCCTCAGTACGAGACATTTTATCCTGCCGATGAAACCAATAATTTAAAAAGGAGAAATGAACATAATAAGCATGAAGGTCTTGGGGATTCACATTCAAATTCAGTGAAGTTTGATTCCTATTTAATCTTCACTGCCCCCGACCCCCACCCCAAAGCAAGAAACTCCAGAAAGCAAGCACGTATAGAGCCTAATAATGAAGAATCATGCTTTTCATAAGTTTCCAACCATCCTGAGAACAAGTTATTGAACAAGTACCTTTCCAGGTTCAGGAGCGAATTTTAGTGTAACTGCTGCCCAATCGGATAACTCTTCCTCCTTGACAGCATTAGTAGATCCATTGGCTTTAGCAAAAAGTCCAGACTTAAACTTCTCCAGTTTTGCCAGCACCTAACAGACATACAAAAATAATGAGCAAACTGCAGAAACGCATAGAATAGAGAAAGCTGCCAGCAAGAACACATATCCATTCCATATAAGTTCAAACTTAAATCAGCCTGAATCCATAGTTAACGTCTTTTAACTATTACCGAGAAAACTCAACATGGAAATTTTCCTACATATTGGAATTAACAGAGAGACAAGATTTCAGATATTTTTCATTTAAGATGTTTAAACAACATTCAGAAAATGGAAGAACTCCTGTAACAGAGACCATGGATGAACATCCATTAAAAAGGGATCCAACACAAACCCTGTAAACTATGCAAAAGCAAAAGATATAATGCATCAAACATAGAAAACGAAAATCAAAGAAATTTTAGTTCAATTTGTCCATACTGCCACAGCAAAAAAAAAAGAACCCTAACTGCCACATGTATCAGGAGGGACATAAAATGGAAGAAATCGCTCTTGGTTCAACACAACAGCGAGTTTTCCAGTAGTCACCAACTTTTTTTCTTTTTCTTTTTTTGGTGGGGAAGGAGGATGGGCAAGTATATATACGCAAACGGATCCATAAAGGCACATCTCGTTCAGTGAAGCTTTGTTTCATCCCCAAAATTCCTTCTATTCAGAGGGAGAAAACTTTAAGTGCCCGTGTCTGTGGGCGCTCCTGGGGTGGATGGGTGGGGGTATTTCCAATCCCTGGATATCATCTACCTTAACTAACATTAGTGTCTTAAGCTCAATAAAGGATGCGCATTTGTATGTGTCAGCCTGTATGTGCATTCCCATAGTCTACGTCCTACAGATAAAGTCCCCTTTTTACTTACATCAATAACCCTTTTTGTTTTCTTTTTTGTTTTTTGTTCCCCATAAAAAATAATTACAAAACATAAACCAGAAAAGGAAAATCTAACAGTATTTAGAGGCATACGTCTTCCTCGTGTCCTTTTCGTCCTCGTCTTTTTTGCTTTAGCAGCTGTCTTTCTCGTTCAGGGCCAGACAACAACTGTAAGTCTGTATCTGCATTGGCCATACGTTCAGCCCTCGCTTCAGAGCCTATTCCTTTTCTCTTAAGAGCCAACTTATCCACTTTTGGCCGGTCATCGTCATGTTCAGCATCAGACCTACTAAAATCAAATTATGATCATTGAGCTGCAAACCTGCAACTAATGAGCTTTCAAATATGTTGAGGGAAAGAGAAGCACAAATTTTATGTTAGAAAAAAAGTTATTTAAAGGATTTTCTCAAGATAGTCATCTTTTGCACCAGAAGAGAATATAGTTCTGAATGTAATCTGTAAATCAAACGGTTCATTATGTGGCATGAGAGTGCATACAACCTAAACCACTCGAAATCAAACCACAGTTTAATTAGTGTGACATTAATGGCTATCAGTATCCCAATCTCAACCATGCATCCTTGGACACATGGCAAGCAACAAATTACTCGAGAAAAATAGTGTGTCAGCAAAAAGGAGATGAAAAAAATACTAAAGTCATCCTAGGTCAGATAACCTCATCTTTGACCACATCTTTATTTCCTAGTTATTTCAACCTTTTCATCTAACCGTGCCCATACCAAGATGCCTGATGGTATCAATAGGAACGAGCAGGCAGTGAATTATTGCCATAAAGTAACAATTGTACAGATTTCGTGAGAACGTCCCCAATATATAAGTGGTATACCAATCGAAATGAACCTATGCCAAAATATAGTTCTCCACAATCATCTCTACTAATTAGCACCTCATGGGTGCTTCAAGAATTTAACAGAAAACAAAAGGCATACCCTCATTTGTACAAAAGCATTTTCCACCCTTTCAAAAGGAGATGCGCCAGCAAACAAGGCTTTCCCTTAGCATACAACATGTAATATAGAAAAGAAGTAAATCCATCATCTCAATCAAAGTTTGAAGCCTTTTCTTAACCATGCTATCCAATTTACTAAATTTCTCATATTTAAGCTTCAATAACTTCCTATTTCACAACTTAATATTGTCAGTAACCTGCTATCCAACAAACAGTAATAAGTGTTAATTTACAGCATGTATATACTGTAGTATTGTCCCACATTGGTAGAGGAGTAGTATGTCCTTGTATAGTATAGCTATAAATAAGGACCTCTTGTGTAGTATTATTCATTCATTCAATATATCAATAACATATTTTCTCTCGTGCCTTCTCACATGGTATCAGAGTAATTGTGAGAGACTTATCGCTGTGCATAAATTCCAGCGATTCCGGGAAAGAGAAATCAGTATTTTTTTAAGGTTGTTTTCTATCTGCTTCATTTCTGTCAGTATTGTGCAAAATCCAACACTACCACAAGAGTCGTCACTGTCCGGCGACCAAACCCCAGTGAACAACTCCGGCAGAAGCAGCCCCACGCGCCTCCACGCGCCACCAGAAGCTCACGCGCGTGAGCTCACGCGCCGGCGCGTACAACCACTTCCGGCCATTTTTTGAAAATCTTCCTTCAGAACAGTTGGGTCGCCTGGTAATTCCGATCCTACCCCTACTGTTTTCATTTCATTCCGACAACTTTGAGTTTTTTCCGACAGCTACAGTAGATTCCGGCAGCTACAGTTTTCAGTATTCTGTTTCTGTGTTTCCGTACACTGTTTCAGTGGATTACAATTGATTCTTTCTGCTATTTGGCAATAATTTGCAACAATGTCTTTGGGATTTGATGCTTTTGGGTCTAGAAACATGAGTTCTGGAAACTCTAGTGCTATTATTACCTCGGAACCTTTAATGGGAGGTTCAAACTACTTAGCTTGGGCTTCATCTGTCGAGTTATGGTGTAGAGGTCAAGGTGTTCAAGATCATCTAATCAAACAGTCTAGCGATGGAGATGAAAAGGCAATAACACTTTGGGCAAAAATCGATGCTCAGTTATGTAGCATCTTGTGGCGATCTATTGATTCCAAGTTGATGCCCTTGTTTCGTCCATTCCAGACATGTTATTTGGTTTGGGCAAAGGCACACACCTTATACACTAATGACATATCTCGCTTCTATGATGTGATATCACGGATGACAAACTTAAAGAAGCAGGAATTGGATATGTCTACTTACTTGGGTCAAGTACAGGCAGTCATGGAGGAATTTGAGAAGTTTATGCCAGTTTCGGCTAGTGTGGAAAAACAACAAGAGCAGCGACAAAAGATGTTTCTCGTTCTTACCCTCGCTGGACTTCCTAATGATCTTGATTCAGTACGCGACCAGATTTTGGCTAGTCCGTCTGTCCCGACAGTTGATGAATTATTCTCTCAATTACTCCGCCTTGTTGCAGCACCAAATCCACCAGTGATCTCATCACAGATACTTGATTCCTCTGTTCTTGCATCCGAGACAATGGATGTTCGGGCATCTCAAACTATGGAGCATAGACGAGGAGGAGGTCGTTTTGGAAGATCTAGACCCAAGTGTTCTTATTGTCACAAACTTGGACACACTCGTGAAATGTGTTATTCCTTACATGGTCGTCCACCCAAAAATGCTTACATTGCTCAGACCGAGACTCCAGGTAACCAAGGATTTTCTTTATCTAAAGAAGAATATAATGAGCTCCTTCAGTATCGAGCAAGTAAGCAGACATCTCCACAAGTAGCCTCAGTTGCTCAGACTGATACTTCTGTTTCTGGTAATTCTTCCTTGGTTATTCTCGTGTTCAGAAGGGATATCGTTGTTATTCTCCAGATCTTCGTAGGTACCTTATGTCAGCTGACGTCACATTTTTGAGTCTAAACCTTTCTTTACCTCTGCTGACCACCATGATATATCTGAGGTCTTACCTATACCGACCTTTGAGGAGTTTACTATAGCTCCTCCTCCACCTTCGACCACAGAGGTTTCATCCATACCAACCGTTGAAGGAGTCTAGTGTTGTTCCCCCTAGTTCCCCGGCCACAGGAACACCACTCTTGACTTATCATCGTCGTTTGCGTCCTCCATCAGGCCCAACTGGTTCTCGTCCTGCACCTGACCCTGCTCCTGCTGCGGACCCTGCTCCTAGTACACCGATTGCACTTCGGAAAGGTATACAGACCACACTTAACCCTAATCCTCATTATGTCGGTTTGAGCTATCATCGTCTGTCATCTCCCCATTATGCTTTTATATCTTCTTTGTCCTCGGTTTCCATCCCTAAGTCTACAGGTGAAGCGTTGTCTCATCCAGGATGGCGACAGGCTATGAGTGACGAGATGTCTGCTTTACATACAAGTGGTACTTGGGAGCTTGTTCCTCTTTCCTCAGGTAAATCTACTGTTGGTTGTCGTTGGGTTTATGCAGTCAAAGTTGGTCCCGATGGACAGATTGATCGACTTAAGGCCCGTCTTGTTGCCAAAGGATATACTCAGATATTTGGGCTCGATTACAGTGATACCTTCTCTCCCGTGGCTAAAGTGGCTTCAGTCCGCCTTTTTCTATCCATGGCTGCGGTTCGTCATTGGCCCCTCTATCAGCTGGACATTAAAAATGCCTTTCTTCACGGTGATCTTGAGGATGAGGTTTATATGGAGCAACCACCTGGTTTTGTTGCTCAGGGGGAGTCTCGTGGCCTTGTATGTCGCTTGCGTCGGTCACTTTATGGTCTAAAGCAGTCTCCTCGAGCCTGGTTTGGTAAGTTCAGCACGGTTATCCAGGAGTTTGGCATGATTCGTAGTGAAGCTGATCACTCTGTGTTTTATCGGCACTCTGCTTCAAGTCTCTGTATTTATCTGGTAGTCTATGTTGATGATATTGTTATTACTGGCAATGATCAGGATGGTATTACCAATCTGAAGCAGCATCTCTTCCAACACTTCCAAACTAAGGATCTAGGCAGATTGAAGTACTTTCTGGGTATTGAGGTTGCCCAGTCTAGCTCAGGTATTGTTATTTCTCAAAGAAAATATGCTTTAGACATTCTTGAGGAGACCGGGATGATAGGTTGCAGACCTGTTGACACTCCGATGGATCCGAATTCTAAACTTATGCCAGGACAGGGGGAGCCGCTTAGCGATCCTGCAAGCTATAAACGGCTGGTTGGAAAATTAAATTATCTCACAGTGACTAGACCCGACATTTCCTATCCTGTGAGTGTTGTAAGTCAGTTTATGAATTCTCCCTGTGATAGTCATTTGGATGCAGTTGTCCGCATTATTCGATATATAAAATCGGCTCCAGGCAAAGGGTTACTCTTTGAGGATCGAGGTCATGAGCAGATCATTGGATACTCAGATGCTGATTGGGCAGGATCACCTTCTGATAGACGTTCTACGTCTGGATATTGTGTTTTAGTAGGAGGAAATTTGGTGTCCTGGAAGAGCAAGAAACAGAATGTAGTTGCTCGGTCTAGTGCAGAAGCAGAATATCGAGCAATGGCTATGGCAACATGTGAGCTAGTCTGGACCAAACAATTGCTCAAGGAGTTGAAATTTGGTGAAATCAGTCGGATGGAACTTGTGTGCGATAATCAAGCTGCCCTTCATATTGCATCAAATCCGGTGTTCCATGAGAGAACTGAGATTGATTGTCACTTCGTCAGAGAAAAGATACTTTCAGGAGAGATTGCTACAAAGTTTGTGAGGTCAAATGATCAACTTGCAGATATTTTCACCAAGTCTCTCACTGGTCCTCGTATTAGTTATATATGTAACAAGCTCGGTACATATGATTTGTATGCACCGGCTTGAGGGGGAGTGTTGATTTACAGCATGTATATAGTGTAGTATTGTCCCACATTGGTAGAGGAGTAGTATGTCCTTGTATAGTATAGCTATAAATAAGGACCTCTTGTGTAGTATTATTCATTCATTCAATATATCAATAACATATTTTCTCCCGTGCCTTCTCACATAATAAGTATTTAGGGATAACCACTGTTGAACCATGTGACCATCTCATATAAAAAGCATATTCATGTAGTTCAACAAAAGTAGAACGTGATAAATGCTGGACACGAGCAGATGGTTAAAGAGCATATGGTCAAGAAACTAGATATTCAGCTACTGTTGTATTTTGAGATGGCAATGTGCTATAAGAAACGAGAACAGCATGGAGAGAAATAAGATTAAACCTGCACCTTGGAGGAGATGGCGAACGATTTCTTGCATTACCATTCTCTGAATAAGAAGATTAATGCAAAATGATTAAACTCCTCTTTGATAAACGCAAAATGATCAAAAAATTTAACAAAGCTTAACCAAAATGAAGCCACATAAGAAAAAATTGTATACAAGTATACATGTAAAACTGGGGTGTGCTAGTACTAAACAGTTACAGGCCTATAAACACATAAATTTGTGCAATTTACATGGTAAAAACATTCCGATCTGCAGTAAGTTCAATGTGAAATCATCTCAGAGGGTGAAGTGGAGAACATTGAGAATCTAGTACAGGTGTTGAACTACAAGGTTAGAGCTCTTCCCACCACCTATCTCCGTTACACCTAGGTGCATCTAACAAGGACCGAGCAACATAGAACACGGTAATAGAAAGAGTAAGAAGAGACACACAAAATGGAAAAAATGATATTTGTCGAGAGAAGGCAGTAGATTAAGAGCACTATCAAGCATCCTCACATATTTCATGTCCCTGTTATAGACATCGGTAGGTGTAGCACGCAAATTGAGAAAATGTTAAAGTAACTCCTTATGAGATTTGACAGACGGGACAGAGCTCGGGTGAAGACGTGGATCATCTCCTATTACATTGTCAGGTAACTGCTCGATTGTGGTGTGATAATTTTGAGATGGTTCAAGTTAACATGTCCACGGCATTGTTCAGCTAGGCTTTCAAAGGAATGTATTTTTTTTTTTGGGTAAATAATATATTATATAAATATTTGCACTAAGCCAATGCAACGGGCGTCATTACAGGTTGTGCAAATCAGCAATTGCGTCTAAAATATCATCTACATCTGGTACAAGAACCAGTTTGCACCAAAAAGCGATCAACAAAATGCAAAGGCACTGTAAATTTCTTCTTTTGCCTTAAAAAATTCTTCTGTTTCCTTCAAGCCAGACAGGCCACCAGATAACTTGAGGTACAGTGTTCCAGGTCTTTTGAGCTTTCTGAAATGGAGTTAGGCATGGTCCAAGACATACCAAATATTGAAAAGAACATGTTCCATAACTGGTTTGTAACGTTGCAATGCAAAAAAAAGGTGGGTAACATCTTCAGATTGTTCTTCACATAAAGGACATCTGTTGCACAGCTTGAAACCCCTCTTCTGGAGATTGTTTTCTGTGAGGCATGCCTCCTTAGCCACAATCCAAGAGAAGCAAGAAACCTTTAAAGGTGCCATGTTGTACCATCTTTTTTCCAAGGCCATAACTCACTGTTGCTAAAACCCATTGTAACAACTTTTAACTGAAAAAATGCCCTTGGAGTGACCCTTCCAACTGATAGAGTCCATTTTGTTGTGGTCCAAAACAGCGTTGCTTAGCATTTGTAGCAAGAGGCCTACCCTCTCCATTTCCCAATCATTAATATTCCTTCTAAGACTCAAATTCCAGCCTTGCGATGTATAGAAATCTGCAATTGCCCCATTGTGACGCAAGGATAGATTATAAAAATCTGAAAATTGGTCTTTTAGTGGCGTATGACCCAACCATGCATCTTCCCAAAACCTGATTTTCCTTCCGTTGCCTCTTAAAATCCATGTTTGACTCAAACTTGTTCCAATGCCCTCTAATATGTTTCCATAAACCGGTGCCATGAGGCACTCTAGACTCTTTGGTGCGCCGTGGATTGTCCAACGAAAACTTTTCCACAAAAAAGTTCTCCTCCAAAGTGCATTTTCCTCCATGTTGAATCTCCAATGCCACTTCATCAGAAGACTTTCATTATGATTCTTAAGGTTCTTAATTCCCAGACCCCCCTTCCTTTTGTCTTTGATGACTGTTTTCCAATTTACAAGGCAAATAGGCTTTGATAGTTTATTGCCATTCCAAAGAAAATCTCTCCTTAATCTGTCCATGTGTTTCAACACTGAAGAAGGAGCCGGAAATAGAGACATAGTGTAAGTGGGTAGTGCGTCAAGCACACTGTTAAATAAAGTTATTCTACCACCCAGGGAGAGATATTGTCTCTTCCAATTCGCCAACCTTTTTTCCATCTTCTCAAGGAATGTAAAGAAGACGCATACATGGAAAGTTGCTCCACTATAACTCATATGGGTCATACAGAAAGAGAAACAAGAGAAGCTATGAAGGGATAGAGCAAGATTTAGTACATGTAAGAAAGAGTCTATAATTCCTAGTTTCAGTGTGCTGCACCCACAAGGTTCCAATTTGTATAAAAGATCAGGTGGCATTCATAGCGCACCACAGTTTTGTCTAGGGTCTCTGCCTTTTGGTATACAACAAGTATAGTGAATATATCTCCATCATCAATAAAATTTACTTAACTTTATAAAAGAAGTTCAGGTAGCTAAGCTTATTCAAACAAATGAACTAACAGCAATGAAAGCATACGTAGGAGCACCACAAAATGCCTTAGAATTTGCAAGATATTTAAAGAAGATACTTGGCGACGAGTTGTCACAAAACAAACAAAACGAGACCACATTGTGTGCTGCAAAAGTGGTTTTAGTCTTCGTATTTGAATAGATGTTTTTACCTCTGAGCAACTTTTGTTTGGGCGGTGGATCGCCAAGCTCCTTCCTCCTTTTTAGTATCTGCTGACGCATACGTGCATCAAAGCCAGCCTCGTCTTCATCACTGTTATCAAGGGATTCATGAAAACCAGCTTCTGATTCTTTACTAGACGCTTCTTTCTTTGATCCCAAAGCTTCTCTGATTGTCAACTGAACATCCCTTGTCGATTTTCCTTCATTTGAGTCCTGCATGGGCAGTTTTCCACTGTGTTATTTACCCTACAACATAATATGTACTGAAGAAACGGCAGCCAGGTGCAGCATGCTCCCACTATGCACAGGGTTCGGGGAAGGGCCGAACCGCATTGAGTTGATTGCATGTAGTCTTACCTTGCACATAATTACACATAATTACACAACATAATTGCACGTAGTCTTACCTTGCATATTTGCAAGAGACTATTTCCAAGGCTTGAAACCAAAACCATATATAAATCCTATGAACATATCAAATCTGGTGCTTATGACAGCTTACTTAACAAAAATTGCAAAAGTAACAATGATTGAGGAGACAACAGTGACAAGACTACAAAATCCAAAAGTTGACCATAATGCTGAGAGTGACACGCATGATCTTACAACTCCTGCAAGGTTTTGAGATGCTGAAGAGGAAGTCATTTGGAATAAAATAGGAGACGAAGCTGGAATAATGATAATTGCACCTCCATGCAAATAATTCAAATAGGATATGACATAGTGGTTGAATGTGGAATGAAAGCCGCACTGATTACCAATATTTTTTGTGAACAAAGAGGATCCAACTGTATTGATAAAATATTACAAGGACAAGAAAGGAACCCAACAGTAGCTAGTTGTGGTAAATATGGAGGTAATGTTTAGCACATAATATTAGCAGTATGCATAGATTTGGGACTATAACAAGGAAGTTAGGCGATAATGTGAGAGCAACATTGTAGTAATTTTGGAGAGTTAGGTTGTAATGAGCCAAAGTCTAATACATAAGACACCAAACCTGACAACCATGACAGGTAGGCTAACACGCAACCATCCTCGTTACGCTCAGGCAAATACGCAACTATCCAATGAACGGTTACCCCTCTCCTATTGGGAAAAGAAAACTATAGGTTATTGAGTAGAACCTTACAATGGTGTGGATCAAATTGTGATTAATATCATGCTTCCTGGATGGATTTATATCAGGTATCTTCTTTAGAGCAGAAATTTGAGCACTAGGATGCAATCTCAGTGCTTCTTAACACATTCTATTTAAGGAAAGTGCATTCTTTGAACTTAACAAAAAGAATACTTGTGATGAGCTAGTAAAGGGCTGTTCTACTTGGAGGGAAAGGGATACAGAAGCAAGGAAGCTAGTAATATATCAGAAGCCTCCTTAACCCCCATGCAGGAAAACTCAATTCTGCTTGGCTAATGCTTTGAAGAAACTAAAATTGAGCTTCCCTTGCTTACGATGTATAAGCGGAATGAGATACAAAGAAACTGACTGCACTCCTTTATGTACATATACTCCTTACCAGAGATTGTCATAATTTTACTTGTTTTTCTGACATTGCAACTATAAGGTACAGGGCTTGATACTTTTGTAGATAGAGATGATGCAGGATTGGCATGGTCATTACCAAAGCTTGATCATGTTTTCCTTCCTTCAGCAGACGTGGATCATCCAAGACATCATGACTGCTTCTTATCCTTGTACTCACAGCTGCAAGCTCTTTCTCCTCCTCTTCTGCTTCTTCTCCAAATGAAAGCAAGTTCAACTTTCTGAGGGAAACAGAAAAGGGTTTGTTAAAACGTAAGATATAGATGAAAACTATTTCACTTTCTAAATAACTGCTTCAGTTAGAAGTCAGGAAAAAAAATCTTACTTAGTAGCTTTATGCTTTGCATTTTTCTTCTCAGTTGTTACTTCAGAAGGTAAAGCTTTTGCAAGCTTCGCTCTTGGGACAATATCCTCAAAAGGGTTCCATAATACCTATCAATGATTCACAGAATAAATTAAGCAATAAGCATCAGACTGTTAGCTAATCCAGTGGCTGTAGAAGAAGATCTATAAGTCTAAGACAGCCCACAAAACATAAGAACCTTAAAGGAAACATAATTTGCAGAAAATTACATCTCTTAAGCTAGATATAATTTAGAAAAACAGAGAGAAACCCAACACTTAAAGAACAGTTTTTTCAACAAAACGAGGAGCAATAGAGAAAGAGAAAGCAAAATGAGATGATTTTATTTAACCATTAAACTACGACAGTCAAGAAAGAACCATATGACATCTTACAATATAACAAATAAAGAACTAAAGAAATGGACAAAGTTCTCACAGAAGATTAATTAAGAGGAAAAAGCTGCAGCAAACGAGAGAAATCCAAAGAAAGACATTAACGCTGTTATGGGACAAAGAATATGATCATGAACAGGGAGAGCATACAGAGGACAACCAAAAGAACAAAAGAAAATAGTTCAAGAAAATACGATTCTTCTGGTTCCACTCAGACCATAATCCTGATAGAGCTAACAAAACATCGACATGGTGACTTTGGCTTGATCGAATATGGCACGTATCCCATGTCGTAGCCATGTCTTGTCGTCTCGATGCCGGTGAGGGACATCAACCAGAGGCTCCATGTAACATATGAAAAAAGCTGACACCTAAGATCCGTGAATTAAATATCAGTTTATCTGCTACCCCTTTAAGCCTCAGTAATACAATAATCTTGTGAACACTACCCACCAGACTTGTAAGGCCCTAACTACCAACGTTCGTTTATACTCCTTTCTTTGAATCAAAACTATGAAGGATGAACTAGAACTCTTTAGTATTTAAGGCTCCGTATCATGATTTACTGCATCCCAACAGTGTTAAGGAAAAGTTAAAAGTAAATCCATCTGGGCACGTCCCCTGCGCAACTGCACAAATCATCACTGCTTGTTCCACCAATTCATCCCAGTGTTCCTGAAGCGAGGCGCAAAACATGTTGAGCGCTTCTTAGCGGGTGCTTCAGAGTTGTCATCAAGGGTCTAAGGCAATGAGTGTAATCCTGAAGAGGCAATACTGAACAATTGATATTTCATTTTATCGTAATTGTTTTTCAATTTCTTTGTCCATATATTTGTTATTCATGCTTATAATAATTAGTCTTGGACTACATATACATATTTGTATTTTTTCTCCATTAGTGCCTTTCTTCATTAAAGCCCACCTTTTATTTGCATTTTGCGCCGAAAGCCCAATGGACCTCGGAGCTTTTTTGCATTTTTCACCTTTGATAGCACTAAAAGTGCATAATATAATCAGGTAAACAGCTGAAAAGTAAGTTAAAAAGCTGATTCTAAATAGTAAATACTGTTGAGTAACATAGAGTCTATCTAACTACTACTTTGGTAATACCACAGACGAGCGAGCGATAATCCAGTGGGCCTCAAGGCAAGCATGAGATATGTAATTCAAGAGTAGCCACAACCTCATAGACAGGCAGTGAAAGGGAGCACAAACAGAAATCTAGGTACCTCTACAGATAGTATCTTAGGTGGAGGATCCACAGGCCGATCATCCTTGCCAGTTTCAACTTCACCCAATGTTATAAGATTATATATTGAATCCCCACTTACCTGCAAATAAGGGAATGAAGCTCTAAAACTACAGAAACAAGTTAAAAGGTTTGACAAGATGTAGTATGCCTGGTGTAAAGAGACAAGTAGATTACTTTTCCAAAAATTGTATGCTTCTTGTCGAGAAAATCGCAACGATCCAAAGTCATAAAGAATTGACTCGCATTTGAATTTGGTGAGCCTGCACCAGCACATGCCACCAAACCCCTGTGTTTGAATCTTAAACGGGAGTGAAATTCATCAGGAAACACACCACCATATATGCTTTCACCACCTGCATGAGTCCACGGAAATCATCTTCAGCAATGCATGCTAAAAGAGGATATAAGAGACCCAACTAATGATAAGCTTGATTAGTGAGAGCTTCCAGTGAAGCTATCATTCTTCATTTCAGTCCACCCTAAATGAAGATTTATCGGAGATCAAAACAGTTACCCTAAAAGAAAAAGAAAAGAAATAACGCCATTAAATAAGAGCGAACAAAAAAGTTCCGGAAGATAGTCATTCAACTTCTTCAGATGGATCACATGTCCATTTTTGGAGCTTAATCTTTTATCTTCTTTATGACAAAGAAAGAGGATTTCACTGAAAGATAAGAAAAGATTATTTTATATATTGGTGGTGTCAATACTTTCCAAACTTAACTTTTTCATCTTTAACTTTTTTACTCTTGTATTTTTCAAACTTGTTCTGAAAATGCTTTTCTTGAGTCGAGGGTCTATCGGAAATAATCTTTCTACCTCACACAGGTAGGGGTAAGGTATGCGTACAACTCACCCTCCCAGATCTCACTTGTGGGATCATAGTGGATATGTTGTTGTTGTTGTTGCTGTTTTTTAAGACGGTGGTATCCAGGCCAAGAAAATGACTCATTTCTATTTCTGAAAATAAATTAACTTAAAACTTCTCATTTTACCCTTAATAAAGTTATTTTAGTCACACAAATGTTATTGCATGTTTAAAACCACAAGTTTCAATAGTTTTATAGCCACAAATACTATGGCATGTTTAAGACCACAAGTTTCAAAAGCCTTCATATCTTTCTTAAGCATCGTATCATGTCAAACTATGTCATACAAGCTAGAGTAGAGGGAGTATAGCTATAGGAACCTTGGCTACTAATCTCCAACTTTATCTTTCATAGTCAACCTTTCATTTTTCAAATGAATATCATAATTTTTCTCCAAAAGCTATCCCGAACTCCAAATATTACTTTTCATCTCTAGTATATATAAGACACCAGAGATAAATTGATAACTTCCACATTTCTAATGAAAAAGAATTATACCCTTAACTTTGATTTGAACTCGCAAGGAGTCTCCCAAAGTAATGTTGCCACCATTCAACTTTGCAAACTTTACAAATAAATGTTTCTCTCCACAAATATGAGTATTTGCACCAAAATCAAGGTGCCAATAGTTTCTTTCTATACTTTTTTCGCCTTTGCATCCAATAAGTAAAGTCCTATCTTCATCTATTTTGCTCTCTGCAAAATAATTTTTTTCTTCCACATTTTTTTACATTCCCAAAAGTAATGACCAAATTCATGACAAGTATAACTTCAACATTGATTTGTCATGCCTTCCTTGTCGGCCTTCTTCCTCTACCTCTTCCATGACCTCTTCCTTGGTTGGAGTCTCAACTTTTTTATTTATTTATTTGGAGGTATCCACCTCCTCCTCCTTGATTACAATGACTTCTCCCACATCCACAACCTCTTTCTTGCAATCCATGCTTTTCATCTTTCTCCTCCAAAGAAAGATGTGCTTGCAGAGCTTGTTTAACTGATTATTATTTCAGCTTCTTCACTCTTACTTCATGTGCTTTTAAGGATCCGATACATTATTCAATAGCCATGGTATCCAAGTCTGGACTTTTCAATGGCAACAACCACATAGTTAAATCATGAATCTAAGGGTCGTGTTACTTCTGCAACAACTTGTTCATCCTTTAAATCTTCACTATACCTTTTCATTTGAATGACAATAGCCAAAACTATTGAAATATAATCAGAGATGGACTCAAATGCCTTATTTGCAACGATTTGGACTCTCCTCATAAGGTTTGGAGTCAAACACTTTTCACCTAGTCCAATCTCTAAAGGAAGCTGGGAGAATTTTCCATGCTTTATTGGAGGTGGTTGCACTTGCAACCTTCTCGAGCATCTCCAGCATCTTGTCATTCAAGATTTGATGGATGAGAGTGAACGCCTTAATATTTCTTCTTTATTATAATGATTCTTCTTTGGACTACTTGGGTTGAACAAAATGACTAGGATACAAGTGCATTTATGTGATATCCATATCATGTATCAAGCCTAGTGTACATGTATCTTCATTTAATTTTTTGTCTTCTCCTTTTCCCAAGTACATGAACAAAACCATAAATTAATACATGCATCCTCTAGCCCAATACACTTAACATTTTAATTCATGAACTACATAAATGAAATGCATGAATAACGTTTAAGTTCCCACCACTTAGCCCCAATAGTAATTATGATCAAATTCTCACTATTTGAGAAGTCCAATTAGTGACAAAGGCGGATCTAGGATTTGAACTCTACAGGTTCCAATTAGGGATTATTTATACGTATTTAGTGAATATTTTAACATATATATAGCATCCGAGCCAAAGCTACTAGGTTCGGTGACCCATACCTATAGCTCTACATCCGCCCCTGCCAATTACACAACTAAGCTCCATTTAGCCCTAAATAGCAATTACAATCAAACATTCACGATTTTCAAAGTTCAATTACACACAAAGTATGAAATTCAAAGTAAATCAAATTAAACAAAAAAATCAAACTGCTAACTGAAATAGTAGATTAAAAAAATGAAATAATTTTTGTTACCAGTGCCAGTGCCGGTAGGGTCACCACCTTGAACAAGGAAAGATTTGATGACACGATGAAAAATGGTATTGTCATAGTAACCTTCGAGACACAATTGAACGAAATTCCTTACAGCTTTTGGTGCTTCTTTTGGCCATAGTTCTATATCTAAGGGCCCATACGTCGTGTTGAGTACAACTTTTCCCTTCGTCGGCGGTTCCAATACGTACACTGACGACATTTATTCAGTAGCTGCTTTCTAGCATCAATTGGTTATGGAGGTTTTTCTTCTTTCTCAACTCCTAATAATTTACATAACCGAAATAGACTGTTCAATTGCTTGGTGCTAAAATATGTCCTCCGGACGACGTCGTTCTTCTCTCCAGAATTTTCCTTAATTTCTTTGTTCCGGCTACTCGCCCTAAGCCGATTTTCTTTCTTTTTTTAATCTCATAAAGTAATTTATTTTTACTAACAAGGTTTACAAATTTTATTCAGTTGTAAAGTCTCCCGCTCATAATGCGAGTTCAATTCTGAATTACAATCATACATCTTTATAACAATATCACTATATAATAGTTATTAACTATAAAAACTAAATTTTTCTCATAACTAATTTTTTAAGTTATATTTTACCTCTCCATAATATCTTTTTACTTGTAACAGCAACGGCCATGTTTATAGTAGAACACTCTTTATAAAATTAACTCTCTATAACAGTCATATAGAATCTTTAAGGTTACTAATAATAATTCTAAAAATACACACAATCTTTTTCATTGCACAAAGTTTCTATTTTGCACAAGACATTAAGCTCTTAGATTATCTTCAAATGAAAGTTATTGGATACTTTTTTGTTGAAAATTTGAATACGAATCCAATTAAAGCGTTATATCGCTAGTAAGAGAATGAAAGCTACGAAATAAGTTATAATTACAAAGTTCTTCCATTAATCCTAAAAGAATTTATTTTTCTAAGTAGCTTTAATGTGTGCCTTAGAGTTTAAATCTTTATTATTTAGTTATGAATTTATTAATAATATATTCGCTTTCTTCAGTATTTAACCAGTGAAATACGCATATTGAGATTTTAAATTTGAATAATTTTTTTATTTTTTATATGTAACATTAGAAAAGGAAAAATAATTGATATTTGGATAATTTATATCTATAACGGCCAAAAAATATTTAAACGTCAAATATTGTTATAGGTGTATAACAGTTATTCACTATAAAAGCCAAAAAATATCATAACAAATGAGGTTGTTATAGAGAGGGTTGACTGTATCTCATTTTTTTTTCTCTCCTTTTCTTCCTTGATCCATAATGTAATTTAAAATTCATGTGTTATGATGAACTTAGTCTTTAGAAAATTATCCCATCAATACCGTTATGGGACTTAGAAATTAAAATTTTCATGTATTTATCATCAACTATATATATATATATATATATATATATATATATATATATATATATATATATATATATATATATATGTATTAGGCTTTAAAAAAATATCAAAATAACCCGAAATTTTATAGTGTAGCAATTGAACTATATGACATACATCAAATACTCTTAGATGAGAAAGATTGGATTCCTAGTCCTCAACCAATTGTGAGGAAGAGAACTTATGCTTGTTGGCTGGTTAAATATATAAGTGTTGCTTTATGTAATGTATATCATGTCCTAAGTAGAAATAGGGAGTTAATCTCATAAGTAATAGTTTTACACTCAACTGCATCATTTAATAAACGACTGTACTAGACTATTTTATGTAGGAACATAAGTAACAAGTAAAAAATATTCTACTATGGTCACTTGAAAAAGATTAGAGTATATTTATCTTGATCTCAATAATTTTTACCATATCTCTTAGTGTACTTGTGGTCTAGTCAACTTATTTTATAGCACTAGATATATTCTGCCCCCATGTCTTTATTTATATACTAAAAATTTTAATCACGGTAATTGAATTATAAATATTTTTGAGGGAGTGCAGATGTATCTAAAGATTGTCTAGCAAAATATTGTGAAGAAGTAGGACATAATTTTAAGTATAATAAGACACAACAATTTGCCAATTCAAGCTTGAAAATTGTTGAAATTTGAAGAAGTCCATCATACCTACAAGTCCTAGATGCCCATCCATTAGTGCACTCAGAGTGAGCAAATAGTAGTTTCGATTGGATAACTACTATATCATGAGTCACATCTCTCATTGCAATTACTTTCACTTTTGGAGATTGAGAGAAATAAACTATAACCAACCCCAAAAAATTATTGTTAGCACCAATATATATTAGTATATACCGTTTAAGCAAGAGATGCATGTATAAAAAGTTTTGTTATGTTATAAATTCATATACGAAGACAATCAAATAGAAAGAGAGTGAGATATTGAAGAAGACATTTACCACATGTCATCATAAGAGCAACAATGAAGTACAAAGTATTAGTATTGCTAGGATATAGAGAGAGATCTAGAGAAAGAGAAGAGGATATGTTCTTGCTGCAATGCTTTGCTTTATCAAGAACCTTAATTTATAGGCTCTTCTGCAGCTTAACCTCCCACCCTTCCCCCAACCCAAGCATCCACTCTTCTATGTTTTTCCAATTATTTTCATTCTCATGTAACGACCCGACCGATCGTTTTCAGAGTTATAACCTTGATTGCTTATTAATTGCTTCTCTCATATCTATTTCTGCTATTGTGACTTGCCGGGAGGTTTCGTTTTGGCTTTTGGAGTGTTTTGGGACATTTAATCCCTAAATGGAGGTTTAAGCCTTAGGATATGAATATAAAGACGACTCTAGAATAGAGTTCTGTCGATTCTGTTAGCTCCGTTGGGTGATTTCGGACTTAGGGGCGTGTCCGGATGGTATTTTGGAGGTTTGTACCTGATTTAGGCTTGAAATGGCGAAAGTCAAATTTTTGGAGATTTTGACCGGTAGTGAACTTTTTGATATCGGGGTCGGATTCAATTCCGGAAGTTGGAGTAGGTCCGTAGGGTTGAATATGACTTGTGTGCAAAATTTGGGATCTATCGGACGTGGTTTGGTTGGTTTCGGCATCGGTTGTCGGATTTGGAAGTTTCAAGTTTTTTAAGTTTGAATCGGAGGATGATTCGTGATTTTAGCATTGTTTGATGTGGTTTGAGGGCTCGACTATATTCGTATAGTATTTTAGGATTGGTCTGTATGTTTGGTTGAGGTCCCGGGGGCCTCAGGTGAGTTTCAGGTGCTTAACAGATCAAAAGTTGGATTGGTGTTGTTGTTGAAGTCTTCAGGCATCTAGTGTTTTCGCACGTGCGGCGGGGAGACCGCAGGTGCAGGATCGCACGTGCAGCGCACAAAGCGCAGAAGCGGAGATTGGAGGCATGGACAGGGATCGCACGTGCGAGGGAATTTCAGCATCTGTGATGCCCGCAGATGCGTTATAGGAATCGCAGGCGCGGTAAATGACCGCAGAAGCGGACAGTGCTCCGCAAGCGCGCACACGCAGGTGAGGCCCCCTTGCCGCAGATGCAGTCCCAGCCCTTTTTAGTGATTTTCGCACCTGCGATGGATTTCCCGCAGGTACGGTTGAAGGCTCACAGAAGCGAGTTTACTGGACAGAAAAGAGGAATTCGAGGGTTGATTACCCATTTCGATTTTGGGAGTTTGAGAACTCGGTGTGAGGCGATTTTTCTAGATTTCTTCAAGGAGATTGTTGGGGTAAGTGGTTCTAACTCGGATTGGACTATATTTCATTAATCTATTGCTATTTTCATCATCTAATTAGGTATTTGAGTTGAAAATTTGGGGGGAAATGGTAGAAACTTCATAGACTAAAATTTCGAGTTTTGGAAGGTGATTTGAGGTCGATTCGAGTAATTCTTATATGGTTAGACTTGTGAGTAAATGGGTATTCGTATTTTGTGACTTTTACCTGATTTCGAGACGTGGGCCCGGTGAGACTTTTTGGGGTGATTTTTTAATTTCTTGCTTTAGCTTTGATTTCATAATTAGATTAATTTCTTATAGTTGTATTTATGGTATGAATTTGATTTTTGCTAGATTTGGGTCATTCAGAGTCGGATATTCGTGGTAAAAGGCATTGTTACCGATTAATTGAGCTTGGTTCGAGGTAAGTGGCTTGCCTAACCTTGTGGGGGGGGGGGGAGATCCCCTTAGGATTTGGTACTGTTGTGATATATGAGCATCGTGTACGTGAGGTGAGAAGTAGTACACAGGCTATTTGTTGAAAAATCTAATTTATTTTACTGAGTAGCGATTTGTTTCCTTTAATTTGATTTATACCGTTTAAATAAGTATTAGTCTGTTTTTCATTCTTAATTGAGTTATCCCAATATGCGTAGTTATTCTTTTAGTGTAATATCGCATGTCTACGTGTTTTAACTGCTTATTTGAACTCTGCGAAGCATGCCTAGTTGATTTCCTATTTTTCCTTGTTCCTTATTAGCGTTAACTGTAAAATTCTTGCTGTTAACTATGGTATTTATTGGTTGAGTTGTGTGTTTACTTTTGAGTCTACGAGGCAGTTCCTCAGGATTTCTTCATGCACATTTACTTTTAAGACTACGAGGCGGTTCCTCGGGAGTTTTTTCTGTATATTTACTTTTGAGACTACGAGGTGGTTCCTCGGGAGTTTTCCCTGTACATTTACTTTTGAGACTATGAGGCGGTTCCTCGGAAGTTCTTCCTGTATATTTACTTTTGAGACTACAAGACATTTCCTTGGGAGTTCTCTCTGCACATTAACTTTTGAGACTACGAGGCGGTTCATCGGGAGTTCTCCCTATATATTTATTTTGGGACTACGAGACGGTATCTCATGAGATCCCCTGTTGTTTACCCCTGTGTGTTTTGCATCGCTACTTTGCTATGTTATCTTTGTTTAAATTCTAGTCTCTTATTATATTGTATATTCTCCTACTTTATTTATTATATACTAGTGGGCCTGGCCTGACCTCGTCACTACTCGACCGAGGTTAGACTTGGCACTTACTGGGTACCATTATGGTGTACTCATGCTACTCTTCTGCACATGTTTTTGTGTGCAGATCCAGGTACTACTTATCATCCCTTCTATTAGCTGTGAGTGTTTGATATTGTACAGAGACTTCAAGGTACATTTGCTACGTCCGCAGACCTCGAAAACCCCATTTATTCTCTCCTATGACATTTACCTTCCGTACTTCTTTTGTTAGACTCTGGTGTATAGAGATACTAGTTTTCTTCTGTAGCTTATGACTTACGATGTTTCGGGTTTTGGGAAAACTGTGTATTATAGAGTATTGGTTATTGTACATGCCGAGCGGCATTGTTACTAGTTATTCAGTTATCCACTATTGTTGGTTGTTATATTTCTGTAATTTGTTAGGCTTACCTAGTCGTAGAGACTAGGTGCCGTCACGATGTTATACGGAGAGAGTTTGGGTCGTGACAAGTTGGTATCAGAGCTTTAGGTTCATAGGTGTCGTGAGTCACAAGCCGGTTTATTAGAGTCTAGCGGATCGGTACAGAGACGTCTGTACTTATCTTCGGGAGGCTATGGAACTATTAGAAAAAATTATATTGCTTTGATTCCTTATCGTGCGAAATTTGTTAACATCAAAATTCTAAACTTTTGTATTCTATTCTCTCACAGATGGTGAGGACACGTACTTATAGATCTAATAACCAGGCACCCGTGCCCCCTCGCGCCCCCTGCTAGAGCCGCGAGAGGCCGGGGCCGGGGTAGAGGCCGAGGACATCCATGCGGTGCAGCCAGAGCTCCCGAACGAGTTGCTACAGAGGAGCCCCTAGTAGCTCTAGCTGGAGGGCAGACACCTGAGATACTTATTGTTGCACTAGCCCTCCAGGAGACTCTAGCCCAGTTTCTGAGCATGTTCACCACCTTAGCTCAGAGATTGATTCCACTTGCTCCTGTAACATCTCAGGCCGGGTGAGGGGCACAGACTCCCTCAGCCCGCACTCCTGAGCAGAGGGTCCAGGTTGACCAGGCCCCAGAGTTCATCCCTATGCAGCCGGTAGCTCCGGTTCAGCACGAGACTAGGACAACCGCTTCTGAGGCGGAGCAACTCAGACTTGAGAGGTAGAAGAAGTACCCCCCCCCCCACCTACCTTCAGCGGATTGACTACTGATGATGCTCAGGGTTTCTGGAGGAGCGTCATCGTATTCTCCATACTATGGGAGTAGCGGAGACGAGTGTGGTTTCTTTTACCACCTTCCAGCTTAGAGGAGCAGCCTATCAGTGGTGGCGTGCTTATGAGTTGAGTAGTCCGAATGAGGCAACTCTTATGAGTTGAGTAGTCCGGATGAGGCAGCTTCACTTACATGGACTCAGTTCTCGGACATATTTTTGATAGAATATGTCCCTCAGAGCCTCAGGGACTCATGGCGTGCGGAGTTTGAGCAGCTGCGCCAAGGTGCTATGACTGTGTTAGAGTATGCAGTCTGCTTCAGTGATTTGGCCCGACATGCACCGGCCTTGGTTGTCACAGTTCGAGAGGGGGTTCATCGGTTTATTGAGGGACTACACCCCAGTATCAGGATTAGTATGGTCAGGGAGCTGGAGATGGATATTTCTTACCAACAGGTTGTGAGTATTGTTAGGAGATTGGAGGGCATGCTCGCTCGGGATAGAGAGGAGAGAGAGGCCAAGAGGTCTCGAGAGACTGGTTCTTATTCTGGTGTTCGTGCCCCAGCAACTCGTCATGGTAGGTGTTTTGGGAGTCGCCCCGTTCATTCAACTCTTCCAGCCGCTAGTGGTATTCTGGTCCCTTCTAGGCCCAAGAGCCTTATTATGCACCGCCAGTATCTAGTGTGCCTCATGCTCGGGGTGCTTTTAGCGGCCAGTCCAGCAGACCTGGCCCGAGTCAGTCACGCTCTCCGAGAGCTTGTTTTGAGTGTAGCGACACTCGCCGTATGATGAGGGATTGCCCCAGATTTAGGAGGGGTGCACCTCCACAGACTTCTCAGCAACGTGCTCCACTGGGTCCTCAGGCTATGATTCCAGCACCAGCTACCGCCCCACCTCCTCAGCCAGCTCGAGGTGGAGGTCGGGGATGTCGAGGTAGCCCTAGAGGGGGAGGCCAGGCCAGATATTATGCTCTTCCGGCTCGTACAAAGGCAGTTTCTTCCAACTCTGTCATTACAGGTATTGTTCCGGTCTGTCATTGAGATGTGTCGGTATTATTTGATCGAGGCTCTACATATTCCTATGTGTCCTCTTATTTTGCCTCGTATTTGGGCGTATCTCGGGATTCTTTGAGTTCCCATGTTTATGTGTCTACTCTTGTGGGAGATTCTCTCGTTGTAGACCGCGTGTATCAGTCGTGTTTGATTGCTCTTAGTGGTTTTGAGACTAGAGCCAATTTATTATTACTCAACATGGTAGACTTTGATGTTATCTTTGGCATGGACTGGTTGTCGCCCCATTATACTACTCTTGATTGTCACGCTAAGACCGTGACACTGGCTATTCCAGGTTTACCGCGATTTGAGTAGAGAGGTACCTTAGAGTATACTCCCCGCAAAGTTATTTCATTTCTTAAAGCTCAACGAATGGTTGAGAAGGGGTGTGATGCGTATCTAGCTTATGTGAGAGATGTCAGTATTGGTACCCCTACAGTTATGTCAGTCCTAGTAGTGAGGGACTTTCCAGATGTATTTCCAGCTGATCTTCCGGGCATGCCGCCCAACAGAGATATTGATTTTGGCATTGATTTGTTGCTGGGCACTCAGCCCATCTCCATTCCTCCGTATCGTATGGCTCCTCCTGAGTTGAAGGAGTTGAAGTAACAGTTACAAGAATTGCTTGATAACGGCTTCATTCGGCCCAGTGTGTCACCTTGGGGTGCTCATGTCTTATTTGTGAAGAAGAAAGATGGTTCTATGTGGGTATGTATTGATTACCGCCAGTTGAACAAAGTTACAGTGAAGAACAGATATTCATTGCCTCGTATTGATGATTTATTTGATCAGCTACAGGGTTCCAGGGTGTTTTTCAAGATTGACTTACGTTCAAGCTATCATCAGTTGAAGATTCGGGAGCAAGATATCCCGAAGATTGCTTTCAGGACTCGATATGGTCACTACGAGTTCCTTGTGATGTCATTTGGGCTGACCAATGCCCCAGGAGCTTTTATGCACTTAATGCACAGTGTGTTCCGGCCATATCTTGACTTATTCGTCGTTGTGTTTATTGACGACATTCTGGTGTACCCCCGAACTCGGGAGGATCATGAGCAGCACTGGATGACTGTGCTTCATACCTTGAGAGAAAAGAGGTTATATGCAAAATTTTCAAAGTGTGAGTTCTGGATAGACTCAGTGGCATTCTTGGGTCATGTAGTATCGAGTGATGGGATCCAGGTGGATCCGAAGAATGTGGAAGCAGTGCAGAGTTGGCCTAGACCATCATCAACTACAGAGATCAAGAGTTTTCTTGGTTTGGTAGGGTATTACCGTCGTTTTGTAGAGGGATTCTCATCTATTGCAGCACCTATGACCATGCTGACCCAGAAGGATGCTCCGTTCAGGTGGACAGAGAAGTGTGAGGAGAGTTTTTAGAAGCTCAAGATAGCTTTGACTACAGCTCCAGTATTGGTATTGCCTACAGATTTGGGGTCTTATATTGTATATTGTGATGCATCACGGATTGGTCTCAGTGCGGTGTTGATGCAGGGTGGTAGGGTGATTGCCTACGCGTCCAGACAACTGAAGGTGTATGAGAAGAACTATTCTGTCCACGACCTTGAGTTAGCAGCTATTGTTCATGCCCTAAAGATTTGGCAACACTATTTGTACGGTGTTCCTTATGAGATTTACACCGATCATCGGAGTTTGCAGCATTTGTTCAAGCAAAAGGACCTTAAGTTGCGTCAGCGTAGGTGGTTGGAGCTACTTAAGGATAATGATATCACTATTTTGTACCACCCAGGAAAGGCCAATGTGGTGGCCGATGCTTTGAGTCGTCGGGCAGAGAGTTTGGAGAGTTTAGCATATCTTCCAGCAGTAGAGAGACCCTTAGCATTGGATGTCCATGCCTTAGCCAGCTAGTTTGTGAGATTGGATATTTCTGAGCCGAGTCGAGTGTTGGCTTGTATGGTCTCTCAGACTCCTCTTTATGATCGTATCAGGGAGCGTTAGTATGATGACCCCCACCTGCTTGTCCTTAAGGACACGGTGATGCTAAGGAGGTCACTATTGGGGATGATGGCGACATGGCATATTGAGGATGCAGGGCAGGCTATGTGTGCCTAATGTAGATGGTTTGCATGAGTTGATTCTTCAGAAGGCTCATAGCTCATGGTACTCTATTCAATCGGGTGCCGCGAAAATGTATGAGGACTTAAGGCATCATTACTAGCGGAGGAGGATGAAAAAGGACATAGTGGAGTATGTGGCTCGGTGCCTAAATTTCCAGTAGGTGAAGTATGAGCATCAATGACCGGGTGGGTTGCTTTAGAAGTTAGAGATTAGAGAGTGAAAATGGGAGCGGATCACTATGGATTTCGTTGTTGGACTCCCACGGACACAACGGAGGTTTGATGCGGGTTGGGTGATTGTGGATAGGCTGACCAAGTCAGCTCATTTCATTCCTATGATGACTACATATTCTTCCGAGCAGCTGGCTCGAATATACATCTGTGAGATCGTCAAGCTTCATGGCGTACCGGTATCTATTATCTCTGACCGGGGTACGCAGTTTACGTCACGGTTCTGGAGATCCGTACAGCATGAGTTGGGTACTATAATTGAGCTGAGCACAATATTTCACCCTCTGACAGACGGACAGTCCAAGCGCACTATTCAGATATTAGAGGATATGCTCCGTGCGTGTGTGATGGAGTTTGGAGGGTCATGGGATCAGTTCTTGCCACTTGCGGAATTTTCCTACAACAACAGTTATTAGTCAAGCATCCATATGGCACCGTATGAGGCTCTGTATGGTAGGTGGTGTCGGTCCCCAGTGGGTTGGTTCAAGCCCGGCGAGGCTAAATTATTGGGTACAGACTTGGTCCAGGATGCCCTAGATAAGGTGAAGGTGATTCAGGCTCGACTTCGCACAACCCAGTCTATATAGAAGAGTTATGCGGATCAGAAGGTTCGCGATGTAGCATTCATGGTTGGAGAGCGGGCCTTGCTTCGGGTATCGCCTATGAAGGGCGTTATGAGGTTCGGAAAGAAGGGCAAGCTGAGCCCGAGGTACATTAGTCCTTTTGAGGTGTTGCAGCGTGTTGGGGAGGTTGCTTATAAGGTTGCCTTACCTCCCAGCCTAGCAGGAGTTCATCCGGTATTCCACGTTTCTATGCTCCGAAAGTATGACGGTGATCCGACTCATGTATTGGACTTCAACTCAGTCTAGTTGGACAAGGACATATCTTTTATTGAGGAGCCAATGGCTATTTTGGACAGGCAGGTCAGAAAGCTAAGGTCAAAGAACATTGCTTCAGTAAAGGTTCAGTGGAGGGGTCAGCCGGTCGAGGAGGCAACTTGGAAGACCGAGCACGGTATGTGCAACCGTTATCCTCATCTTTTCACCACTTCGGGTATGTCTTGATGCTCATTCGAGGACGAACGATTGTTTTAAGAGGGGAAGGATGTAACGACCTGGCTGGTCATTTTAAGAGTTATAGCCCCGATACTGTGTGAAGATGACCCGGGATGGAGTTTCGTCGGTTCCGTTAGCTCCGTTGGGTAATTTTGGACTTAAAGGCGTGTCCGGATGGTGTTTTGGAGGTATGCAGCTTATTTAGGTTTAAAATGGAGAAAGTCGAATTTTTGGAGATTTTGACCAGTAGTAGACTTTTTGATATCGGGGTCGGATTCCAATTCTAAAAGTTGGAGTAGGTCCGTAGGGTTGAATATGACCTATGTGCAAATTTTGGGGTCAATCGGACGTGGTTTGGTTGGTTTCGGCATCGGTTGTCGAATTTGGAAGTTTTAAGTTATTTAAGTTTGAATCGGAGGATGATTCGTGATTTTTATATGGTTTGAGGGCTTGACTATGTTTGTATGGTATTTAAGGGTTGGTTGGTATGTTTGGTTGAGGTCCTGGGGGCTTCGGGTGAGTTTCAGGTGCTTAACGGATCAAAAGTTGGATTGGTGTTGTTGCTGAAGTCTTCAGGCATCTGGTGTTTTCGCATCTGCGGCGGGGAGACCACAGGTGCGGGATCGCACGTGCGGCGCACAAAGTGCAGAAGCGGAGATTGGAGGTGTGGCCAGGGATCGCAGGTGCGAGGAAATTTCCGCATCTGCGATGCCCGCGGATGCGTTATAGGAACCACATGCGCGGTAAATGATCATAGAAGCGGACAGTGCTCCGCAGGCACGCACACGCATGTGCGTCCCCCTTGCCGTAGATGCGGTCCCAGCCCTCTTTAGTTATTTTTGCACCTGCGATGGATTTTCCGCAGGTGCGGTACCGATATTTCGAGATTTCTTCCAGGAGATTGTTGGGGTAAGTGGTTCTAACTCGGATTGGACTACATTTCATGAATCTATTGCTATTTTCATCATCTAATTAGGGATTTGAGTTGGAAATTTGAGGGAAAATGGAAGAAATTTCATAGACTAAAATTTCGAGTTTTGGAAGGTGATTTGAGGTCGGATTCGAGTAATTCTTGTATGGTTAGACTCGTGAGTGAATGGGTGTTCGTATTTTGTGAATTTTACCTGATTCCGAGACGTGGGCCCGGGGAGACCTTTTGGGGCGATTTTCTAATTTCTTGCTTTAGCTTTGAATTCATTAATTAGATTAATTTCTTATAGTTGTATTTATGGTATGAATTTGATTTTGGCTAGATTTGGGCCATTCGGAGTCGGATATTCGTGGAAAAGGCATTATTACCGATTGATTAAGCTTGGTTCGAGGGAAGTGGCTTGCCTAACCTTGGTTGTGGGGAGAGAGGGGGAGATCCCCTTAGGATTTGGTACTGTTGTGATATGTGAGCGCCGTATACGTGAGGTGACGAGTATGTACACAGGCTATTTGTTGAAAAATTCGATTTATTTTACTGAGTAGCGATTTTGTTCCTTTAATTTGAGTTATACCATTTAAATAAGTATTAGTCGATTTTTCAGTCTTAATTGAGTTATCCCAATATGCGTAGTTATCCTGTTTAGTCTAATATCGCACGTCTACATTTTAACTATTTATTTGAACATTGTGAAGCATGCCTAGTTGATTTCCTGTTTTTCTTATTCTTTATCAGCCTTAACTGTAAAATTCTTGCTATTAACTATGGTATTTATCGGTTGAGTTGTGTGTTTACTTTTGACACTACTAGGCGGTTCTTCGGAAGTTCTCCCAGCATATTTACTTTTGAGACTACGAGGCGGTTCCTCGGGAGTTCTCCCTGTATATTTACTTTTGAGACTACGAGGCGGTTTCTCGGGAGTTCTCCCTGCACATTTACTGTTGAGACTACGAGGTAGTTCCTCGGGAGTTCTCCCTGTATATTTACTTTTGAGACTACGAGGCGGTTCCTCGGGAGTTCTCCCTGCACATTTACTTTTGAGACTACGAGGCGGTTCCTCGGAATTTCTCCCTATATATTTATTTTGGGACTACGAGACGGTATCTCGGGAGATCCTCTGTTGTTTACCCCTGTGTGTTCTGCATTGCTACTTTGCTATATTCTCTCTGTTTAAATTCTAGTCTCTTATTATATTGTGCATTCTCCTGCTTTATTTATTATATACCAGTGGGCCTGACCTGACCTCGTCACTACTCGACCGAGGTTAGGCTTGGCACTTACTGAGTACTGTTGTAGTGTAATCATGTTACTCTTCTGCACATATTTTTGTGTGCAGATCCAGGTACTACTTATCAGCCTCGCTATTAGCTGAGAGTGCTTGCTGTTGTATGGAGACTTCAAGGTACATCAGTCGCGTCCGCAGACCTCGGAGTCCCCCTCTATTCTCGCCTATGACATTTACCTTCCGTACTTTTTTTGTTAAACTCTGGTGTATAGAGATACTAGTTTCCTTCTATAACTTGTGACTTATGATGTTCCGGGCTTTGGAAGACTGTGTATTATAGAGTATTGGTTATTGTACATGCCGAGCGGCATTGTTATTAGTTATTCAGTTATCCACTGTTGTTAGTTGTCAAGTTTTACTTTCGTTTTTGTTATATTTTCGCAATTTGTTTGGTTTACCTAGTCGTAGAGACTAGGTATCGTAAGGATGTTATACGGAGGGAGTTTGGGTCGTGACATCTCCCTAGTTAAGTCACAATATAACTAAATAGTAATGCCAATAAGGTAAATGGGGTCCACTTATAATAATAAAGACTATGTTCGTATAATTCACGAATCCATGAGAATAGCACCGCATAGTTAAAAATATTTTCCATTGTTTGAAAAATGATTTAACTTTTAATGTGATAATTTGCAAAAAAGTACATGTGCTTGAGTATGTCTGTGTCTCATATATTATGCTATTTAAAGAAGATTGCATGATAATTGAAGTGATTGATGCTCATTATGTATTACTTATGTGTAGGAATAAATTTGGATAAAATTAATAGAGTGTTTTTGGCACAAAACGGAAAGTTAAACAAAAGAAAGAGTTGAAGATGCTCGTCCACCAAGCCTTGCATTTCCAGAGGAGGTAGACGAGCTAGGGGAATCAGGCCTCGCGTAAAATAGTGATTTTGGCAGATCGCACGAGGCATCAAGAGAAAAGAAGAGAAACAGAGCTGGGATGCGAGGGGCAGAAACGACCCCCAGTTTTTCCTAGCTGACTTTGGATTTGCCTAAAATACCTCATACACCTATAAATATACCCTAAACACGATTTGTCGAGAACTTTTGACCTAGGTAGATCAAGGAATAACAGTGGAGCTTGAAGTTCATCTTTTCTTCTGCCAAACTTGGTGAATTTATATTTCTTTAGATGATTTATTGGTGGCTACTATGTCTATATAGAGTTAAACTTCATATTTTGGGATTTTAGTTCTTTCATGGCTATTATTGTTCGAATATTGATTTTGGTTTCTTGATTTGTCATATTAGTTTATTTATTCAATCATGTGCATAATTATTTGATTGTCTGTTCATAAATTGAATATTATCTACGAATCTAGCGGTTAACTTATAAAAGAAAATTTTATATTGCAAAGAGGATTGAGTAGAGCTTGTTTCTGAATCTGTACCTCCGGGAATAATTTGACGGTTAGGATAGAAATATACCTAACAGTCTAGCTTAGTTGAATATCGTATTTATTTGTTCTTTGATAAATTCAATACCATAAGGATAAAGGTTGATATATCTTGAATAGACAGTAGTATTACGGGGCATGCTGATCATAAGTAAGTTCCGATCAATTAGTAAACTGATAAATTAAGAAGTTGAATCAGTTGAACAATACAATTGAATTGTTAGATATCTAATAACCCTAGATCCTTTTATCAACTGATAACATAAAAATATGCACTTCTTTTGTTCAAAATTTATTATTTATTTTTTTGTTCATTTTAATTAGTTTAGAATCACCATTATTGGGTTTAATTCTTTTTAAGATAATTAGAATCTTCTAATTTAGTAAAAAATTTATAACAAGTCACCGTGAGAATGATATTCTACTTACTATTTTATTACTTGGCGATCACGCATACTTACGCGTGCGTTTGGCCACAATACATTTTTGGCGTATATTGAGAAAATATGATCAATATTTTCTTTTGCATGTATTTCTTTTGGGGATTTTTTCCTTCCTATACAGTATTTGAAACTTATTTACTAAAATTGTTCATATTTTGTATATTACCCGCCCTAAACAAGTTTTTCTTACCATTTATATACAATCCATTATTAGTAGTTACACAATTTCCCTTTTTTTTTCTCCTCCCCTCAATTTTCCTATTCTCTGTTGCCTCTCTCCACCCAAAATCGTACTTTCACAAGTAGTCCCCTGCTTCTCTCGGCCTAAGTGTTATTGTTGATGCAATATTGGTATTTCAAAGGCAGGCTAGATGTAGTAACAACTCCAAAATCATTTTGTGCTGTTTAAAAGATACTACAGAAACTCCATAACTTCTGAATCTCTAGTGACGATAAAAGACTGAAATTTATGTCCGAACGAAGTTTTGCAATTGGCTGGTTGGTTTCCTTTGCTGAACTAATGAAATACCATTATTCTGAAAATGAAAAGTAATTTCTCGCACCTTTTTAACAATGTATTACCAACATCGCTAGAAATGAATTACAAATAATAAGATAAGGTGAAATAAAAGAATAACAATTCAAAAGACGACCTTCTCAGTTGTTCGCCCTTTATACATATATTACTAACAGTATTAGTAATACGAATATTTCTATTTCAATTGAATCGGGCATGACCAATTCATCAACAATATAACAATACGAGTATATTATTAATACGGAGCGAGAAATATCAAGTCTGCCAACCCCCCTCAATTTTTCTATTCTCTACATCTACAACATCATATAAACTAAAAATAAATTGTAACAACTAATTATATAAGGCAAAATGGCCTCGGAGCCACTTAAACTTTGCACCCATTTGTCAACCCGATAAATAAACTTATAATTTTCCCATTCTAACACCTCTACTCGAGAAAATGACTACTAATACGCACTTCGTATTGAACGTGTTCGTCAATTGCTCTGACACGAATGCTATGTCACATGCTTGATCTTTATTATATGACGTGGAATTTTTGGATCCCACATTTAAAACAAAAAATAATTTATCAGATTTTTAATTTATTTTTCTTTCTCTTTTTTCTCTACCATAGCTTCGTCGATAGTCCACCAACGACAAAACCAAGCCTCAGTCATTTTTAACCATTATCATTTTCTTGAATCTTCATTTTCAAGTCATAATCACTACCACTGACCCCTCCCTCCCCCCCCCCCACCCATTTCCAACGAGTAAAACGTTGTTGTTATTCCATTTCAAAATTACTTTCACCAAACAGCACCGGCAAATTTCGTTGAAGTCAAAAAATTTAATTTATTTTCTTGTTCTTCTATCAAAGCCACATAATTTTTTTTTTTATCAATTCTCACCTGCAATCCATTAGCGATAGCCGACTAACTAGATTTGCTTTGAAAGAAAAAGGAAAAAGGGAAAAGAAAGAAGAAGAGAAAGGGGGAGCTGATGGCAGCGATATGGGGTAAAGGTGTTGGTTATGGATATGGGTGGCAAATAGGTGGGTTGGGCTGAATTTGGGTCAAGATGGGCTATGTCAATAAATGGGTCATTGCGCAACCCAGCCCAAAGTGTACTTGGGCTAAGATGGGTTGGGTCAAGATGGGCTAACCAATGGGTCATAGCCCAACCCGCCCAACTTGACCTATGTTTTAGAACCATGCTCATCTTGCATAAACAAAAGTCTTTTACCTTTTATACACCTATGTATAAAAGGCAATCAATGCTATTAGTATTTTGAGAATCAAAATATATTTTCTTAAATAACAAATTAGTATTTAAAATGTGTAAGTTGAAAAATATTTTGTGGGTTGGGTGGGGGTGGGGTGGGGTGGAGGGTTGGAGTGGTGCAGAAAAATGAAAAAACAGAAAGCAGAAAATTAAAAATATAAAAAAATAGTAAAAAAATTGTGGTGGTGGGGGTGGGTGAGTGGGGGTTGGGTGATACAGAAAATAAAAAAAAACAGAAAATAGAAAATTAAAAATACAAAAAAAAGTTAAAAAATTATTTTTTTGGGGAGGAGGGGGGGGTGTCACGGGGTTGGGGTGAGTGGGTGGCGCAGAAAAGCGAAAAAACAGAAAACTTAAATACCTTGATTCTCATTTTTAAACTTAGATACAAACTAATAATGTGGCAACTAAGTAGTAAATTTCTAGATATATTGGGGTGAGCTTCATAGGTTGTATTTGGGCTACTTAATGAGTCAGAATGAACTATAAAAAATAATGGGTTAACTTGTGCTCAGCCCAAATAGACCCATGAGCTAAAATAATGTAGCCCAACCCATTAATCTTTGGGCGGGTTGGATGGGTTTGGGCTCAAATTGCCACCCTTAGTTATGGAGGAGTTGAGGGAGGTTGGGACAGAAAAAAATGGG
The DNA here is from genome assembly GCF_000390325.3 of Nicotiana tomentosiformis. Classification (NCBI taxonomy): domain Eukaryota; kingdom Viridiplantae; phylum Streptophyta; class Magnoliopsida; order Solanales; family Solanaceae; genus Nicotiana; species Nicotiana tomentosiformis. The sequence continues at coordinate 99,014,705 of NC_090819.1, read as the reverse complement.
TGGAAACTAGCAAATGAATAAAAAAATATTGGAATGGGAAGAGGGAGTGGAAAAGAAACGAGGAAAGGGAGGGGGAGGGGAAATTAGAATAGGAAATGAAAAATACAGAAAGGGGGTGAAGAGTTTGCTGGGGAAGACGAGAGAAGGGTGTGGGGGAGGGGAAAAGAGAAGGGGAGAGGGATATGTTTTTTCTTTTCCTTTTTCATTTATATTTTTTTAATCTAATTTTTTTAAAATAAAAACAATCCTATCTACGCGCTTTGACAACGTGCTTTTCACTCAATGTGGCCATGTCAGCTATACCGGTTCCACATAGGTACGGTCAACAGTCAAAAATATTTATTAGTAGCAGTTTTCTCAAGTAGCAGTGTTGAAATGAGAAAATTATGAGTTTGTTTATCAGGTTAATAAATGAGTACAAGTTTAAGTGGCCCCGAGGCCATTTTACCATTATATAATATACAACTTATTTATAACTGTAACGACCCGGCCGGTCATTTTGAGAGTAATAGCCCTGATCCTCTATTTACTGCTTCTCCCATATTTATTTCTGCTATTGTGACTTGCCAGGAGGTTTCATTTTGGTTTTTGGAGTGATTTGGGACACTTAGTCCCTAAATGAAAGCTTAAGTCTTAGAATTTTGACCGTAGTTGGAACTGTATGAATATGACTCCGAAATGGAGTTTCGTCGGTTCCGTTAGCTCCGTTGGGTGATTTTGAACTTAGGAGCGTGTTCAGATTGTGTTTTAGAAGTCTGTAGCTTATTTAGACTTGAAATGGCGAAAGTAAAATTTTTGCATATTTGGACCGGTAGTGAAAATTTTGATATCGGGGTCGGATTCCGATTTCGGAAGTTGGAGTAGGTCCGTAGCGTCGAATATGACTTGTGTGCAAAATTTAGGGTCAATTGGATGTGGTTTGGTTGGTTTCGGCATTAGTTGTCGAATTTGGAAGTTTCAAGTTCTTGATAATTTGTGATTTAGCGTTGTTTGATGTGGTTTAAATGCTCGACTAAGTTCATATGGTATTTTAGGACTTGTTGGTATGCTTGGTTGAGGTACCGGGGGGCCTCGGGTGAGTTTCAGATGGTTATTGGATCATTTTTGGACTTGGAAGATTTTTCTGGTGCTGGTTCTGCTGTAATCGCACCTGCGCAAAGCTGCCCGCAGGTGCGAGGAAATTGGCGCAGAAGCGGATTTTGGGCAGCCTGAGATGGGACCGCATGTGCGGAAAGAATTTCCACAGGTGCGACCCTTTATCGCATGTGCAGAGGCAGGGGAAAGTGATTTGCGCAGATGCACATATTTTTCTGCACAAGCGCACCCGCAGGTGCGAGCCCAGGCTCCGCAGGTGCGGAAATACCTGGGCAATGGTTAAAACCGAAGGGCTTCGTGATTTTTGTAATTTTGGATTTGGCAAACTCGGTTTAGGGCGATTTTTTTGAGCATTTTCGAGAGATTTCTTGAGGTAAGTCCCTTGTGCTTATTTTTTATCAATAATCTTGCTTCCCCATTTATTTTCCCACCTAGTTAGTGTGTATTTAAGGTGAAAATTGGGAGTTGGAGGCTAGGGATTTGAAAAGTTTGAATTGTGGATTTGAAGGACCATTTGGTGTCAAATTTTAGTAAATTTGATATGGTTAGACTCGTAAGTGAATGAGTTTTCGAATTTTATGACTTTTACTTGATTTCGAGACGTGGGCCGGGGTCGACCTTTTAGGGCGAATTTCAGAATTTTTGTTAAAGTATTGATTTAATTAATAAGATGAGTCTATTATGGTTGTATTTATGATATGTAATTGCTTTTGGCTAGATTTGGGTCATTCAGAACCGGATATTCGTTGGAAAGGCATTCTTACCGATTGATTGAGCTTGGTTCGAGGTAAGTGGCTTGCCTAACTTTGTGTGGGAAAAATCCCCTTAAGATTTGGAACTATTGTGATATGTGAGCGACGTGTACGTGAGGTGACGAGTACGTACACGTACTAGTTGTGGTAAAACCCAATTTTCTTACTGAGCAACAACTTGTTTTCCTTTTATTTTGAGTTATACCATTTTAATGAGTATTAATCTATTTTTATTCTTAATTGAGTTATTCCAATATGTGTAGCTATAATGTTTAGTCTAATACAACATGTCTACGTGTCTTAATTGCTTATGTGAAGTCTGTGCAACATGCTTAGTGAATTTCCTGCTTCTTCCTTGACTCGTACTTAGTCTAAATCGTAAGATTTCGTGATGTAGTTGCATTTCTATTGTTTACGTTGTATATTTACTTTGGGACTACGAAAAGGTATTCCGGGAGATCCCCGTGTACCTCATATTTACTTTGGGACTACAGAACGGTATTCCGGGAGATCCTCCTATACTGCATATTTACTTTGGGACTACGGAACGGTATTCCGGGAGATCCCCTACACATTTACGTTTGGGACTACGAGACGGTATCTCGGGAGATCCCTTGTTGTGTTTATGTGTACTGAGTTGTTTCCTTCTATGATTTCATTGTTGTTAAATTTTAGCCTTTATTTTATTGCGGTATTACACTCTATATTATTTTATTATATATTTACCAGTAGGGCCCTAACCTGACCTCGTTACTACTCGACCGAGGTTAGATTTGGCACTTACTGGGTACCGATTGTGGTGTACTCATGCTACTCTCTGCACATATTTTTCGTGTGCAGATCCAGTTACTCCTTATCAGCCACACTATCAGTGAGCCGGAACAGCTTTGGAGACTTCAAGGTATATCTGCCGCGTCCACAGGCCTCAGAGTCCCCTTCTATTTTTTCTCGTGTCCATTATCTTCTGTATTTTTCCTTTGTTAGACTCGGATGTATAGAGACACTAGATTTTCCTTCTATAGTTTGTGATTCACGATGTTCCGAGTTTTGGGATTGTTGTGTATTTTTGAATAGTTGGTTAAATTTATATTTTATTTTATTATTCCGCAAAATTTTTAGGCTTACCTAGTTATAGAGACTAGGTGTCGTCACGACGTCAGACGGAGGAAAAATTGGGTCGTGACAATAACTTATCTACAACTTTCATACATACTAAATATAAATATCATACAACTAATTATACAATATGCACTTATTTACGACTAATCTACAACTTTCATACATTATTTTTACTAGTTAAAATATATCTACAACATCATACAACTTAAATACAATGTTCATACAAATTTTATACAATATGTCTTTTGTATATTTTGTATCTGATTTGTATATATTTTGTATGTGGTGTGTGATTTTTCCTCTCTAAAATTCCAATCAAAACTTTCTCTCTTAATACAATTTTGATACATATCAATAACTTTATGTAAAAAGATAGTATTGATAACTTAAATACAAATTTTATACAATGATTCATATATTATACAACTATTTTCAACTTTCATACAATATTCATATATATATATATATATATATATATATATATATATATATATATATATATATATATATATATATATACAATTTTCCTATAATTTCGTAAGTACATTGTATGTCATGTGTTCTTCTTCTTCTTCTTCTTCTTCTTTTTCTTCTTCTTCGAGTTTCAATCTGAAATTCAGCCAAATTAAGTTTAAACCAAACACCTTCAAAATTGAGATATAAACTCCAAACAATATTCCTAATTGTTTGCAACAACACCTAATCCAAACATATAATGGTTTTTGAAAACACAAATTCGAATTCAAAACTTCAAAGCTTTTTAATGGTTCTCAATGGTGGAAAGTCAAACACCTTCAAAATTTATTGATTGGCAATTTCTATTTGAACACCAATTGTGCAACATGAATGAGAAAATTGCTAAGTTATAGATTGACAATTTAAATTTTAATACCAATTGTGCAACATGAATGAGAGATAGAGAGACAGAGAGAGAGAGACAGAGAGAGAGAGAGAGAGAGAGAGAGAGAGAGAGAGTGCGGGAAAGAGCACAGGAGAGAGAGAACATGGATGAGAAATAACTGATTCCTTATTCAATTCTTTACATAAGGGGATACACATTTAAAACTAATTCGTATATGATTGGTAAATTGTATATGGCCATGTAATTAATTTAAAAATTAATTAAGAAGGGTAATAAAATTTCATATGTAGTATAGGAAGGTAAAATGTAATGACCCAGCCGGTCGTTTTGAATATTATAACCCCGTTCCCCTATTTATTGCTCAATTTATGCCTTGTAATTGATTTATGACTTATCGGGTTAGTTGGTTCGGGTCCGGAAGAAATTCAAAATGAAATGAGACATTTAGTCTCATAATTAAAAAAGATTTAAGTTAGAAAAGTGGACCGGATATGGACCTATGTGTAAATAACCAATAGCTTCGTATGTTGATTTTGGACTTAGGAGCGTGTCCGGAAATTTTTTGGAGGTCCGTAGAGGAATTAGGTTTGAATTTTGATGACCAATAGCTCCGTATGGTGATTTTGGACTTAGGAGCGTGTCCAAAAGTTTTTTGGAGGTCCGTAGAGGAATTAGGCTTGAAATGCCGAAAGTTGAATTTTTGAAAAGTTTGACCGGGGGTTGACTTTTTGATATCGGGGTCGAAATCCGATTCTGAAAATTTTAATAGGTCTGTTATATCATTTATGATCAGTGTGCAAAATTTGAAGTCAATCGGACGTGATTTGATAGGTTTCGGCGTTGTTTGTAGAAATAAAAAGTTTGAAAGTTCAATAGGCTTGAATTGGGTCGTAATTCATGGTTTTAGCATTGTTTGAGGTGATTTGAGGATTCGACTAAGTTCGTATGATGTTTTAGGACTTGTTGGTATATTTAGTTGAGGTCCCAAGGGCCTCGGGTGAGTTTCGGATGGTTAACAGATCAAAAATTGAACTATAACAGCTGCTGCAATTTCCTTCTGTTGGAAATTTCTTCTGCCAAAGAATCGAGCCCAGAATCGAGGACGATCGAGCCCAGGGTCGAGGGCCACGATCAAAGGCAGGGTCGAGGATCAGGCTCGAAGCCACGATTGAGCCCAGGGTCGAGGGCCACGATTGAAAGCAGAGTCGATGATCAGGCTCGAAGCCACGATCGAGCCCAGGGTCGAGGGCCACGATCGAAGGCAGGGTCGAGAGCCATGATCGAGGTCCAGGATCGAGGCCCAGGATCGAGACCCAGGATCGAGGACCTCGATCGAAGGCCAAAATCGAAGGCCAAGATCGAGGTAAAACCGAGGCAGTCTAGGCAGAATTATAAAATAGGGACTTTGTCCCATTCGCCATTTTTGACAAATTGGAGCTTGAGGAGAGGCGATTTTTTGATATATTTTCAAGTAAAACTTGAGATAAGTCCCTTGTGATCATTTCTACTCCATAATATTGAATTATCATCGAATAATCCGACTAGATTACAAGATTTTGAGGTGTAAATCAGAGATTGGAACTTAGAAATTCTAAAATAAGATTTGTAGATTTGAGGGTCGAGTTGAGGTCGGATTTTGGTAAAATTGGTATGGGTAGACTCGTGGTTGAATGGGCTTTCGAATTTTGTAACTTTTGTTGGATTCCGAAATATGGGCCCCACGGGCGATTTTTGAGCTAAATTCCAGATTTTTATGAAAAATTAGTATTTTCTTATGGAAATAATTTCAATAAAGTTTATTGACAGAAACGAATTATTTGTGACTAGATTCGAGGCATTCGGCAGCCGATTTGCAAGGCAAAGGCATAGCAGAGTAAAGAATTTCACGCTCTGAGGTAAGTAATAGTTTTAAATCTGGTCCTGAGGGTATTAAACCCCGTATTTTGGTATTATGTGATTAAATCCCAGTAAAGAATTTCACGCTCTGTAAAGTTGAATAACATGTTGTTAGCTATAAGGTCTCTTTGTGTTAAAGAAATTTGACTGTAAAACATGTTAAAATCATGCTTAGGCTATGTGATAGTACTGTTGGGACCCACAGAGGTCGCGTACTTGTTGAATTATTTGCTAATTGCTGTCTTGTACTCAGTCATGATTTTACTTATGCATCAAACCTCGGTCTTTCTTGATATTTGTTGATTTACTATGTTATCTTTGTTTGGGCCGATCCTTGTGATTTCCGAGAGCCCGAGAGACTAGAGAGGTTGAGGACTGAGAAAGGCCGAGGGCCTGTCGGTGAGGTAAGGATATATGGCACGTGAGTTGTCCGTGCAGGATATTATAGCACGTGAGTTGTTCGTGCAACATGTGAGTTGTCCGTGCGGATTATGGCGCTTGGGCTGTAGGAGCCCTTCCGGAGTCTATACACCCCAGTGAGCGCGGGTAACCATTGAGTGTGAGTGTTGAGGGCTGAGAGCCGTGTGGTTGAGCTGTTGTGATGAGTTGAGTGACTGTCGCCTGAGAGGTTGTACTTGCTTTGCTTTATTAATTGCACTTGATTGCTATCTGTCATTGTTGTGAAATCTCTGAAAGATTATATATCCGGATTATATGAAATTGAACGATATAAAATTGATTTGACTTAAACTGCCAGATTTGGAAGCATTTCTATTCTTTGCTGGAATTACTGAAAACGAACTGTAACAGTGTAGCTCATCATTATCTTCAGTTCCTTATTTATTATTGTTACTTGCTGAGTTGATTGTACTCATACTACACCCTGCACTTCGTGTGCAGATCCAGGTGTTCCCGGACATAGCGTGTGTTGATCATTTCACGCAGTTGGATTTCAGGAGATTATGAGGTAGTTACCATGCTTCGCAAACCTTGGCTCTCCTTCCCTATCTCCTTGTTTTACTGTATTTGGTCTCAGACTATTATAGATCATATTTTCCAGACTTGTATTTATATTAGATGCTCATGTACTTAGTGACATCGAATTTTGGGAGTGTTTATATATGTATTTTTGAGTTTTTCTTCCGCTAAATTAAGATATTATGTTTTCAAACTCAAAAGATATGGGAGTTTATTGAGAGTGTCGACTTGCCTAGTATCGAGATAGGCGCCATCACGACAAGTGAGATTTTGGGTCGTGACAAGTTGGCATCAGAGCCTAGGTTATATAGGTCTCACGAGTCATGAGCAGGTTTAGTAGAGTCTTGCGGATCGGTACGGAGACGTCTGTTTTTATCTTCGAGAGGCTGCAGAACCCTTAGGAAAATTTCACTTTCTTGTATTTTGTCGTGCGAATTTGTTGATTCTGGAAACTAAATTTTTGCTATTTTATTCTGTCACTAATGGTGAGGACACGTACTACCAGATCGGACGATCAACCACCAGTTCCACCAGTTAGGGCCGTGAGAGGTCGGGGTCGAGGTGTAGCTCGTACCACAGTTGGACCAGCACCTGTAGTACCACTAGTTGCTCCAGCTCAGGAGCAGATTCTGAATATAGCTGAGCCGACAGGATCAGCTCAGGCACTAGCTGTGCCCATTGAGATTCCAGGCCTTCAGGAGACTTTGGCCCAAATATTGGCAGCCTGCACTAGTCTGGCTCAGGTGGTTTCGGCTCAGGCCGCACCTACCACTTCTCAGGCCGGGGAGGTACTCATACCCCTGTTGCACGTACTCCAGACCAAGTAGTACAGGGACTTCAGATACCGGGGGAACTACCAGCCCTGCCGGTTGTAGCTGCTCAGGCCCCGGTAGTTCATGTTATGGCAGATGATGAGCAGAGGAAACTTGAGAGATTTGAGAGGCATCGACCTCCACCATTTAGCGGTGTTGAGTTAGAGGATGCCCAAGTTTTTTTGGATAAGTGTCAGCGGATGCTTCGGACAACGGGTATTCTAGAGACCAGTGGGGTCTCATTCACTACTTTTCAGTTTACTAGGGCTGCCTTCAGATGGTGGGAGTATTACGAGAGGTGTAGGCCAGTCGATGCAGCACCCCTTACCCGGCAGCAGTTCTCCAGTCTATTCCTGGAGAAGTTTGTACCTCAGTCCCGCAGAGAGGAGTTGCACAGGCAGTTTGAGTAGCTTCGTCAGGGTGATAGGTCTGTGACACAATAGGAGATGCGATTTTTAGAATTGGCCCGTCATGCTATCTGGTTGATTCCCATAGACAGGGAAAGGATCATGAGATTCATAGATGGCCTCACTTTTCAGCTGCGATTACTCATGACCAGAGAAAGAATGTCTGATGCTACTTTCGACGAGGTTATCGACATTGCTCGTTAGATTGAGATGGTTCGCAACCAGGAACGAGTTAAGAGAGAGGTTAAAAGGCCTCGTAGTTCCGATGATTTCAGTGGTGTTCCTTCAGGGGGTCAGTTTTACCGCGGTAGGGGCTGTTCTTACAGACACGCTCCAGTGAGTCATCCAGCTCATCATGGTGCATCAGCTATCCACGGTTCTTATAGTGCTCACTCAGGCCAGTCTTCATTCAGTGCACTACCATCGCAGAGTTCTCATTATGCCTTGTCTGCTCAGGATTCTATAGGTAATTCTTTGGGTTATCAAGAGCAGCAATTTCGTTAGAGGATGGGTTGTTTCGAGTGCGGAGAATTGGGTCATTTTAAGAGAGATTGTCCTAGGTTGTTGAGTGGGGCTCCACAACAGAGTTCTCGACCAACGACACTAGTACCAGCAGTTACACCACCCGCCCAGCCAGCTCGGGGTGGGGGTCAAGAAGTTAGGGGTCGCCCAAGAGGGGGAGGCTGATCAGGTGGTGGGCAGGCTCGATTCTATGCTTTTCATGTCATGCCAGATGTTGTTGCCTCAGACGCAGTGATCATAGGTATTGTTTCATTGTACCACAGGGAGGCTTCTATATTATTTGACCTTGGTTCCACTTATTCATATGTATCATCTTATTTTGCTCATTATCTGGATATGTCCTGTGAATCCTTAGTTTCACCTATTTGTGTATCTACACTGGTGGGCGATATTATTACTACGGACCGTGTGTATCGGTCGTGTGTGGTAACTATTGGGGAATTGGAGACTAGAGTTGATCTCTTAATACTCGGTATGGTTGATTTCGATGTAATCCTGTGTATGGATTGGTTGTCTTCATGTCATGCTATTCTGGACTGTCACGCAAAAATTGTGACGTTGACAATGTCGGGGTTGCCAAAGGTTGAATAGAGAGGTTCTCTAGATTTTGTTCCTAGCAAGGTAATTTCTTATTTGAAGGCCCAATGTATGGTTGGAAAGGGGTGTCTGTCATATTTGGCCTTTGTGAGATGCAGATACTCCTATTATTGATTCAGTACCAATCGTGCGAGACTTTTCGAATGTATTTCCTGTAGACCTGCCGGGTATGCCACCCGACGGGGATATTGATTTCGGTATTGACTTGGTGCAGGACACTCAACCTATATTTATTCCTCCGTATCCTATGGCACCAACTGAGTTAAAAGAATTGAAATAGCAACTTCAGGAACTCCTTGAAAAAGGGTTTATTAGGCCTAGTGTACCTTAGGGTGCACCAGTTCTGTTTGTGAAAAAGAAAGATGGTAGTATGCGGATGTGCATTGATTATAGGCAGTTGAATAAAGTTACAATCAAGAATAAATATCCATTACCGCTTATTGATGACTTATTTGACCAACTTCAGGGAGTGAGGGTGTTCTCCAAAATTGATTTGAGATCAAAGTATCACCAGTTGAAAATTCGGGATTCGGATATTCTAAAGACGACATTCAAAACTCGTTATGGCCACTATGAATTTCTTGTGATGTCTTTTGGACTAACCAATTCCCCAGCAACATTTATGCATTTGATGAATAGTGTATTCCAGTCGTATCTTGATTTATTTGTAGTGGTATTTATTGATGATATTCTGGTGTATTCACGTAGCCAGGAGGAGCATGCACAACACTTGGGTATTGTATTACAGAGGCTGAGAGAGGAGAAACTTTATGCCAAATTCTCTAAGTGTGAGTTCTAGCTTAGTTCGGTGGCATTCTTGGGACATATAGTGTCCAGTGAAGGAATTAAGGTGGATTCGAATAAAATAGAGGCAGTTCAGAATTGGCCCAGACCATCCTCAGTTACTGAGATTCAGAGTTTTCTCGGCTTGGCCGGTTATTATCGTCGTTTTATGGAGGGTTTCTCGTCTATTGCATTGCCTATGACTAACTTGACCCAGAAAGGTGCTCCGTTCAGGTGGTCGGATGAATGTGAAGAGAATTTTCAGAGGCTCAAGACATCTTTGACTACAACTCCAATATTGGTGTTGCCTACAGGTTTAGAGTCTTATACTGTGTATTGTGACGCGTCGCGTATTAGTCTCGGTACAGTGCTGATGCAAGACGGTAGGGTGATTGCCTATGCGTCCAGACAATTAAAGGTACATGAGAAGAATTATCCAGTCCATGATCTTGAGTTAGCAACTATTGTTCATGCCTTGAAAATTTGGCGGCTTACTTATACGGTGTCCAGTGCGAGGTATATACCGATCATCGGAGTCTACAATATTTGTTTAAACAGAAGGGTCTTATCTTGCGGCAGCGAAGATGGTTGGAGTTACTTAAGGATTATGATATCACCATGCTCTCTCATCCCAGAAAGGCCAATGTGGTGGCCGATGCCTTGAGTCGTAAGGCAGAGAGTTTGGGCAGCTTAGCATACTTACCAGTAGCAGAGAGGCCTTTAGCCTTGGATGTTTATGCCTTGGCTAATCAGTTTGTTAGATTGGATGTTTCCGAGCCAAATCGAGTTTCTGCTTGTGTGGTTTCTCGGTCTTCTTTATATGATCGCATCAGAGAGCGCCAATACGATGATCCACATCTGCTTGTCCTTAAGGACACGGTTTAGCACGGTGATGCCAAGGAAGTCACTATTTAAGATGACAGTGTATTACGGATGCAGGGCAGGCTCTGTGTGCCTAATGTAGATGGTTTGCATGAGCTGATTCTCTAGGAAGCTCACAGTTCGCGGTACTCTATTCATCCAGGCGCTGCGAAGATGTATCAGGATTTTAGGCAGCACTATTGGTGGAGGCGGATGAAGAAAGATATAGTTGGGTTTGTATATCGGTGTTTAAATTGTCAACATGTAAAGTATGAACATGATAGGCCAGGAGGATTGCTTCTGAGACTTGAAATTCCGGAGTGGAAGTGGGAGCGTGTTACCATGGACTTCGTAGTTGGGCTCCCACGGACCTTGAGAAAGTTTGATGTTGTTTGGGTAATTGTAGATCAGTTAACCAAGTCCGCACATTTTATTCCAGTTGGTACTAATTATTCTTCGGATCGGTTGGTTGGGATTTATATTCGCGAGATTGTTCGCCTACACGATGTGCCGGTGTCTATTATTTTAGATCGGGGTACGCAGTTTACCTCATAGTTTTGGAGGGCAGTGCATCGAGAATTGGGCACACAGGTTCAGTTGAATACAATATTTCACCCTCAGACGGATGGGCAGTCCGAACGCACTATTCAGATATTGGAGGATATGCTACGCACTTGTGTCATTGATTTTGGGGGTTCTTGTGATCATTTTTTGCCACTCGCGAAGTTTGTTTACAATAATAGCTACCAGTCAAGCATTCAAATGGCTCCGTATGAAGATTTGTATGGGAGACAGTGCCGATCTCCGGTGGATTGGTTTGAGCCAGGTGAGGTTAGGCTATTGGGCACTGACTTGGTTCATGATACTTTAGAGAAGGTCAAAGTGATTCAGGAACGGCTTCGCACGGCACAGTCTAGACAGAAGAGTTATGCCGACAAGAAAGTTCGTGATGTTGTTCACATGGTTGGGGAGAAGGTTCTGCTCAAGATTTCACCCATGAAGGGTGTGTTGAGGTTTGGGAAAAATGGCAAGTTGAGCCCTCGGTATATTGGTCCTTTTGAGATACTTAAGAAAATTGGGGAGGTGGCTTATGAACTTGCTTTGCCACCTAGTCTATTAGGTATTCATCCAGTATTCCATGTATCCATGCTCCGAAAGTATGTCGGGGATCCGTCTCATATTCTGAATTTTAGTACTATACAGCTGGGCAGTAATTTGACTTATGATGTGGAGCCGGTGACTATTTTAGACCGGCAGGTTTGAAAGTTGAGGTCAAAAAGCATAGCATTAGTGAAGGTGCAGTGGAGAGGTCAGCCAGCCGGAGAAACTACTTGGGAGATTGAGCAGGAGATGCGGAGCAAATATTCACACTTATTTGAGACTACAAGTATTATTCTAAACCTGTTCGAGGACAAACGTTTGTTTAATAGGGGGGAGAATGTAACGACCCGGCCGGTCGTTTTGAATATTATAACCCTGTTCTCCCATTTATTGCTCAATTTATGCCTTATAATTAATTTATGACTTATCGGGTTAGTTGGTTCGGGTCCGGAATGAATTCGGAATGAAATGAGACACTTAGTCTCATAATTGAAAAGAATTTTAGTTAGAAAAGTGGAGCGGATATGGACCTATGTGTAAATGACCTCGGATTTGAATTTTGATGATTCCAATAGCTCCATATGGTGATTTTGGACTTAGAAGCGTGTCCGGAAAAATATTTGGAGGCCCGTAGAGGAATTAGGCTTGAAATGCCGAAAGTTGAATTTTTGGAAAGTTTGACCGGGGGGTTGACTTTTTGATATCGGGGTCGAAATCCGATTCTGAAAATTTTAATAGGTATGTTATATCATTTATGACTGGTGTGCAAAATTTGAGGTCAATCAGACATGATTTGATAGGTTTCGACGTTGTTTATAGAAATGGAAAGTTTCAAGTTCAATAGGCTTGAATTGGGGCATAATTCATGGTTTTTAGCGTTGTTTGAGGTGATTTGAGGATTCGACTAAGTTCGTATGATGTTTTAGGACTTTTTGGTATATTTGGTTGAGGTCCCGAGGGCCTCGGGTGAGTTTCGGATGGTTAATGGATCAAAAATTGAACTACAACACCTGCTGCAATTTCCTTCTTTTGTAAATTTCTTCTGCCAGAAAAAAGCAAGCCCAGAATCGAGCCCAAATAAATCGAGCCCAGAATTGAGGACGATCGAGCCCAGGGTCGAGGGCCACGATCGAATGCAGGGTCGAGGATCAGGCTCAAAGCCACGATCGAGCCTAGGGTCGAGGGCCATGATCGAAGGCAGGGTCGATGATCAGGCTCGAAGCCGCGATCGAACCCAGGGTCGAGGGTCACGATTGAAGGCAGGGTTGAAGACCAAGGTCGAGGTCCACAATCGAAGGCATGGTCGAAGACCAGGGTTGAGAGCCATGATCGAGGACCTCGATCGAAGGCCAAAATCAAAGGCCAAGATCGAGGCAAAACCGAGGCAGTCTGGGCAGAATTATAAAAACAGAGACTTCATCCCATTCGCCATTTTTGACAAATTGGAGCTTGAGAAGAGGCAATGTTTTGATATATTTTTAAGGAAAACTTGATGTAAGTCCCTTGTGATCATTTCTACTCCATAATATTGAATTATCATCGAATAATCCGACTAGATTACATGATTTTGAGGTGTAAATCGGAGATTGGAACTTAGAAATTTGGAAATAAGATTTGTAGATTTGACGGTCAAGTTGAGGTCGGATTTTGGTAAAATTAGTATGCGTAGACTCGTGGTTGAATGAGCTTTCGGATTTTGTAAATTTTATCGGGTTCCGAGACATGGGGCCCACAGACGATTTTTGAGCTAAATTTCAGATTTTTATGAAAAAATAGTATTTTCTTGTGGAATTAATTTTAATAAATTTTATTGACTAAAACGAATTATTTGTGACTAGATTCGAGGCATTCGGAGGCCGATTTACGAGGAAAAGGCATAACAGAGTAAAGAATTTCACGCTCTGAGGTAAGTAACAGTTTTAAATCTGGTCGTGAGGGTATTAAACCCCGTATTTTGGTATTATGTGATTATTTTGGAGGTGACGCACGTGATAGGTGACGGACGTGTGGGCGTGCACCGAAGGGATTGTGACTTGGTCCATCCCGTGAAACTGTAAAGTTGAATAACATATTGTTAGCTATAAGCTCTCTTTGTGTTGAAGAAATTTGACTGTAAAATATGTTAAAAATCATGCTTAGGCTATGTGATAGTACTGTTGGGACCTACAGAGGTCGCGTACTTGTTGAATTATTTGCTAATTATTGTCTTGTACTCAGTCATGATTTTACTTGTGCATCATACCTCAGTCTTTCTTGATATTTGTTGATTTACTATGTTATCTTTGTTTGGGCTGATCCTTGTGATTTCCGAGAGCCCGAGAGGCTAGAGAGGTTGAGGACTGAGTAAGGTCGAGGGCCTATCGGTGAGTTAAGGATATATGGCACGTGAGTTGTCCGTGCAGGATATTATAGCACGTGAGTTGTCCGTGCAATACGTGAGTTGTCCGTGAGGATTATGGCGCTTGGGCCGTAGGAGCCCCTCCGGAGTCTGTATACCCATAGTGAGCGCGGGTACCCATTGAGTGTGAGTGCTAAGGGCTGAGAGCCGAGTGGTTGAGCTGTTGTGATGAGTTGAGTGACTGTCGCCTGAGAGGCTGTACTTGCTATGCATTTGTTATTGCACTTGATTGCTATCTGTCATTGTTGTGAAATCTCTGAATGATTTTATATCCGGATTACATGAAATTGAATTGTATAAAATTGATTTGACTTAAACTGCTGGATTTGGAAGCATGTCTATTCTTTGCTGGAATTACTAAAAATGAACTCCAACTGTGTAGCTCGTCATTATCTTTAGTTTCTTAGTTATTATTGTTACTTGCTGAGTTGATTGTACTCATACTATACCTTGCACTTCGTGTGCAGATCCATGTATTTCGGACATAGCGTATGTTGATCATTTCACGCAGTTGATTTTCAGGAGATTTTGAGGTAGCTGCAGTGTTCCGCAGACCTTGGCTCTCCTTCCCTATCTCCTTGTTTTACTGTATTTGGTCTAAGACTATTATAGATCGTATTTTCAAGATTTGTATTTATATTAGATACTCATGTACTCAGTGACACCAGATTTTTTGGATTGTTTATATATGTATTTGTGAGTTTTTCTTCCGCTAAATTTAGATATTATGTTTTCAAACTCAAAAGATATGGGAGTTTATTGAGAGTGTCGGCTTGCCTAGTATCGAGATAGGCGCCATCACGTCATGTGAGATTTTGGGTCGTGACATAAAACTCTCTTTCTTTTGTCGTACTAAAATCCTACATATCATTTTTTGTAGGGAGAAGCTCACGTAGGCTGAAAATCAAAGATTCGAAATTACCGAAACGATTAATCATCAAAATCAATCTTTAAAATACAGAACCAATCCGATTTTATTTGGTTTTGATTTAGATTATAATCTCTTAAATTCGAAAACTAAAAATTCAAATTCAAATTCTCATAATCCTTGCATGAACCTGAAAGCACATTAAATGATGTTTGGTCGATGCTCGAAATTAGGGGTAAATAGGTCGGATTGGTTCAGATTTCCTATTTATCAAACTAAATTAATTGCGTTGGAGTTTAAATCAACAAACCAAACCAAAAGTCAGAATTTTCAATCTCGATTTTTCTCGAATTTTTGGATTGTTTTGGTAATGTTTTCACAGCGCAAAACATGTAAATTGTGCTCCAAGTATTTCTTTAGTCCTAGTAAGATAAAATTATATAAGGTGTTTCCCAAGAAAATAATACAAAATATGAGATGAGTCGTGACATTATACTAAAATATTCAATAATAAAGATAATAAAATTGCATAAACCAATAAAAAACAACAACAACAACAACAACAACAAACATACCCAGTGTGATCCAACAAGTATAAAATAAATATTTCTAATTAATTATCATATAATAAAAATAATTATAGTCTAAAAGTACTAAGTCATTCTAAAATAAGTATAATTAATAAGTATATTAATTACATGTCTAAACACTAAAGAAAAAAAATAAACTAAGTTATACATTTTTATTATCTAAACCAATGCAAAACTAAAAAATATATATCCAACACTGTTGTCATTCCTATTGTTGAATTATATTCTTTTGTGAATATCAGTATTTATTTAGTTTATTTTGTGCTTTATTTGAGTAACATCTATGGGCTATAAAATTTATTAGCTTATTCAAAAATTCAAAGTCCAAACTTGAAATTAAATGCTAAAAGACAAAACAATGAAAACGTTTAAGAAATATTTATAAATTACATTACAATAAATACTTTTATGAATAAAATATTTTTAAAATTATATACATATAATTTCAGGTTGGTTTATTTTCGGTTTGATTTTTTTTAGTCAAAATCAAACCAAACCAATTGTAGTCGATTTTGTTTTTCAATATCAAACAAATCAAATCAAACCATAAATCGGGTGTTTTTCCAGTTTGACTTGAATTATCGATTTGATATGATTATAAATTTTATTTTTATATCCCTACCTGAAATGTGTGAGCATGGAATGTCCATGACTGCCTCGCAATCAATTTCTTCCATTTTAGTCGACTATTCTGATGGTAGAGTATATGTGTCCCTTTCATAGTGTCCTTTTAGAATACCTTTGTCACGATCCGGAATTCCTACCTTTGGGACTGTGATCGTGCCTAACATTTCCCTTGTTAGGCAAACCAACGTTAGAGAAATCCTTGAGCCAGTATTTAAATAATTCAACTAAGTAAAGCCAATTAAACATAAATGGAGCCAAAATAAAGTACTGTAACAACCCGACCGATCGTTTTGAGCTCTAGTACGTCGTTCAGCAATTTGAGATCTTGAGTAGCTTCACTTCAGGTATTATGACTTGTACGTGTGGTCGGAATCGAATTTCGGGATGTTCGGGATTGGTTTGGAAAGAAAATTCTAATTTCGGAAGCTTTAAGTTGGAAGTATTGACTAAGATTTGACTTTTGAGTAAACGACCACGGAATCGGGATTTGAAGGTTCCAATAGGTTCGTATGATGATTTCGGACTTGCACGTGTGTTCGGGTTGAGTGTCGGATCACCCGGGAGCATTTTGGTACTTATTATAAAAGGTTGGCATTTTGAAGGTATAAGAATTTCTTAAGTTTGGTTTGAAGTGGATTTTGATGTTATCGATGTCCGTTTGGGGTTCTGAGCCTTGCTTCGTTATGTCATTTATGACTCGTGTTTGAAATTTAAAGTCATTCCGGATCGATTTGATACGTTTCGGCACAAGATATAGGATTTGGAAACTTGGAAATTTATAAGTTTGATTCGAGGCGCGATTCATGATTTTGATGTTGTTTGACATGGTTTAAGGTTTCGACTAAGTTCATATTATATTTTGGGACGTGTTTGTATATTTAGTTAAGGTCCTAGGGACCTCGGATGTGTACCGGACGAGTCGCGGATCAATTTGGAGCTTTGTGTTATTGCTGAAGGGCCTGAGATCTGGTGCAATCGCACCTATGGAAAATGGGCCGCAGGTGCGACGCCGCAAAAATGGTCAGGCAAGTGCAGGAGCGGACCCTGACTAGGCAGTGTTTGGGATAGCATATGCGGTTGTTTCGCCACAGAAGCGGGACCGCACCTGCAGAATGGGGCACCGCAGAAGCGGAGGTTGTCCAAAAGGCCTGGGCCGTAGAAGCGGGCATAAACGAGCAGGTGCGCGAGCACAGAAGCGCTTGAAGCTCGTAGAAGCGTAAGCGTAGATGCGCTACATGGGGCGCATATGCGAGGACTGTTGGGTTGAGCTGGAGCCGCACCTGCGATGGTTTTTCCGCAAATGCGGATCCGCAAAAACGGCCATTGGACCACAGGTGCGAAGGTCGGGTTGGGCAGTGTGTTTCTTTAAAATGAGGGTTTGGCTCAATCCCACTTAATTTCGTCCATGGGAGCCGATTTTGGAGTGCCATCTTCATCAACTATCATGGGGTAAGTGATTTCTTCACATTGTGAGTTAAATACATGGTTTATATATGGATTTAAGTATGAGAAATTGTAAAAATTGAGATTTTGGTAGAAAACCTAGAAAATTGGTATTTTTGAATTTTGACCATGAAATTGGATATGGAATTGGGAATAAGTTATATATTTTAGTTCGTAGTGTTATGAGTAAAGTTTATCTTCAAAAATATTCGAAATCCGGGTACGCGGGCTCTAGGGTTGTCTTTATTGACTTTTCGAGCGAAGTTGAGAATTGTTTAAATTGATTAATTATGAGTATTAGAATATATTTTGATTAGTTTGCACGTTGTTTGAATAGTTTTGGATCGACGGGCATTGGTTTGAGGTGTTAGAGAGGCCTTGGAGACGGTTATGGAATTTCGGAGCGAGGTAAGTCTCATGTTTAACCTTGTGAGGGGGAAACTACCCCTAGATAATATTTATTGTTATGTGCAACTAGTTGTGGGTGCTACGTACGCATGAGGTGGCGGAAGTCCGTATGTAGCTAAAGCATATTTATGTCCGGATAGACTTAGGACTTTATCATGTATAATTGAATTATTTGAACTTGTTCTGCTAGCTTAATTAATTAAAGTTATAACTGAATTTGATTTAGAAATAAATGTATGTATAATAGGCCGAGCCCTAACACTTTGAGTTATGGGCGAGTTATTTGTGAAGCGTAAAGATTATATTCGTTATGTGCTCATGTACTGTATTGTAAATATTTGTCTCGTAATTCAGTAACTTCCTTCTTTTTTCTTGTGGAGCGGACCGAACGCCTAGATAGTATATAGATGCATCTATGGTTCGTGCCGCACGATCCTCGGCAATGTACACATTATTCCGGATCGGGCCGAACGACCTCGGCAGAATCATGCGTTATATCGCTAGTAGTCCGAATATTCACGAGCTAATCTCTCCAGTGATGCCCGACATTTATATGGTATTCCTTATTTATTTGATAATGACACTTGACATTTTCTGAGTTGTTATTGTAGAACACAAGATTTAGAAATTCTTGGTTTAAAAGAAGTAATTGGAAGATTATGTAACTTACAGATTTACCACATCATTATCGCATGTCTCATATCTGCTTATGTTTTATTATATTGCTTTATTGGATGTTTAGTAAGTGTCGATGTCGACCCCTCGTCACTACTTCTCTGGGGTTAGGCTAGATATTTACTAGGTACGCGTTGATTTACGTACTCATGCTGCACTTCTGCACTAAATGTGCAGGATCTGACATATTCATTGATGATCACCTTGGCGCGTAGGTACACCTGTTGAGGAGACTTCATGTGACCTGCATTCCAGGCTATGCATCGTAGTCCACCGAGTCTCCATTGTACTATTTATTTTATTCTATTTTATTACATTCGGATAAATGTTGTATTATTATTGTACTCCTTAGAAAACACTCATGCACTTATGACACCGAATTTTGGGGGTTCCTACGGGTTATTCGTTATTGTAGCTGTGTAAATTCTATTTCATACGATTTAATTAAGGAAAATTATGATTTTTAAAACATAAAAATAGGTAATTAAGTTGATCAATCACAGTTGTTTGACGGAGATGTTAGGCGCCATCACGACCTTTAGTAGACTTTGGGTCGTGACAAGTACGAAATAGCATAATAATCCAATATCTAGTACAACCCGGATCTGGAGTCACAAGTACACGAGCTTCTAGAGGTCCTACATACAGAGTCTGAAATAAATACAAATATCTCGAATGAGATGACTAGTAAATAAGGAAAGAGGAAGGGGACTTCAAGGTTTGCGGACGCTAGCAGCTCTACCTCGAGTCTCCAAATGCTAATCCGAGTTGATCCACCTCACGTACAGCTGGGACCAGTACCAAAATCTGTATAAGAAGTGTAGAGTATAGTATGTGTACAACTGATCCAATATACTCCATAAGTGTCGATCCTAACCTCGACGAGGTAGTGACGAGGCTATGACAGGACACCTACAAAATTAAACATGTATAGACGAAAATATACGCAAAACATAACAACAAATAAGGATTTAACATGTACTATTGGGATGGGACATGCAAAAAAAGGGGTACAAAATATGGTAACTACAACATGGAATGACAACATGAAATAGTCAATAAACCTTAAGCCAATGAAACGGATAAACATAATGAATATAAACTGCACGGTATCACCCTTCGTGCTTTTACCCTCAACCTCACCATGAAACAGTAATAATGGCACGACATCACCCTTTGTGCTTTTACTCTCAATCTCTCCATAAAATGATAAATACAGCACGACATCACCCTTCGTGCTTTAACTCTCTTCCTCACTATATATATATCAACAAATAAAATAATAATCGGCACGACATCATCCTTCGTGCATTAACACTCTCTCCCTTACCATGAAGCAATAAATATAAACATTTGGGAGAAAGAACAATCAAGAATAAACCTTATATCAATAATGTTTCTACACTACCGAGCCTCAACTTCCAATAATATTTCATTATCACAAATACTTCATAAATGCGGAAAGAATGACCAATTAAGTGATAAACTAGTCTAGACATGGATATCATAATCAAACGAGGAAATAAATCACGAGAAACAAGTTTTAACCGCATGCTTTAACCCAACAACAACGCATAAGTACTCGTCACCTCAAATATACGTTGTACTCAACATTTAAACACGTAGCAAATAAGCAAACAAGTCCTAATCTCTCAAGTCAAGGTTAACCACGACACTTACCTCGCTCTAAAAATTAACTCAAAGCTCAACCACGGCTTTGCCTTTCGAACAAGCCTCCAAGCCAACTAAATCTAGCAAATTATCAACCAACAATTCAAAATAAGCCTTAAGAACTACCCACGAATGAGAAAGGTTCAATTTAGGTCATTATTGAAAAAGTCAACAAAAGTCAACTCCCAGGCTCGCTTAGTCCAAACCAGAAATTCGGACCAAAACCCGATTACCCATTCACCTCCGAGTCCGGTTATACAATTTGTTTCGAAATCCGACCTCAATTTGAGGTCTAAATTCCAATTTTACAAAAATCTCTAATTCTACCCAAATCCCCAATTTCTATCATGAAAAATCCTAGATTTTAGGTTAAAATCCTATAAAATATAATGGGTAATTGAAAGAAAGTATGTTAGAATCACTTACCAATGAATTGGGGAAGAAGAGCTCTTGGAAAAATCGCCTCTAAGGTTTTTAAGTTTGGAAATTTGAAAGAATGAGAAAAATCCCGTCTAACTCAGCTTTTACCCAGCTGCAGATGTCGCAATTGCGAGAAAAAGGTCGCACTTGCGAACTCCTCTCAGAATTTCAGTAATCGCAATTGTGATAAATTGGTCGCAAATGCGAACCCTGATGCCCTCGCAAATGCGGACCTGTTCTACGCAAATGCAAAGATCATCAATAATATGCTGAGTCGCAAATGCGACTCTGCCTTCGCAAAAGTGAAAATGGCAAGTTCGCAAATGCGGGGACCCCAGCAATGCCCAGGCTCGCAAATGCGATAGTTTCTTCGCAAATGCGAAGTCTGTAGCACACACCATAAGCACAAAAGCTTCAGTTATGATTCTTAGTCCAAAATCCTTCTGTAGCCTATCCAAAACTCACCCGAGCCCTCGGGGCTCCAAACCAAATATGCACACAAGTCCAAAAACCTCATACGAACTCGCTTGCGCAATCAAATCGCCAAAATAACACCTAAAACTATGAATCAGACACCAAATCAAATGAAATTTTCAATGAAACTTTAAAATTTCTATTTTAACAACCCGACGTCCGAATCACGTCAAACCAACTCTGTTTTTCATCAAATTTTGCAGACAAGTCATAAATATAGTAAT
The DNA here is from genome assembly GCF_000390325.3 of Nicotiana tomentosiformis. NCBI lineage: Eukaryota > Viridiplantae > Streptophyta > Magnoliopsida > Solanales > Solanaceae > Nicotiana > Nicotiana tomentosiformis. The sequence continues at coordinate 98,993,122 of NC_090819.1, read as the reverse complement.
GAACATATACCAAGCTCCGAAACTAAAATTCGGTCCCCGTAGTAATAAAGTCAAACCTTGATCAAATCTTTAAATTCATTAAACCTTTAAACTTCAAATTTTTCGACAAAATGCGATAACTCGAGCTATGGACCTCCGAATTCAATTCCGGGCATACGCCCAAGTCCCAAATCACGATACGGACCCACCAGCATTGTCAAAATACGGATCCGGTTCCGTTTTCTCTAAACATTGACCAAAGTCATCTCAAAATGGATCTTTAAGGTAAAATTTCACATTTTATCAATTTTTAACATAAAAAGCCTCTTGGACTGTGCACGCAAAACGATAAAAGTTAAAATAAAATGTTTGAGATTTCAAAACACAAAATTAAGGTTTAAAACTCTAAATGACCTATTGGGTCATCACAGCTTAGTAAAAGAACCTATTCCTAAAAGAGAGTGCATTTGCTTCTTGTTCTTTAAAGTGAAACAACTCTATAATTAGCTCCTTGTTCTTTAAATGAGCCTTCATTTGACATGTCTCTCATCAAACACCGTCCAATAGTACCTACATTAAATTTTCAACAAGAAATTCATTTGTGCATAAGGATTATTTTACTTGTAAATGGTTATAAAGTTTCAAATCTCTTTTTGGCATGAATATTCCAGGCTATTGTAGAGGCATATATTTTCCAAATGTTAATTAAGGGATTTAACTAATACGTGAGAAGTTAGAACCTTTTCCATAAAATATAAAGGATGTGATGTTTGATTATTACCAAATAATAAATTTTAGCTTGAGCTTTCCTGTCTCTCTCCTAAGCTTTTCTTTTTTCTCCTTAGCATTAATATGTTGGTGAGAGATTGAATTGGGTTGCATTTTATAAGTCTCAATACAAATATAATGATGTGAATAAGCTTTACATTAACCTTATGAGATAATTTCTTCTTTTTTTCTTTCTCAAGTGTATCCATATATAAGAAGATTGTTTAGTAAAAAACGAGAATGCAACTACAATTTTTATTTATTTTCCTTCTTCTTTAGTGAAGATTGGATCTTTGAGAAAATTGTACCAGAATTTCAGAGGTGCAATTCAAATACTCAATGCTGATGTGTAAACGTTATCGCCATAACGACAATGCCTCATGAGATTTGTTCTTCTTAGACCTTATTCATGCGTTTTGGTTTGGGTCATTTCTTATCAATTTCTATCAAATAAAGATAGACCAAATGTGAGGGACAGAGACGAATTTAGGCCAGGACCAAGAGGAGTTTGATCAGTGTTATAATAAGGGGCTATTTGGTAGGATGTATTAGGAAAAATAATATATGTATTAGTTTTGATATTATTAATCCCTGATTTTCAACCTATGTAAAACTGCCCCTTTCGGATGAACAAAGCTAAAGAATTAATGTGGACGAAATAGTTCATTTGAAAAATTATGCAATGCATGTTAATTTTAATACATCAAACCAAACAGTCAAATAAGAAACAATCCCAACATAACTTATAATCACAGCATTACTAATATTTAGTATTGATCTTATACATCCTACCAAATGATAAGAGTAACTTCATAATTCATACATGTCTTTTAGCTTGCAATATTATACAACAACGAGAGTTCAAATCTGAATTGATGGTCCAACAAAAACATCACCTTGTGCAACATATGTGAAAGAATTTGAATATTTAATAAACCGGTGGAGAGGTCCAGAAAATTGTAAACTCTTAAGATCAATTTTATTTCTTTTGAAAACGGAATTGCTCTTCATGAACTAAAGGCACTTGACCCGAAGGTCTTTCGGAAACAACCTCTCTATCCGCTCGAGTAGGGATAAGGTCTGAGTACACACTACCCTTTCCAAACTATACTTATGAGATTTTACTGGATTGTTGTTGTTGTTGAATTAAATGCCCTTGTATGACTTTTTGGAGAAGAAAAAAGAGGAAGAAGTTTCTGCTAATATTGCCTTAAAGCTTCAGCTGCAAAAGCAGATCAAGCAGAATTAGACAACTTTTATACTGAAAGTGTTCAAATACTTGTGTTGTGCTTCCAAAAGAAGATCAATTTGCTGACAACAATGCTGCAGGGTTAAAAGGAACAAAAAAAAAGTTCTTCCGGATGTATATATATTTTCGTCTTGAATTATCTAAATTTTTCTATCATATTACGTAAACCCTTTATATGGAAAAGATTTGTGTTCTTGACTCCTTTCACTCCTCAAATATATAACTAAGTTTCCACTTTCCAGGTTCCACACACGGTAGTATACTGAACAATCATTAGTTCCCAATTAGTTGTACTGCAATATGAGATTTCATTTCATTTCTCTTATCTGTAGTGTTGAAATCTGCAAATCTATTTGTTGATGAAGCAGCACTTCTAGAGCTTCATTCTGTCACTGATAGAGATGACAAATATAATACTTCTTACTATTGTAAGTTATGTCTAAACTTTGTTGTACCACGATTTTGAGAAAAAGATATGGAACTGTAAATTATGAGGAGCGGCCAGTTAGTTCATCAAGTTCGGACCCAACATCACATTCTCCAGGTCTGAAGCTAGCGATCCAGTGTCCGACTAGGATACCTACTTTATTCAAGAAATGCAAAATCCGTGGACCATTTATCATGAAAATCTTCTGGAATCTACAATGGCAGATAGAAAATACTTTACTTGGGATAAAGATTAAAGGGAGTTGATCCCAAAGTTTATCTCCTCAGGAAAAGGATACGCAAAGAGAAAGAGAGCATAAAGTGTCTATTGGTATAGATTGTGTTTAGAGAAAGGCATAATGAAAAGACAAGATATCCCATTGTTTAATCAATGACTTTCTGACATCGAGAAAAAATTGTTTTAAAAGACAGAATGGTGCATTAAGTTGATGTTGGAAATAACCTTGTACATAAATAATATTTATATTAATAAAAGTGAAATAATAATATAGTACCGAGATACGGTAATTAACAAGAATAAAATAGTGATAATGACACCAAGATTTTTACGTGGAAAATCCTTTTAAATAAGAAAAAATTTACGGTCCCGAGACGAGCAAGTGATATCACAATAACAAGAAATTTTACACTTTGTAGGTCCGAGTAAAATATTCCAAAGACCACTATAATACTCAAAAGAAATAACCATCTTTTGATATTCTCACCTCACTACAATATCGCTCACTCTCTATTTTTCTCACAGACTATTTTCTTATACCATGTCTGTGAAACCTTACTCTTTCTTTCTAACTCTCAGATATATATTTTTCCTTTGAGATTGGTGTGTAGAAATGAAAGCCGAAACTCTCCTTTTATAGGCGGAGCCTCACTCTCTCACGCCTACTATATTTGACATTTTCCTTCAATTATTGACAATTCAGAAACGGTGCCTGCCAATTCAAAGAAAAAGACTTAGAAGTCTTTATCAAAGGCCTTAAATCATGGGATGGACCCCACAAATCTCCCTCTCCAGTCCCATTCACATGAAGGAGGTAACACCGGAGATTTTGAGTGCATGCCGACAAGGTCTTTGCATAGCTCAAACTTGTCTCTTGGTACTACCTTGGTCAACATATCCGAAGGATTCTCACTTGTATAGATCTTCTTGACCTGCATAGATCCATCCTCTATCCTTTCTCAAATCCAGTGCTATCTCACGACGATATGCTATGTCCTTGAATGATACATGGTGTTTTTGCTCAGGTCTATTGCACTTTGACTGTCACAATAGACAGCATACTCATTTTGATGTAATCCAAGCTCTCGAAGGAACCGTTTCAGCCAAATCATCTCCTTGCCAGCTTCAGTAACGACAATATACTCTGCTTCAGTTGTAGAGAGTGCAACACACTTCTGCAACTTCGACTGTCATGATATATCTCCCCCTGAAAATGTGAACAAGTATCCTGTAGTAGATTTACGATTATTAAGATCACCTGCGATATCGACATCCGTATAGTCCTTCAAGATTGGATCAGATCCTCCAAAATAAAAGCAATCTCCTACAGTACCTCTTAGGTACATGAGTATCCACTTGACTTGTTTCCCAATGTTACTTTTCAGGATTTTCAAGGAATCTGCTAACAACACCAACTACATGAGCAATATCAGGTATGGTGCATACCATTGCATACATCAAGCTTCCTACTACTGAAGAATAAGAAACTCTAGCTATGTTCCATTTCTCTTTCACTGTTGTAGGACACATCCTCTTGCTCAACTTTAGATGACTAGCAAGAGGTGTGCTGACTGGCTTAGCATTCTTCATGTTGAAGTGTTCTAGTACACTTTCAATGTACTTCTCCTGAGGCAGTCACAACTTTCTGCTTGTTCGCTCTCGAACTATCTTCATACCCAAAATTTGTTGTGCCAGGCCCAAACCCTTCATATCAACTGACTTGGACAGATCTCCCTTCAACTTTGGAATAAGCCCCTTGTCTTTTCCTACAATTAACATGTCATCTGCATACAACAATAATATAATAAAGTTATTCTCAGAAAATCTTTTGAAGTATACACATGGATCAGAATAGGTCTTTATGTATGTTTGACTTTTCATGAATGAGTCAAACTTCATGTATCACTGCCTTGGTGCCTGCTTCAATCCATAAAGACTCTTATTCAATTTGCACACCATGTGTTTCCTTTCAACTACTTCAAATCCTTCTGGCTGCTCTATATAGATCTCCTCTTCTAAATCTCCGTGAAGAAATACAGTTTTCATGTCCAACTGCTCAACTTCAAGATCTAGGCTAGCTGCTAAGCTCAAGATGTTTGAATATAAGTCATTTTGACAACGGGTGAGAAAATTTTGTCAAAATCAATACCTTTCTTCTACTCGAAGACTTTTACCACTAATCGAGCTTTGTATCTTACCAGCTTGCCATTTCCATCTTTCTTGAGTTTAAAGACCCATTTGTATTTGAGTGGTCTTTTGCCCTTTAGAAGCTCAACCAGCTTGTACGTGCCATGTTTCTGTAGAGATTACATCTCTTCTTGCATAGCTTTCATCCACTGGTTATTTTTTGGATGGGACAACACCTCTTTAAGACTTTCTGGCTCCCCCTCATCATTGATTAGGACATACTCTGTGGCAGGGTACCTGCATGACTCTACCCTTGGCCTTTCTGATCTCCTCAGATGTTGATGTTGTTCTTCTCCTTGAGTGGGGTGCTCCACTTGCTCGACATTATTATCAAGTTGCTCCCCCTGCTCGGCAACCTCGTCGGACCTACTTTCTACACTTGTGGGATTGTTAGAAGTAGAAGGAATAGTAATAAGGTTAGGAATTATACCATTCTTGGCCTTTTCTAGCATATCATTAGCAGTTCCAACTTCACTTTCTCGGAAGACTACATCTCTGCTTCTGATTACCTTCTTCTTTACAGGATCCCACAATCTGTATCCAAACTCTTCATCTCCATATCCAATGAATATGTAGGGAACATATTTATCATCCAGCTTTGTTCTCTACTCTTTTGGTACATGTGCAAAAGTTTTGCAACCGAACAACTTCATATGCGAGTAGGACACCTTCTTGTTGGTCCAAACTCTCTCTGGGATGTCAAACACCAACGGAACTAATGGACTCCTATTGATCAGGTAACAGGCTATCTGAATTGCTTCATCCCAGAATGACTTAGGCAGTTTAGCCATTTTGGGCATGCTTCTCACCTTCTCCACTATGGTGCGGTTCATTCTTTCGGCTACGCCATTGTGCTGTGGGGTTCCAGGAACTGTCTTTTCATGTCTGATCCCATGGCTCGAATAGTACTCTTCAAATTCCCTTGAAGTGTACTCACCTCCATTGCCACTTCGGAGACGCTTTAGCTTTTGGCCAGTCTCCCTTTCCACAAGAGCATGAAACTTTTGGAAAACTTGAAATACCTGATCTTTGGTTTTCAAAATATAAACCCATAATTTTTGTGAAGCATCATCAATAAAAGTAACAAAATATTTGTTACCGCCCATTGATTCAATTTCCATTGGACCACAAATATCAGAATATACCAAATCAAATATATTCAATTTTCTTTCTGACGATATCTGAAATGAGACTCTATGCTGCTTATCAAATAAACAGTAGTCACAAGGTTTTACCGTTGTACCTTTTGCATAAGAAATGAGTGATTTCTTAGCAAGAATCTGCAATCCCTTCTCACTCATATACCCATTCATTTGTGCTACAAATATGCAGAAATCTCATCTTGTGTCGCGTTCAATTCACCTTGGCATATTTCTGCATTTGTCATGTACAACGTTCCACGAGCAGCTCCCTTTGCAATCACCAATGATCCCTTGGTGTGTCTCCACTTTTGATTTGCAAAATAGTTCTCGTATCCATCTCAGTCTAAAGCAATTTCCAAGATTAAGTTCATCTGCAAATCAAGTACATGTCGCACGTCATTTAAAACCGATGTGCATCCGACATTTGTCTTGATACAAATGTCACCAATCCTCGCATTCTTTGAGTAACTTGTGTTACTCATTCTCACAGTGCCGAAATCACCTGATACATATCTGCAAAAAATATCTCTTACCAGTGTGGCATAGTAAGATGTTGCTGTATCAACCACTCATTCCGACTCTGGACCTGATAAGTGCATGCATTCGTCTTCCTCGTTTATAAAGAGGACAACATTATCATTGTTTTGCACCATGGCGACTGTGTTGTCATCATTCTTCTGGCCACTAGTTTCATCTTTGCCCTTCCTTGGATTTGGGCAATCTCTTTTGAAGTGACCTGGTTGATCACAATTGTAGCAATTTCTAGCTCTTGATTTGGATCGGTTCTTAGACTTCCCACGAGCTCCGGATCTACCATAGTTGCTCGAATTCCTTTGATAACTCCTGCCTCTACCTTCTGTGATGATAGCATGTCTTTGATTTTCAGGCTTCTTTCTCATCTTCTCATTGAGTAGAAGAGCTGATGCGGCATCTTTCAACTCAATGGTAGTCTTACCATGCAGGATGGTTGTTGCCAAATTATCGTACGAAGATGACAACGCGTTCAATAGCAAAATGGCTTTATCTTCTTCCTCAATTTTCACTCTAAGGTTGGCGAGTTGTGTGATTAGCCCGTTAAACATATTTAAATGAGATAAAAAATTCGTACCTTTACCGATGTGTAGGGCGTATAACTACTTCTTCAGGTACAATTTATTTGTCAGTGTTTTGGACATTTATAGGCTTTCCAACCTTGTCTAAATGCCACATGCGGTGTCTTCATCAATGATGTTATTTACCACATCATCTTATAAGTGCAACCTGATTGCACTAGCAACCCTTTCATCCAAGTTAGCCTAATCTTCAACTTTCATGGTATCAGGCATTTTAGTATCAGCATCTAGTACTTTGTGTAAACCTTGTTGGATGAGAAGATCCATCATCCTTCTTTTGCCATGTTGAGAAACTTCTATCTCCGTTAAATTTTGCTACCTCATACTTACTCCGTAAATTTTTATTTTTCACTGAGTATAATACTACCGACAGTGAATAGTATTTCTATGAATGAGCAGAACATGTGCTTTGATACCAGTTGTTGGAAATAACCCCCTACAGAAATAATATTCACAGTAATAAAAATGAAATAATAACGTAGCACCGAGATACTGTAATTAAGATGAATGAAATATTGACAATGACACCAAGATTTTTATATGGAAAACCCTTTTGAATAAGGGAAAAACCACGGCCCCGAGACGAGCAAGTGATATCACTATAGCAAGAAATTTTACACTTTGTAGGTCCGTATAAAATTGTAATGACCCGGCCGATCGTTTTGAGAGTTATAGCCTCGATCCCCTATTAATTTCTTCTCCCATATCTATTTCTGCTATTGTGACTTGCCGGGAGGTTCCGTTTTGATTTTTGGAGTGTTTTGGGACACTTAGTCCCTAAATGGAGGTTTAAGCCTTAGGTTTTGGACAGTAGTCATAACTATGTGAAGACGACTCCGGAATAGAGTTCTGTCGATTTCGTTAGCTCCGTTAGGTAATTTTGGACTTAGAGGCATGTCCGGATAGTGTTTTGGAGGTATGTTGCTCATTTAGGCTTGAAATGGCGAAAGTCGAAGTTTTGGAGATTTTGACCAGTAGTAGAATTTTTTATATCGGGATCAGATCCCAATTCTGGAAGTTGGAGTAGGTTTGTAGGGTTGAATATGACCTGTGTGCAAAATTTGGGGTCAATCGGACATGGTTTGGTTGGTTTAGGCATCGATTGTCGAATTTAGAAGTTTCAAGTTCTTTGAGTTTGAATCGGAGGATGATAAGTGATTTAGCGTTGTTTGATGTGGTTTGAGGGCTCAACTAAGTCCGTATGGTGTTTTAGGACTGGTTGATATGTTTGGTTGAGGTCTCGGGGGCCTCGGGTGTGTTTCGAATGCTTAATGGATTGAGTTTGGGACTTATGCAATTGCTAAAGCTGTTGTACCTGGTGTAATCGCACATGCGCACTTTGGGCCGCAGAAGCAGCTATGGAGCCGCAGAAGTGGTTTAGGACCTGTCAAGCTGGGGCCACAGGTGCAGTGATAGATCCGCAGAAGCGGACACGCGGAAGAGGAGCGAGAAGCGGACACACGGAAGAGGAGCGCAGGTGCGGGCCCGTAGATGCGGCCTTTGTTCGCAGACGCGGACCCAGTCCCCCTTAAGTAATTTTCGCACCTGTGATGGTATTTCCGCAGATGTGGTTGAAGGATCGCATAAGCGAGATCTTTGGCAGAAAAAGGGCTAAGTGCGAGGGTTTGATTTCATTCTTCATTTTTGGACTTGAAAGCTCGGGATTTGGCGATTTTTCGTGGGTTTTTCAGAGGAAGTTTTTGGGTAATGATTCCTAACTCGTTTTTGGTTGTATTCCATTAATCTATAGTTGTCTTCTCCATTTTATTTCGGACTTGGGGTTGAGAATTTGGGAAAAGGTTGAGAAAAGTTCTTAGGCCGAACTTTGGGATTTTAATCGAGATTTTGGTATTAGATTTGAGTAATTTTGGTATGAGTGAACTTATGAGTGAATTTGTGTTCATATTTTGTGATTTTTACCCAATTTCAAGACGTGGACCCGAAGAGACTTTTTGGGGTGATTTTCTAATTTCTTATTTTAGCTTTGATTTCATTAATTAGATTAATTTCTTATAGTTGTATTTATGGTATGTAATTAATTTAGGCTAGATTTGGGTCATTCAGAGCCGGATATTTGTGTAAAAGGCATTGTTACATATTGATTGAGCTTGGTTCGAGGTAAGTGGCTTGTGTAACTTTGTAGTGGTGGTGGGGGGGGGGAGGGGGGAAATCCCTTAGGATTTGATATTGTTGTGATATTTGAGCGTCGTGTACTCGAGGTGACGAGTGCATACACGGGCTATTTATGGGAAAATCTGATTTTTACCGAGAAATAGCATATTTTCATCTTATCTGAATATACTAGCATCTGTAGTTATCCTGTTAGCCTAGAATAGCATGCCTACGTGTCCTGATTGCATATTTGAACTATTTGCAACATGTTTAGAAGAATCTTGCTTCTTACTTGATTTGTACTTAGTCTAAATTATAGGTTTCGTGTTGTAACTATTATATTCATTTGTTTGAGCTGCGTATTTACTTTGGGACTACGGGATGGTATCTCGGGAGATCCCCCTACATATTTACTTTTGAGACTACGAGGTGGTTCCTCGGAAGTTCTCCCTACACATTTACTTTTGAGACTACGAGGCGGTTTCTCGGGAGTTCTCCCTGCATATTTACTTTTGAGACTACGAGGCAGTTTCTCGGGAGTTCTCCCTGCATATTTACTTTTGAGACTACGAGGCGGTACCTCGGGAGATCTCCTTGCACTTTTATTTTTGGGACTACAAGACGGTATCTCGGGAGATCCCGTATTATTTATCCTTGTGTTATGTGTTGCTACTTTGCTATGTTCTCTTTGTTTAAATTCTAGCCTCTTATTATATTGTTATACTCTCCTGCTTATTTATTATATACCAATAGGGCCTTGACCTGACCTCGCTACTACTGATGAGGTTAGGCTTGGCATTTACTGGGTACCGTTGTGGTGTACTCACACCCTTTCTTGCACATATTTTTCGTTTGCATATCCAGGTTCCTTTTACCAGCATCGTCCTTAGATGCAGTCGCTGCTGTTTTCGGAGAACTTCAAGGTACATCTGCCTGCGCCGCATATCCTCGGAGTCCCCCTCTATCCCCCCATGTTGATTCTTCTCTTATTTTTATAGACACTAATGTATAGAACAATTAAAACTTCATAGAAGCTTGTGACTTACGGTGTTTTGGGTCTTGGGATGTATATTTCGAGAGTTGATTATTATATATGTCGAGCGGCATCTCAATTGCTTATTAAATATCTGTTACTGTTAGTTGTTAAATTTTTATATTTTTTATTTTATTTTCGTAAGTGTTAGGCTTACCTAGTCGTAGAGACTAGGTGTCGTCACGACGATTCATGGAAGGAGAATTTGGGTCGTGACAAAAATACTCCAAAGACCACTACAACACTCAAAAGAAATAACCCTATTTTTATATTCCCATCTCACTACAATATCGCTCACTCTCTATTTTTCTCACAGACTATTTTTTTATACCCTGTCTCTGAACTCACTCTTTCTTTCTAACTCTCATATATACTTTTCCTCTGAGATTGGTGTGTAGAGATGAGAGTCGAAGCTCTCCTTTTATAGGCGGAGCCTCACTCTCTCACGCCTACTATATTTGATATTTTCCTTCAATTATTGACAATTCAGAAACTGTGGATGCCAATTCAAAGAAAAAGACTTGGAAGTCTTTATCAAAGGCCTTAAATCATGGGATGGACCCCACAGTTGCCGCTATGCGCGGGGTTCGGGAAAGGGTCAGACCATAAGGATCTATATATTGTATGCAGCCTTACCCTGCATTTCCGCAAGATACTATTTTCACAGCTCGAACCCGTTACTTTCTGGTCACACGACATCAACTTTACCAGTTACCGAAGGCTAAAAAAAATTCAGAAAATTGATCTATAGTGGAAAAATGTGTAGAGATAATTCAAACATGACACTAAACTCTAAGACAAACCAGTCAAAAAGCAACCAATATTAAAACTTGAATCTCTATTCACCACTTTCTGCAGCGTCTAGCGGACAATTGTTTATATGGAAATGAAAGTAGAAGGGTGGTATGGAGTTGCAAAGGAGGAAGGTAAGTTACCAAACTTTAAAGCAAACATTTTATCTTTTCTATCCAAAAGGAAGCATATATTCATATTCTACTTTTTGAAAGAGCCTCAAACAAGCATGAATAAGATTCTTGGAAGTGCTAAAAGGTTTTCTATAAAAGCAAAGATCACTTGGCATCACAAGTTTCTTCAATCACAAAACCATTGCAAACTCCTCTTTTTGGCTATCTTTGAACTAAAATGAAACATGCCAATGTTCTTTCACTAGCTATGATGACAACAAAATGGTCTATTTTGCTCCTCTGTGTTACATTTTCTCAAGCAAATTCCCAAGATCCTAATAATAATAATACACCAGCAGGTTTACTCTGCATAAGTGATTGTTCAACATGTCCTGTTATTTGTTCACCACCACCTTCCCCTGTCAAACTCAAGCCACCACCTTCGCCATCATCGGTACTAGTACAAGCACCACCACCGCCACCACTCTTCGCCCCACTCCGCCCCTCGCCATCTCAGTCTTCTCCCCGTTCACCATCACCTTCCTCGTCGCAACCATCACCTAAATCTCCTCCACCATCTTACATTACATATATTGGTGCTCCTCCTCCTCCTCCTTCTCGTTCTTCCAATTGTCCTACACCTCCTAATGCTCCTAATATTATCAATATACCAGCAACTCAGGCGCCACCGGTCAACGGACAGAAGAATTATACTTACCCTTACTACTATTTTTATGTTTCAAAGGCAGCTTCTCTTCCACTTCACGGCTCCATTGTTCTTGGATTTTTGGTTGTCTTTCATTTCTTATGCATATTTTGGTGAAAAGAGAAGCAGGGTATAATTCTTGAAAATCAAGATGGTACATGTATATTTTGCATTCTAGGAGATTAGAAAGAACAATGGTTTTTCCTGACTGGTATCATAATTGTATTTATTACTACATCACATTTTTCAATTCATCTACTAGTATCATTTGAGAAAATGAACACATTTATGTAAAAAAAAATCTTGATCTATTTCTTATCTGTTCCAATTTGATTGAAATTGGGTACATATAATCAATAGAAGCAATGTTCATACAAATCACTAGATTGTTTCTCTGCTATCAATCATGCGGCAGGTTAAAAGAAAGTGGAACACAAAGGTCTGAATCTGAATTTGGCTCTAACTTAGCTCATCAGACTAATTGCACTGAAATGCAGGCTCATCAAATTGAACTTGTAAAAGTTGTTGGAAAGAACGATAGTACTCGACTAAGAAAAGAACCAGCAATAAGTAAAAATGCATAACTACAATTTTGTTCCTTCACAGATACTGGAGTTCAGCTGTAAAAGTTTCTGCTTTATAGCAGAAAAAAACTACTCGACTAAGAAAAGAACCAGCAATTGAGAGTCAATTGAGTGCGGTAGCGCAAATCATATCGGACGCTGAAAAAGTTGCTACCTATCTCTAATTAAATGCGGATATAATTTTTAGATATATCTAGTATTCACTAAGAGTGTAAATGAATTTTTACACCATTAATGCAATTTAATATATTCTAAAAAGATACTTGTCTTATTTAATAAATTAATAGTTCCACTAGTGTGGCTATAAATACTTTATGTTAAGGAAATATTGAAAAGTAAGAAAATAGTGCCAATTTTTCCGGTGTACCAAGTAATACACACATCAAAATAATATTATTACTCAGCAATGTGGATTTCCTTTTAAGAGGATCACGCATTTCAACTAGATTTTTCTATTTTAAAAAAAAAAAGATAAAGCAAGTTTGAGGATTAATGAGCGTTGGAATAAAAAAATAACTTTATAGTAATCTCTAATTCGTGGTTTTGACACTTGATGCAAAGTGCAAACTGTTAAGATGAAAGCCCCCATATTAATTTGAAAGAAGATGAAATGGAAACAAAGAAGAAAAGGGGATTTCATCGGGTTCAGAAAAGAAGAAGAAATGTGGCTTCCTACTTTTCTAGATAAAAGTCCATATATCTTATTTTTATATTTGACTCTTGAGGCATTTTAATATGTGACATTGATATGCAAATAAAGTCGTAAAGAAGGAGCATGTGAGCACATGGAATGAATAAAATATAGAAGGAAGCTACTTTACACGTAAGATGTACATGTGAGCACATGTGAGGGAATAAAATTAGTTTTTTTGTCATAGCATTAGGGAATAGGAATTAAACAAGTATATAGTATCATTTTATTTTATATTTTCTTTTAGCTAGATTACTTGTATAAAGACATGCAAATACTGTGAATACAGCAAGAGAAAAAGATTCTTCAACTTCATTACTTATTTGTTTCTTTACATGGTGTCAGAGCGAGGTTAGCTCGATCTTTCAATTATTAGTCAAATCCTATATCTTATTTTTATCTGATCTTTATCCATGACTCGAACAAAATCTTCCTCAGTTCTCACTGTTACTGGCTCGACCAGTCAAACAAAGAACCATGACTTCAATCACCCTTACTTCTTTTATTCTTTAGATGTACCTGGGATGAGCCTCGTCAATGCACCTTTTGATGGCAGAGGTTTTCCAGGTTAGAGGAGATCCATTTTTATTTCTCTTTCAGCCAAGAACAAACTTGGCTTCGTCGATGGCACTTGTGTAGAAACAAAAGTTGGACTCAGCAGATTATCCTCTGTGGAGTAGAGCTAATAATATGGTTACCTCATGGTTGCTTAACTCACTGTCAAAGGACATAGGTGACAGTGTCATCTATTCAAAAGCGGTAAGAAACTTATGGAACAGTCTAGAATACATGTTTGGCCAGTCAAATGGGGCCAAACTATATCAACTGCAAAAAAAAAAAAAATCAGCATAAGTTCAAGGAAATAATAGTGTTTCAGGATACTTTACTACACTCAAGAAACTATGGGATGAAATGGATTCACTAAGCTCTCGTCTAAATTGCTCTTGTGACTGTGTGTGTGGTGGAAAGGCTAAAGTGGCTAAGTTTTTAGAGGATCAAAGGATCCTTGAGTTCCTCATGGGACTTAATGATATGTATGCCCAAGCTAGAGGAAATAGAGGAAACATTCTCATGATGAGTCTATTGCCTCGTATGGATTTTGCCTATTCTTTGCTTCTACAAAATGAGAATCAAAGAGAAGCTTTTGTGAATCTTGTGAGTCCTCAACATAACTCAGATGCATCTTCATTCATGGTAGGTGCACAAGGGAAGGGTGCACAAAGGTACAACAATCAAGGACAAAGGGGATGGAGTGCTTCATCAAAAATTAGAAATAATCAACAAAAGAATAAAGCTAGGAAGGCCAAATATAACCCCAATGTCAGTTGCACTCATTGCATGAGAACATGACATGTTAGGGAAGATTGTTATAGGCTAATTGGGTTCCCAGATGATTTTCAGTTTACCAAATCTAATAATTATCAAGCTGCAGTAAAATGGAATGCAATAATGGGAGGACAGGATAATGAAATCAACCCAAGTCCTAGCAATAAAGGGGATGTGGGAAGTCAGAATGAGTCTTTCAGCAGGGAACAGATCTCAGAACTAGTTAACATTATCAAGCAGGTTCAAGTTGGTAATACAGGCAATACATGATCTGAAATTAATGTTAATGCAATAGCTGGTACTATTCTTAATTATTCAGGAACATGTTTAGCAGTTTTTAACACTAAAACTTGGATCATTGATTTAGGAGCATCTGAACACATGTGTTTTGATTCAAGTTCCTTTCTAGAATTATCTTCTCTTCCTATACCTGTTCATATTAGCTTGCCTAATTCTTTCCAATTATATGTCACACACATAGGAAGAGTTTCTATTCAAAATAACATGATTCTTGAAAGAGTCTTCTATGTTCCATCTTTTAAATATAGCTTACTATCAGTTCATAAGTTATATGTTCAGTTTAAATATTCTTTTAATTTGACCTATAGTGGGTGTGTCTTACAGGTCCCTTTAGTGGGGAATGGGCAAGTTTTTAGTAAAATAAGAGGAGGCTTGTACCTGTTGAAACCTGTTTCTATTAGTGAATAATCTATTTCTTCTAGTAATGATGAATTTTCAATTCCAAAAAGAAATCATTCCAGTCTTGTTTCTAGTACTGTTTCTTGTTTAGGACCTATATCTAAGAGTGCAATTTCTGATGTAATCCAATGGCATGCTAGATTGGGTCATTTACCTTTTGAAGTAATGAAGGCTCTTAGTTGTATCTCTTTCTCCTCTTCTTTTGATTATGTGTGTGATGTTTGTCAGCAAGCTAAACAAACTAGACTTTCTTTTCCCATAAGTCAAATCAAGACACATGGCATATTAGATCTTATACACATTGATATTTGGGGACCTTTTAAGTCTAACACCTAAAATGATTATAAGTATTTTCTAACTGTTGTAGATAATTTTAGTAGAGGAACATGGACTTTCTTGCTAAGTTCAAAAGTAAATGCATTCACAGTTTTGAAATCATTTTTTGCCATGACAAAAAAATAGTTTGACATTAAGGTGAAGAAGGTGAGATCTGATGATACTTTGGAACTGGAAAAAGGATCATAATAATCTGATTTCCTTCTATCACATGGGATCTTACATGAAACTTCTTGTGTGGGCACACCCCAACAGAATGAGATAGTTGTGAGGAAGCATAGGCATTTACTAGAGGTTGCAAGGGGTTTATTCTTTCAATCCAAGGTTCCTATATAATACCGGGGTGAGTGAATCTTGACCGCAACCTACTTAGTTAACAGATTCCCTTCTAGCGTATTTAAAGGAAAGACTCCCTATCAAATCCTATTTGGCAAACCACATGTGTATGATAGTCTCAAAGTTTATGGATGTTTGTGTTATGCTTCTACTTTAGCTCACAATAAAGGAAAATTTGATGCTAAAGCAGAGGCATGTGCCTTCCTAGGATATTCACAACATCAAAAAGGATACAAGCTTTTAGAATTGAAGCCAAAGACTGTCTTTGTATCTAAAGATGTGAAGTTATATGAAAACCATTTTCCTTTTGTCACCGCACCTACATCACAAAGCTATCAGGTGTTTCCTCCAATTGCACCTCTCTCAAACAACACAATACCTAATTCTATATTTTCATCTCCTTCCTATCCTTCATCATTTCCTTCACCCTGGCTTATTATTAACAACATTGCCCCTCCAGTTACAAACCTCATCACACTTCCGTCTCCTAGGACACTTGATTTCTCTTCTCCATCTTCCAATTACAATTCTCCTGATCCTTTTTTACTTACTGTTCCCAATACTAGAACATCTTCAACCCCAGTTTCTAATCCCACTTCTCCCTTGCATGCTCCTAATTCTAGTATCACCATCCCTATACCTTCACCACCCATTAGAAAATCTGAACGAATTTCTCAGCAACCTAGTTATTTAAATGATTATGTATGCAATAACATTTTTCTTTCCGATATTACTTCCTCTTGTTTCAATCATGCTT
The DNA here is from genome assembly GCF_000390325.3 of Nicotiana tomentosiformis. NCBI lineage: Eukaryota > Viridiplantae > Streptophyta > Magnoliopsida > Solanales > Solanaceae > Nicotiana > Nicotiana tomentosiformis. The sequence continues at coordinate 98,976,536 of NC_090819.1, read as the reverse complement.
CTTACCCCACTGCCCTATCTTTTGGAGCTTTATCACTCAATAATCAGGATGTTCTAAGGTCAGTATGCTCTGTCTCAGAACCTCACATTTATGCACAAGCTTCTCAGGATGTAGGCTGGAGACAAGCTATAGAGACAGAGCTAGCAACTCTTGAACTCAACAACACATGGGAAGTCGTAGACTTTCCATAAGGCAAGAAAGCCTTACTTTGCAAATGGGGTTACAAGGTGAATCACAAATAAGATAGATCTGTTGAAAGATTAAAAACACGATTGGTAGTAAGGGGGATATTCAAAGAGAAGGCATTGAATATTCTGAGACATTCTCCCCTGTGGTCAAAATGACCACAATCAGATGTCTCTTGACAGTGGTTGTGAAGAAGGGTTGGAATGTGTCTCAACTTGATGTTAATATTGTATTTTTGCATGGGAATTTACAGGAAGAGGTCTACATGAAGTTCCCCGCTGATCTATCTCTACCCAAGCCTAATCAAGTTTGTATTTTGAAGAAATCTCCCTACGGATTTAAGTAGGCTTCTAGACATTGGTATGCTAGACTAGATGATGCTCTTAGCTTCAAAGGTTATTCAACTTCCTTCAATGACTTTTTATTTTTATTTTTTTAGACAAAATGAAAATCTCATTTCTATTCTAGTAGTTTGCGTCGATGATATACTATTAACAAGCAATGACATGGCAGAAATTGACCACATTACTCACTTTCTCAATTCAGAATTTAAAGTCAAGAACTTGGGTGTTCACTATTTCTTGGGAATGAAAATTATTAGAGAACCACAAGGTTTCATTATCAACCAGCGGAAGTTTACTTTAGAGCTGTTAGAGGAATTTGATTGCTCAAGAGTTGATGTTTCTTCTCCACTCGATCCTTCCTCTAAATTGCATGTTGAATTAATGCCCCCATTGGATGCCCCTACGCTCTATCGTCGCCTTATTGGTAAACTTAATTATCTCACCAACACCCGACCAGGCATTTATTTTGCTGTCCTCGCTCTTAGCCAATACATGCAAAAGCCCTCAATTTCACATCTTCTGTTGGGTTGCGTGTTTTGAGGTATTTGCATTCCGATCCAGCACAAAGCATACTTCTCTCTGCAAATCCCTCTCTTGATTTGATTGCTTTCTGCGATGCCGACTGGGCTGCTTGCAAGGATTCACGCCGCTCTGTTAGGGGCTTCTTCATTACTCTAGGTGGAGCTCCGATTTCTTGGAAATAGAAGAAACATGTGTCTATCTCGTTGTCGTTCGCTGAGGCGGAATATCACTCCATGCGGCGTGTCACTGCGGGGATAAGTTGGCTAGTTCGTCTCTTCGCTTATCTCCCCGCTCCTCCTACTTTGCCAGTCACCGTTCACTCAGACAATCAGGCGACCATCTATATTTCTCACAACCCAGTCTTCCACGAAAGGACTAAGCATGTGGAACTGTATTGCCACTTCGTCCGCCAACAATATATCTCAGTTTTAATCACTCTCTCTTTCGTTCCCTCAAAGCTTCAGTTCGCCAATCGTTTCACCAAACCTCTGACAAGGGTTTCTCACAATCATATTTTGCCCAAGTTGGGGGTTTTCTGTCTACCCTCTAACTTGAAGGGGGATGTTAAGATAAAACCCCATATTAATTTGAAAGAAGATGAAATGGAAACAAAGAAGAAAAAGGGGATTTCACCGGGTTTAGAAATGAAGAAGAAGAAAGTCTTCATACAAAGAAATGTGGCTTCGTACTTTTCTAGATAAAAGTCTCCATCTCTCCTTTTTATATTTGACTATTGAGGCATTTTATTATGTGACATTGATATACAAATACAACCGTAAAGAAGGAGCATGTGAGCACATGAGAATGAATAAAATATAGAAGGAAGCTACTTTACACGTAAGATGTACATGCGAGCACATGTGAGGGAATAAAATTAGCTTTTCTCTCATAGCATTAGGGAATAGGAATTAAATAAGTATATAGTATCATTTTATTTTACCTTTTCTTTTAGCTAGATTACTTGTATAAAGAGATGCAAATAATGTGAATGCAACAAGTGAAAAAGATTCTTCAACTTCATTGCTTATTTGTTTCTTTACCTAGACTTATGCAAAACCAACCATATAAGAAACTAAGGTGGCATTTTCGCGGGCAGACATCTCCGCCTCCTTCGTCATCTTCATCTGGTTATTGTGAAATCACTAGCTGTTGGCTGGCTCAAATGCAATATAGATGTTGCATTATTTCAAGAGGAATGAGTGACAAGGTTTGCTGCACTTTTGAGGGATGATTGAGGTTGATGTTTTAAAGGTCTTTAAGGCCATCTTTCTAGTTGTTTGGATTCCCGTAATGCTGAAGCTTTCTCCCTGTGCGAATCACTTTCATGGCTCAAAGGCCTAAATATTGATAAGGTGATGGTTGAATTCAATCGTACTTAATTTGTGTAAATTTGGTACTATCATCGAGGATTATTGATCACGCCCGACTCTAGTCCTAAAAAGGATAAGTTGTCGCTGCAAATATAATCCAGTCTAAAAATCCGGAGTCGAATCCTATAGAGAACTAAGGTTTCGCTATAACAATATAATATCACAAAAAGACAAGCTCGAATAATTTCTAAGTTATAAATATTAAGATTCTTATGTCTAACTAATTAACTAACAAATTAAAGAAGTAAATTAACCACTAAAGATTCTAAGGGTTGGAGACTAAATTAAGGAGAGGTCTAGAATTATAATTTCCTCAATTGTCGGAATCCTTCCCGCTACGTCTCCTATAATTTCGCCTAAGTATTCTCTACTGATCGTGAGCACTCGACTTATCGTAATTCTCTCTCGAGTAACTACAATAATGTACTAGTCATATTCTCTCAAATTATGCTAGCTCATACTTTTTCACCGCTTACTATGAACACGTCAAAGTTTCGTTATCTCTAATCCCGCTTTTAAACGCGCCGTATTGATCTCTCATATACCTTAGCAGTAACGTTGCTCAACAACCACCTAAATATATTCTTTCTCAAGCAACACATAATAAATAGGCACAGTTAATCGATGACCATTCAATCAACAGTAATAAACACGTAGTTGAACAAGTAAGGATATTCAAAAGCAAAATTATATTAAAACGTAACAAGAATTCATCGTTCAATAGGTTCCATCAAACCCTAGATGAGAGAGTTTAGCTACTAATAAATGTATAAACAATCATAGTAATATTCAAAAGCATTAAACTATAGATTAAAGAAGAACATAAAGAAAAACTCATGTGATCCGCGCTCCAGAGTGTTATGTAGCTTTTAGCCTCTCCAATAATGTCTCCCCCTTCAAAAACTCACTTTAAGAGGTATTTATAGGGTTGGGCCGAAGTCTACATGTCCAAAAATAGTGAAAAAATAAAATTGACTCGGATAGTAGCGTCGGCGCGAGGCACCAACATTTCTGCGTGAGGCACTGTTAGGGGCACCAACATTTCTGCGTGAGGCACTGTTAGGGGCGCCAATGACAGTGCCCTAGACAAGGCCTTGCACTGTTTATGGCCATGACTTTTTATTGTCTTGCATGTCTTCTTTTATTGCTCCATTTTGTAGCTCTGAGGTACCATTCCGTGCAACTTTTCTCCACTTCATGTCCACACATTCCTACACGTAAAATTAATTCTATTAAGCTCAATTGTCGCACAAATTAGCATCCAAACAGCAAACAAGTAGGGTAAATAACATCAAAATATATGAAATTATAGCACGACATCAATTATTGTCTTTGAAGAATCGATTTCATTATTTATCCTTCAATTGCACTAAGCAAACATGCTAATAAAACGACTCACTCTCTTGTTCGGGTAACTTTATCGTATGCAACTAGCTAGTGTAACTCGCGATTCCTATTCTTAATGTTTAACTTATATTCTTTGTTCTAATGTTTTTCATTTAGAGAACATAGATAGTTCCTTGATGTAACTCTGTTTTGACTTGGTTGTTTAATAAATATTTATTGCCTAAAAAAATCCGTAAAAAATCTAAAATAAAAAAATACTCATATAATATAGGTCGAAGCAACTTGAAATGAAGAGGGGGATAAAAACCTATTAATCCATTTTCCGTTTCCCTCCATTACATTAACCTAAAAAATTAACGACACAAATAATAAGAATTGTTTTTTGATCACACTAGACTACTAGAGTAGCAAATTGCCAGCTACAGTGTTCTGCTTTGGAAAACATCCACTTTAAACAAAATTAATTCAAACAATAATTCTGAAAATACTGTCATTCAAACACAATTATTTTAATAAAATTATATTCACCTAAATTCTTTAGCCAAAATGTTTTGATTTACAATTATAACTGATAGGTCACGCTCGCGCCTCTCCCCGGCATTTTTGAGCCTCCATTATTAGCTAACCAAAATCTCCCTCCCTCCTTCTGTAGAATAAAACCCCAAATCTTGACTTGAGGCAGAATATTTTCCAAGTTAGGGTGGTGAAGTTGGGGATGGAGGAAAAGGATCAGCAGCCAGCAGCACCTAAGATACAGATATACCCCACTTCCACTGGTGAAATCTCTCCCTTTTGGCGAGGTTTTGCTTCCTCTCTCTTGTTTTTTGGGTTGGTGTTATTTGGATTACTTCGTTACTGAATTTGTAGCTTTGCTTTTTTCCTGTAACAGAGAAGTATGAAAGAGATGCAAAGAAGTACTGGGATATCTTTTACAAGCGCCATCAAGACAAAGTACAGTTTCTTATACCCTCTTTAAACCCTTTTATCTGAATTTACTACTCTAACTATAATATCCATTTTTCATTTTTGTCTACTGTTTATAGTTAAATTTGCTCAATGCCTGATTTTTGCTACGTGCTTTGCTGCCTCTTTTTTTCCTTGTGGATTTGAAATCCCAATCAGTTCTTTAAAGACAGGCACTACCTTGACAAAGAATGGGGCCAATACTTCTCTGTGAGTGAACAAGACTATGGAAAGTTATGATTTTTATCCCCAAATGTGATGGTACATTTGAATATTGATATGATCTTCTTCTTACTCTTTGCAGGGGACTGACGGGAAAGTCATACTTGAGGTAATTCTCTAGTTTAGCATGTTTTTGTTCTTTTTATCCTTCGAATGTTCTGAGCCCCTCTTTTTAGGAAGCATAACAAATGATTATCTAATAGTCTATTTTAGCACAATTTTGTGACAGTTTTTTTTTCTTGTTAATCTTTTCTTCATTTTTTACATGCCTGTGTATTTTCATCATATGATGATTACGTCCCGTATTTTCGTAAGAGCTCAATTATGGTGCGTTATGGTGTCAACCAAGAGAGTAATAGTTTTCTAATCATTTTCAGCAATCGAATGAAAGCTGTTGAAAGTTCTCAAAGTTATTCATGCTGTAGTTTACCTTCTTGTTATGCGGTGATCAGAATCTAACACATACTTTATGTTATACTTATTACTTATTTGTTAAAGGAATTGGTTCATCTGTTCTTTCCTTACACTTGCACTGATGTTATAGTGTTGATTACAGGTTGGTTGCGGGGCTGGAAATACCATCTTTCCGTTGCTTGCTACAATACCAAACATATTTGTCCATGCCTGTGATTTTTCACCTCGAGCTGTTAACTTAGTTAAGGTATATATTTAGTTCTTGTCAGTGGCCCTCTAAAAGTAACAATGGATGAAAGTATTTGCTCTGTAGTTGGTTAAATATGATCTGAAATAAGTGAAGGTTGAGAATTGCTGGCATGCCTATTTCTCAAAAACTGTAGCAAAAATATGTCTTATGAGTCATTGACAAAATCTGGTTCATCTTGCTGCTTGTGTTGGATATGTGTCCTTTCTTTTTTGGATATATTTGCTTCAGTAATATTTTATCATATGAGATTTCTTATTTTTGGGTTGGGTTCTTTTTGAAAAACATTGCCATGCTATGCTGTTTGTACAATTGAGGCACCTTAGGATGCCTTATAGTCCATGATATGTGGGTCTTATAAGCTTACGTCGCGTTTCCTTCATTTTTGATGCTATCACCACATAACAACATTTCTGTAACAGTTGCTGAAGCCTAGAACTAACTTTTTCGCAAAGCCAAAAGTTATTTTATCAAAGGAACATTTCCAATGCTCTAAAGGTTTTCCTTGGAACATCTAATTGGATTGTGTTAAGAATTTGTATATGTGACAAGAGTGTGCACCGTCTAAATATGGAAAGCTCTACAATCCCTAGAGTTTTGTGATTAGGAAGGTATCTAGACTGTAATTATATGTTTCCTTTTTTGAGGTGATTCTAAAGACTATTTAAATCCCAATAGGCTTGAGTGAATAATCAAGTTATTCATTCTCAAAATCACTTCTCTTCTCCCTTCTTTTCATGATATCAAGAGTCAGCCATATTCTTGGTTTAGCCAATGTTGAGCCTCCATGTGTTGTTGTCTACACTAGATGTCCAATCCTGAGTGTGTCTTTGGGGGGGGGGGGGGGGGTTATAGTGTTCCATGTTGGTTGAGTGTGTGTCGTCTCTCCTTACCTTGTTCTGGACAATGCTTAGTTCATGAGCTAGTTTTTGAAGTTGAGTCAGGTAGAAGGTCGTTTGCGTACACTTTACCCTCCCCCAGATTCCACAATGTGGGATTACACTAGGTATGTTGTTGTTGTAGTAGTCAGGTAGAAAGTCAATTTTTCTTGACAGGTTGCATGTAAGTTGTGGTTGATGCCAAGAGTAAGTTTCTTGTTTAGGATGTGTTGCGAAAGTGCAAATACAGACACTGATTCGTGTTAAAAGTTTATTGTATTTCTTGCAGTCGCACAAGGATTTTGATGATGCTCGTGTGAATGCATTTGTCTGTGATCCAACCGTGGATGACCTGATCCAGCATATTTCTCCTTCATCAGTGGATGTTGTTACCATGGTACTCAACCAAAGTTTTTTCCTATAATTAGTGGGCTATCCCACTTTTATCGACAAACTTTCTGCATAACAAATTATGTTGGCCTGTAATTATTTACTTAAAGCATGATCTTGAATGTTTATTTGTGTTCCAGTTTTCTTTAGTCTTTGCATATATTTACTTAACAAATAAGCTGACTTGTTAAGCAGATATTTGTTCTATCTGCAGTATCCCCTGAGAAGATGCCTCTGATGTTACAGAACATCAGAAAAGTTCTGAAGGTGAGATACAAGTTCTTATATATTTTGTTGGTTGTGCTGTTTGATTTCATTATCATGACTCTCATACTTTTTTCCTTTCCAGAAAGATGGCTGTGTCTTATTTCGTGATTATGCAACTGGTGACCTTGCGCAGGTTTAAACTTCACCTTATATTATCTTAAATCTATTTAGCCTTGTATGTTCACCATATTGCATGAACTGATTATTTTTGTAGTAACTTTAGATTTACTTAATTGCCTTCCTATGTTGTGTAATACTGTGATGGGATGGCTGCCTTTGAATTTTAACTTGATTAAGTTTGGGTTGTAATGTCACTTTTATGTTTATTTTATCTCTATGCTTACTGAAATCAAAAAAGTTAATATCAGTTGTTTGATAATGTAAATATTTGGGAACGATTTATACTTAACATCTAAGGTTTGTGTTACCAGGAAAGGCTTATTTCGAAGGAACAAAAAATCAGTGATAACTTCTATGTTCGGGGTGATGGGACTGTAAGTTCTACTGATGCAAATTGATTTTTCTCAGAGAATGGGAATTATATTGTTGATGAGCATCTTATAGCAGCTTATTCCTGTCAACAGCGGGCTTTCTACTTTTCTGATGAGTTCTTAGTGAATCTCTTCAATGAAAATGGTTTTGATTCTGAGGAGCACATCTTGTGTTTCAAGCAAGTGGAAAATCGGTCAAGGGATTTGGTGATGAATAGGTATATATATGGTCATTACCTTTTTATTTGTTACTTCCTCCATTTTATTGTATGTGACAGTATTTGACTCGATACTAAGTTAGATGTTAGTTTGACTCACATAGTATATTAGTGATATTGAAAGAAAATATTATGGTTGTTGAAAAGTTAGTCATAAAAGTCTAAAATTTGAATAGATTAATGAGTTTGAATTTTTTACCATTGCGACGGTTGTACATAATATTGAGATGATGTCAAATATTTTTTAACTTTCCAAAATGGAAAGAATGTCATATAAATTGGAAAACTTGATACAAGAAATATCGAATCAAAGTTTAACATTGGAATAGATTAATGAATTTGAATAGTTATAAGACCAACAATATTATCTGGTGGCGAGTGTTGGGGCGCTGAGGTTTAACACATCCACAAGATGAGTGTTGTCGAGATGCAAATGCTAAGATGGATATAAGGTCATACAAAATTAGACAAGATTAAAAATGACCACATTCACTAGAAGGTGCAAGTAACACGGAGAAATCATGTCCTGAGTCGACCTTCAGATGCACCGGTTCATAGGTGTGAAATCATGGTGAATGAAGGTGTTAAAAGGGAACGAGGAAGACGTAAAATCCTAGCGAAGAAAGTTCTCCAAGAAGACCCACAATATCTTGGGACCCATGCAATCTTAGCGAAAGATAGGGTTGTAATGGAAGGAAAAAGATAAATATAGGCGATACAATTAGTAGAGATTTTTATACCAATAGAAAATATAGAAAACTTCTAGTACTTTTTTGAAGTTTTCTATAAAAGTCGTTACCTGATAGTTTATTTTGTATAATGTTGGCTTGAGATGGATTTTAATGAAGAAATATGGTTAGTAAGGATTCATGGACCCGACCCAACTTGTTTGGGACTGAAGCATAGTTGTTGTTTGCTATAGTGAATTTGAATTTTTGAATGTTGTGAAAGTTGTATAAAAATGAGATGATGTCCAACATTTTGTTACATCCCAAAATAAAAAGAATGTCAATTGAACTGAGAAGGGGTATCTGTATTCTCTGGTAGATTTGCATGCTTTTCATTATACCTGAGATGTTTTCCATTTCTGAGCTCTAGGTAGATTGGCCGTGTATAATTGGACATCTGAAAGTTTTACATCTTACATCTTAACTATTTTGTAATAATGGTTCCAGATTTGGTTTGACGTTCAGAGAACTTCAGTTACTCTTGAATTAATATCTGCCTCAGCATAAATACTAGAAGTAACACTTCTAGCAAGCTGAATGTCTTGTTATTTTTGAATTTCTTACTTGATTAGTACCCTAATGTAATACTTTATCCAAAGTAAAGTTTCTTTTGAGCATTATCTACTGATTTTCGAATCGCACACCAGTTGGCCCTCAAGGATTTCCGGGTTTTAGAAAAAACAAAGTTCTTCTGAGATAATATGGCATATTATGTTGGACAGAACCTTCAATTCTCTTAAATTGTGAAAGATATGTAAAATATTTTACTAGTTTGTGCCATGTCAGGGCACTTATTTGATGGCTTATACATTATCTTGAGCTACATTAATCGTGGAGGTAGGAGGTATATAGGTTGACTATATAACCCCTAGCTTGTTGAAAGTGATAATTCTCTTCTTGGTTATGCCCTCATTGAACCTTAATCAGTTTCTTAACCAATTAAAGTGGATTCATAATGTGAAGAAGGAACAAGTTTGAAGAGTCCTTGGAGCAATCCTTATTTAGATCGGCCATCCCCACGCAATCTCTTTGCTTGACATGCAAAGAACTGTAATATTCCTTCTCTAAGCCGTGAACTGGCCTTCATAGCAATCCATAATTATCATTCCTTCCACCCTTTCCTACCTGCAAAATTAGCCATGCCGTTCTTGTCTAACACTCTAACTCTTGCTTATTGAAGTGAGTTGCTTTTTCCTTTGTGTTCAATTCTTCCTTGGGTTGGAGGTTTGCTTAAATCTTAAAGACTTTCGGTTTCACCAACGGTTTTTCTGATCCCCCTCCAACCTTCGTCTTGAGTATTTGCAGTTTCCCGTGAGCTGAGAGGCAACATGCGGAGCAACTTTGGAGGTATTCCTTAATGGAAACTTGATATTGCACATAGCTCAATGTTGCTCTTTCAGTGCTTAATTTTGTTGGGGTTGTGGTCCTGATAAACAAAAAATATTAATAAATTGTTGGGTTTGTGGTGTGGGTTCAAAATGCAGACCACATACTATTATGGACCGATATGCTTAGATGAAGCTCAAAGCTAGAGAGTGTATTGCATTAATACTATTCTCTTGTATTGGGGTTCCCCCCAACATCTCATCCATTTTTATACTTGACTTTGAGTATTCTTTTTTGATTTATTGTTGGTGTATTGGATGAAGACATACTTTATTGCTGTGGTTTCAGGCGTTGGGTTCAAGCTGTATTCCGTGTTGGTAGTGGCAAATCTGGAGGAAAAACTGAAAGCAAGGTGAAATTCCTTGGTAAGGATAATGACAAGCCTGAAATACAAAAAGTTGCCCTTGAAGACTCTGCAAATGAGACTGAAGTTGATATCTCCGAGGGGATGGCTCTTGAAATGTTTGGTATTTCATCTCCCAAGGAGGAGGTACAGAATTTTCATTCACTTCTAGTTTTAATTCCTCTCTGCTGCTATGAAAGATACTGAATTATGAGGATAGTAATAAGAGTTAATAGGACCAGAAGGCAACATGGCTAGCGTTTGTGGTGTTTATGCATTAGCACTGACATTATGGTTAAGCAATCATGACCTATGTATACATGTAATGCTCATGCATTGATCCAGAGGTGGCAAGTGATCCTTCTTATAGTTCAAATAAACTAAATGTTCTTGCTGTATTTCATCATTTACTTCTGGGATCTGATCCGAGTTTATAGATTCAGGTTCCTGATTAAATAGTTATATCAGTATTTCAAAGATTGATACTTTTAGTCAAGGATAACTGTTGTAAGTTTTGCCTCCATAATGGGTAGCATATTCTAACATGAACCAGGTGGTTAGTCGTAATTGCTTCAGAATTATGAAGTTGGGGTCACTTGGAAACCCCGTTAAAGCTTGTATAAAGTGATTCCTAAATGTTTCAACATTTTGTCCGCCAGTTACCGACTTACATACTTATTTGTCAACATTCTAGATTCTTGATGTCATCTCCAGAGACTATTCTTTCAAGATAAATGTCCTCTCAAAAGAGTATCAGCATACCTGCAAATCAACTGGTTTAATGTTATGGGAATCAGCTCGGCTTATGGCTTCTGTGCTTGCTACTAACCAGACCATTGTTTCAGGGAAAAGTGTTTTAGAGCTGGGTTGTGGATGTGGGGGGATTTGCTCCATGGTTGCTGCTAGATCTGCTAATCTTGTGGTTGCCACTGATGGAGACACAAAAGCACTTGATCTATTAAACCAGAATGTCACTATGAATCTCCAAGCATCAACTCTTGCAAGTCTAATAACAAAAAAGCTTGAGTGGGGAAATAGAGATGATGTAGAGTCCATCAAGAGGCTTAATGATAGAGGTTTCGATGTCATAATAGGCACTGATGTCACTTATGTTGCTGATGCAATCTCTCCTTTGTTTGCAACTGCAAAAGAGCTGATCCGATCTGGCAGAGGCGATAAGGAGGATTGCACGCCAGCTCTAATCCTTTGTCACGTCTTTCGAAGAGTTGATGAACCATCTATACTTTCAGCAGCGTCTGAATTTGGTTTCAGGTTGGTGGATAGGTGGCCTCATGCACTTACCCCAACTAGCACATATCAGAACATTATCCAAAGCTGGTTCTCCCAAGGCAACCTTGAAGCTTGTGTTCCCACCACTGCACTGAATATTCTGTATTTCCACAAATCGTAGGTTTACATTTTTGAGGAATTTTGTTATCTGCATCCTGGGGAAATGTTCCAGAAAGCTGCTCGAGTTCTTCGGTCCTGGTTCTTGGAGCTCCCAGTATTCTTAAAATTCATACTATTTAACCCTTCATGGCTTCAATCATTGAGTCTGTACTGCTTATCAGCAAATTGATTTGCATATATAAATGAATGTGCTATTCTTGTCGCTCGGAAGTTGAAGCTGTTCTTGTAGGAAGGATAGTGAGACCATTCTCTATTGGATGCATGCTTTCCCTTGTCTCAAACATTTACCAAGATTCAGCAAGTTTTTAGTTTCCCAAAATGTGTCATGTATACTTAATATTGGTGTGTTATAGTGAAATCCAAATAACTTTTGAATGCATGTTTTCTTTTGTCTTATTTACCAAGATTCAGGAGCCTTTTCACTGACCAAAATGAGCATGTATACTTTATATTGGTTGTTAAGATGCTGAAATATGATGTATGCATCTTTTTTCTTTTTTACAGGGATCAACTGTTAGTAGAGTTGGATGCTTGGCAAGAGCGCTTTATTTATTTGTTTTTTTCTTCTTCTTGTTGTTGTGGTTTTTCCTACTAAAATCTAAGAGTTGTAATTTAGACGTGGAAAATCTTCTTCTTCTTGAGAATATTTTCCACGAATAAATGCAGATATTCTGGCTCACAGGAAATGACATTGCGAGATCAAATAATTTCATGAACGAAGAAGAAAAAGTTTTACCTGTAGGAATATTCCCATATCTTACATGTAATTTGCATTGGTAGTGAATTTTTTTTTGAAATTTTATCTGGGTTCAAGCACACAATAGAAGTCTATTGGCATCAGCATTTTTCAGATTACTTGAAAAGAAAAGTATAAGTTGTGTTGATCATTTTTAATTGGCCGAGGCGGTCAAATGGATTATGAGAATTTATATAATATTCAATTAGTTTAAGATTGAGATGAGGCGTAATTATTTAGTCTGAAAAGAAGAGATGAATCAATAAGGAAGTCAGACTCGCAAAGTGGTTGAGTCACCAGATTAAGACGTGAATAACTGGAATGGCCCAAACGTTTTCTTGGCTAGTTGAAAGGCTCTCTTATGCAGTCCTTTATTCATTTCCTCTCGTACCTTCTTGAGCAAATCATTTCGTGTATTTTTGTTTTAGTGTTATTTAATTATATTCCATTTGAAGTTTTATGTATATACATTTTAGTTTTACATTTTTTGAATTGAAGAAAATGAAGAAAGCTACTATTCAATTTTGTATAAATTATTTTACTTGAGACAAATGGAGATCGACAATGGGTGTACCCATCGTTATAAAGGGTTGCCTCATTTGTTTTTATTAAGATTAAGACGTCTGAATATTAAGATGTGTATTAAGATTAAAACGTTTGAATCTGAATACACATCTAAATATTAAGTTATTGCATTAAGCTCCGAATACTGAATAATGAAGATTGTTTATTGTTTTCTCAATTTGAATCAATAGAATGTAACGACCCGGTCGGTCGTTTCGAGTATTACAGCCCCGTTCCCCCATTTACTGCTCACTTTATACTTTACAGTTGTTGTATGACTTGCCGGGGTAATTGGTTCAGGTCCGGAAGGATTTCGGAGTGAAATGAGATACTTAGTCTCATAATTGAAAGCTTAAGTTGGAAAAGTTGACCGGATGTTAACTTATGTGTAAACGAACTCGGATTTGAATTCTGATGATTCCAATAGCTCCGTATGGTGATTTTGGACTTAGGAGCGTGTCCGGAAAATTATTTGGAAGTCCGTAGTGGAATTAGGCTTGAAATGGCGAAAATTGAATTTTTGAAAAGTTTGACCGAGGGGTTGACTTTTTGATATCGGATTCGGAATCCGATTATGAAAATTGGAATAGCTCCGTTATGTCATTTATGACTTGTGTGCAAAATTTAAAGTCATTCCAGATTGATTTGCTATTCGGCACGAGTTATTGAATTTGAAAGTTCAAAATTCATAGATTTCGATTTGAGGTGTGATTAGTCATTTTGATGTTGTTATGTGTGTTTTGAGTCCTCGAGTAGGTCCGTATTATGTTATGGAACTTGTTGGCATGTTTGCACGGGGTCCCGAGGGGCTCGGGTGAGTTTCAGACGAGGTTCAGATCATTTCATTGCACTTTTGGATTTTTGCTAAGCTGCTGGTTCTGGTGTGATCGCACCTATGACTGGTTTACACAGGTGCGATGGTCGCATAAGCGACAGAGGAGTCGCATAAGCGTGAAGGGGAGCTAGGTGTGAGGATCACAGGTGCGGGTGCTTGGACGCACCTGCGCAACCGCAGATGCGGTTCAAGTGCGCAGAAGCGGCTTAAAGACCTCATGTGCGAGGGATTGCTGAATCAAGCTGTTTTCGCAGAAGCGAAGTTTTACCGCAAAAGCGGTGGTCGCAGATGCGACGAATTGACCGCATAAGCGGAATCTCTGGGCAGAAACCATAAAAATCGAGGTTTTGATTCTTTCTTCATATTTTGAGATGTGGGATTCAGATTGAGGCAATTTTTGGAGCAATTTTTATCACTAGGATTGGGGTAAGTGTTCTCTACTCGGTTTTGGTTATATTTCATGATCTACCTTCATTTTTGGTAATTGAATTGTGAATTATAAAGAGGAAATTGAGGATTTTGACTTAAAGTTTCATAATATGAATTTTTGAGTTTTGAGCATCGAATTGGAGTCGGATTTGGGTGAAACTAGTATGGCTGGACTCATAATTGAGTAGGTTATTGGATTTTGTGAATTTTGTCTGGTTCCGAGGTATGGGTCCGGGTGTGATTTTTGGCCGATTTTGGGCTTTTGATTCAAGATTTGATCTTTTTCGATCGGGATTGGTTCTTTTAGCATAGTTTGATGTATTTGAGTTATTTTTGGTTAGTTTCGAGACGGGATGGCATTTTGGAGCATCGCTTGGCTTGCTCGGCATTGGTATTGGCTTGTTCAAGGTAAGTAACTCTTCTAAACTTAGTACTGAGGATATGAAATCCCGAAATACGTGTTATGTGATCGGTAATAAGGTGATGCACATGCAAGGTGATAGGCGTGTGGACGTGCACCATGTGAATTGGGATTCTGTTGCTTCTATGGCACTGTATAATGGTCCTACTTTGTTGATATCCGTGTTTTCACCATGTAATAAAGGAGTTAAGCTGTCAATCATGCTAAATATCATGTTTAGGCATTATGCCGATACTGTTTGGACCCATAATGACCGTTTCTTACTGTCATCTCACTGATTTCATTTATACTTCGTACTCGATCATATTCATGCATTCATACCATATCTCAGTCTCAGATATTATTTATTGATACATCATATCATTGTTGTCGGGCCAGTTTCATGGCATTGTGAGCCCGTGAGTGAGACTAGAGAGATTGATGACTGAGTGAGGCCGAGGGCCTGAGTGAGAGTGATTTTTTGGGATCGGGCTGCACGCCGCAACATGTTATATTGATTACATATTTTAGGATCGGGCTGCACGCCGCAACATGTTATATTGATTACATATTTTCGGATCGGGCTACACGCCACAACATGTTATATTGATTACATTTTATGGGATCGGGCTACACGCCGCATCGATATAGCGCTTGGGCTGAAGGAGCCCATCCGGAGTCTGCACACCCCAATGAGCATAGTAAACTATATATATATATATATATATATATATATATATGGATCGGGTTGCACGCCACAACGGGCCTTATGGTCATATGTGGATCGGGCTGCACGTCGCATCAGGTTTGTACAGTGCTGAGTGATTGAGTGTGCTGAGCATTGAGCATAGTGCGAGTGAATGTGAGATAGTGAGATTGAGTACTCTAAGAGTGTGAGTACATGAGCTCATCATTGAGATGCATTGCATTTGACATGCGTACTTGAGATACATGCATAGAGATGCATTTCCTTTCTGCTACCCGGTTTTGGTGACATTTATGATTTTACATGTATCTTGACATGTAGGCATAGAGACGTACTTTCCTCATGCTATCTGAAAATGAAACATCTTACTTATTATTGAAAGGAGTTTTGGGGAAAATCATAGCTTTCAAACTTACTTGTATTCTGGCCTTTTCGGTAAAAGATTTGGGTTTTCACTGAGATACTTGAAAAGCAATGCCTATTTTTTTTTTTGGAACTCTGAACGAACTGAGCATTTTATTTCTGAGATACCTCTTTTGTTACTTGCACTATGCTATTATGAACTGTTGTGGAATATTGGTGTTGGCCCCGACCTTTGTGTTAGCTCGTCACTACTTTCAATCTAAGGTTAGGTTTATTACTTATTGAGTACATGAGGTCGGTTGTACTCATACTACACTTCTGCACCTTGTGCACAGATGTTGGCTGCTGATGTTGTTGTGTTCGATAGGAGTTGGATTTGAAGATGTACCTACGTCCCGATTGTAGCTGTCTCTTGTTCATGGTAGCCTTAGTTCTATAAAATTCTGTTAATGCATTTTTCAAACATATGATGTATTTACTTCATTTCAGCTTTATAAACTCTATTCTTAGAAGCTCATGATTTGTACTACCAGTCCTTGAAAAATGTATAAGATTAAGATAATTCCTTTTGTTTAATTGTCTTATTAATATTATTGAAATTGGATAGTTATTAGTTGGCTTACCTAGTGGGTTGGGTTAGGTGCCATCACGACTAGTGAATTTTTTGGGTTGTAACATAGAACTTGTCTTTTTATTTATTTATTAAAATTAATAAATATAAATTCAAATAAAAAACTAATTAATCAAATATATCAACAATTTTTTTTATCATATAATGGATGGTAGTAGTGATTGCTATCGATAGTGGTTGTGGATGCCGGCTAGAGGACACAATTTGTTTTCTCAACATCTGAATGTATATAATTTATTTTTATTTTAAATTAATTAATATAAATTAAAATAAAATACTAGTTAATTAATTATTATATCAATATTTCTTTTTGAGAAATCATATAGTGGATGTTGGTAATTGCTATATGTAGTATTTGTGGATGCCTACTAGAGGTAGTGGTTGGTGGTGCTATTATGTGATGACCCAAAATGTCATCTTTAAATTTAATAAGTAATTATGTATTCTAAGACCTCGAAAAGTACCATTTATCATTCCTCGACTTGCGTGCACAGTCCATAAAATTTTACGAAAAGTTTTCGTGTGAAAAATAGATTAAAATGGGAAATAGAGCTTTAAAACTCAACTAAGTTGACTTTGGTCAACATTTTGAGCAAACGGATCCGGATCAGTATTTTAAAAATTCCAATAGCTCCGTATCGTGATTTGGGACTTGGGCGTATACCCGAAATTTAATTTGGAGGTCCCTAGCTTAAGTTATGACCATTTAACGGAACTAGCAATTTAAAGGCTAAATATTCCAAGTTTGACCACGGGGTTGACTTTTTGATATCGGAGCCGGAATCCGATTTTGAAAATATGGACAGCTCCGTTATGTCATTTATGACTTGTGTGCCAAATTTGAAGTCATTTCGGATTCATTTAAAATATTTTGACACGAGATTTGCAAATTGAAAGTTTAAAACTCAAAGTTCGAATTGGGGTGTGAATTATAATTTCAGTGTGCTTGATGTGATTTTAGATCCCGAGTCAGTCCGTATTATGTTACGGGACTTGTTAGTATATTCGAGCGGGGTCCCGAGTATCCCGAGAGTGAAACGGATTGAAATCGGAACAAGAATTGGACTTAAGTAAAAATCTAAAATTTGGGTTCTGGTATAATCGCACCTACAGAATTTTGACCGCAGGTGCGAGCTCGCAGAAGCGAGACTTCCATCGTAGATGCGGCCTTCGCAGGTGCGGTCCTTTTGCGCAGAAGCGGACGTCACAGGTGCGACATTTTGTCCGCAGATGCGGAACCTTGCCTGGCAACCCCTTTTCGCAGATGCGATCCCAGGCACCGCAGATGCGAAAATGCAGGGCAAAATACATAAAATCAGGTCTTAGCCATTTTTACTCATTTTTGAGTTTTGAGTCTCGGATTTGGGCGATTTCAAGGGGTATTTTCATGACTTTGAACTGGGTAAGTGTTCTTTATCATATAATGATTGTATTTCACAAATCCATGTCTATATTCATCATTTATTTCAGATTTAGATGGAAGAAATTAAAATTTTTGTAAAACTTTCCAAAAATAAAAAATTTAGATTTGAAGGTCCATTTGATATCGGAATTGGACAAATTTGGTATGGTTGAACTCGTATCGGAACGGGTGCTCAAATTTTGTGAGTTTTACTGGAATTTGAGACGTGGGTTCCACTGCCGATTATTTTAATAAATTTTGAATTTTTATCCGAAAAAATTATAAATTCATATGGAATTAGTTCTTATGATTAGTATTGAATATATTGAATTGTTTGTGAATAGATTTGAAGCTTTCGGAGGAAAATTTAAAAGGAAAAGTTGTGGTTGAATAATTGATTGGAATTTGCAAAGCGAGGTAAGTGTCGGGGTTAACCTTGACTTGAGAAAATAATACCCTTAAATTATATGTTATGTGAATTGCATGTGAACGACGTATAGGCGAGGTGACGAGTGTCTATACGTCGTCAAATTAATTGTTTGCCTGCTTACTTGAAAAATCATAAATTATTTTTAATCATAAATTAAATATTATAATAATTGTTTTTCTCTTATTCTTTGTCAAATGTTAATTCTTGAATTTCTGCATTAATTGTTACATGTTATTTGAATTATGTGCCTTAATTGTTATTTGACATTTAGCATATTAAATATTAAACTGCCTATTTGCTCCCTGATTTTCATTATAAATTGCTATTTGTCATTGTTTGCTTCATAATTAAATAATAATTATTGTATGCTTGTTGTCTTATGATTTTATATTAATTGTTGCGTTTATTGGGGAATTTCTTCTATAAGAATTGATTGGTAAATGAATATGTTAGAGGAGCGGGTTGCATGCCGCATCAGGATTGATTATAATGAATATATTGGAGGATCGGGTTGTACGCCGCAACAGACTTATTAAAAATCAATATTGGAGGATCGGGTTGCACGCCGCAACAAACTTATTAAAAGTCAATATTGGAGGATCGGGTTGCACGCCACAACAGACTTATTAAAAGTCCATATTGGAGGATCGGGTTGCACGCCGCAACAGACTTATTAAAAGTCAATAATGGAGGATCGGGTTGCACGCCGCAACAGACTTATTAAAAGTCAATATTGGAGGATCGGGTTGCACGCCGCAACAGACTTGTTAAAAAGTTAATATTGGATGATCGGGTTGCACGCCGCAACAGACTAGATTAAAATGAATATGTTGGAGGAGCGGGTTGCACGCCACAACAGAACTGAATGTGGATATATTGTGAGAGCAGGTTGCACGCTGCAACAAAAATAATAAAAATGATAATTGGTTATGACTGCTGAGTTACCTTCAATTATTATAAATGAATTTCTTGATTTATTCCTATTATTGTTGTTGTTACTAATATTGCGTACATGTTAATGTAAGTGAACCGCCTTAGCCTCGTCACTACTTCATCGAGGTTAGGCTCAGCACTTACCAGTACATGGGGTCGTTTGTACTGATACTACACTCTGCACTTCTTGTGCAGATTTTGGAGTTGGTTCTAGCGGCGTACCATAGACTTGCTCGGATTTCAGCTATCAGAGGAGACTTGTGGTATAACTGCATGGTGTCTGTAGTTCTGAAGTCCCCGTCTATTGTACTTTAGCTGTGTGTTTATTTCGAGATAACTTTATATTATTCAGACCTTTATTTGTATTTATTCTAGAAGCTTGTGCACTTGTGACACCAATTCTGGGAGGGTATTTAGACACCGTTGTTTGATGAATTTTTTCACTATATTTCAAACTTTGCTTCCATATTTATTTCCTTGTTATTAATAAATTTAAAATTATTTTAAAAATGGATAATATTATTCTAACGTTGGCTTGCCTAGCAAGTAAAATGTTAGGTGCCATCACGGTCCGAAGGTGGGAATTTTGGGTCGTGACAGTTGGTATCAGAGCACTAGGTTACGTAGGTCTTACGAGTCACGAGCAAGCTTAGTAGAGTTTGAAGGATCGGTACGGAGACGTCTGTACTTATCTCTCAGAGGCTACGAAGTTTAGGAACAATATCACTTCTTTCTTATTCTGTCGTGCGATTTTATTCTATCATCGATGATTGAACCATTCTACTCTTATTCTCTCGCAGATGGTGAGAACACGTAATACCTCTACCGATGGACAGGGACTAGAACCCTCGGTGGCAACTATGCCAGGGGTATAGGTCGAGGCCGAGGTCGTGCTAGAGGCCGAGGCAGAGGCCGAGGTAGAGCTCAGTCTAGAGCTCGAGCAGCTGCACCTGTTGAAGAACCTCAGATAGACCTTCCCGGAAGGATTCATAGCCACTCCTGTGCTTCAGGATGCTCTAGTCCGATTGGTGAGTCTTATGGAGGGTGTGGCCCAGAATGGTACATTTCCAGTGGCACCAGCCGTCTTACAGGCTGGGGGAGGAGCACAAACTCCCACTACTCCCGCCTCAAAGCAGATGGCTCCCCAGAATCAGGCTCCAACAGCCTCGCCAGTTGGGGTAGTTTAGCCAGTTGTTGCGGCACAGACCGGTGATAGGCCCGCCATGTCTTTTGAGGCCTTATTGAGACTGGATAAGTTTACTAAGCTCTTTCCAGTTCACTTCACTGGTACACCTTCTGAGGACCCACAAGATTATCTTGAACGCTGCCACGAGGTGCTGCAAAACATGGGTATAGTTGAGACCAATGGAGTTGATTTTGCTGTATTCCAGATGACAGATTCCGCCAAGAGGTAGTGGAGAGATTATACATTGACCCGACCAGTCGGATCACCTACACTTACCTGGGAGCAGTTCTCTCAGCTATTTCTGGAGAAGTTCCTCCCTATCACACTAAGAGAGGAATTTCGCAAGCAATTTGAGCGTCTACAGCAGGGCAGTATGACTGGTACTCAGTATGAGTCCCGTTTTGTGGATTTGGCCCGCCATGCTCTCCTTTTACTACCTACGGAGGGAGAGAGAGTGGGGAGGTTCATTGAGGGACTCACTCACCCTATCAGACTTCAGATGGCCAAGGAGACCGGAAGTGAGATTTCTTTTCAGGCGGCTGCTAATGTCGCAAGGAGGATCGAGATGGTTCTTGCACAGGAAGGAGGGCAGAGGTCCGATAAGAGGCCTCGTCAGTTCGGTGGTTACAGTGGTGCCTCATCTGGAGGCCAGGTAATTTTGGTAGGGGTCATCCTTCCAGACCATTTCATTCAGCACTTCATGTATCTCCCAGTGCTTCAGGGAGTCACGGTCTTATTATGCCTTACTCTGGGCAGCCAGTATTCAGTGCATATTCAGCTCCTATCAATGCACCACCACTCCAGAGTTACTACAGTGGTTATCCGGCCCATCTGGATCAGCTTCAGCTTCAGCAGCCACGACATCAGGATGGGTGTTATGAGTGTGGGAACATTGGTCACATCAGGAGGTATTGCCCTAGATTGGCGAGTAATAGATCTCGGCAAGATTCTCGTGCCATCATATCGGCACCGATTGCTTCACCGCCTGCTCAGCCAGCTAGAGGTAGGGGTCAGGCAGTTAGAGGTGGAGGTCAGGCCATTAGAGGTGGAGGTCAGACCGTTAGAGGTGGAGGCCAGCCAGTTAGAGGCCGTCCTAAAGATGTAGTTCAGAGTTGTGGGGCCCAGCCCTGATTTTATGCTTTTCCAGCTAGGCATGAGGCCGAGTCATATGATGCTGTGATCACATGTATTATTCCAGTTTGCCATAGAGATGCTTCAGTTCTATTTGATCCAGGATCTACTTATTCCTATGTGTCCTCCTATTTTTCTTCATATTTGGTTGTGCCTTATGATTCTCTAAATGCTTCTGTGTGTGTATCTACACCAGTGGGAGACTTTGTTGTAGTAGATCATGTCTATCGTTCGTGTGCGGTTACTATTGGTAATCTTGAAACTAGTGTGGATCTTTTACTTCTTGATATGGTAGATTTTGATATCATCTTGGGTATGGATTGGCTATCTCCTTATCATGCTATATTGGACTATCATGCCAAGACAGTGACCCTAGCTATGCCGGGGTTACCTCAATTAGAGTGGAAAGGAATTCCTGGTCATTCTGCCAGCAGGGTTATTTCTTATATGAAAGCTCGGCGTATGGTAGAGAAAGGGTGTTTAGCCTATTTGGCTTATATTCGCGATCCCAGTGCAGATGTACCTTCTATGGACTCAGTACCAGTTGTTCGTGAATTTTCAGAAGTATTTCCTGCAGATCTGCCAGGGATGCCACCCGACAGAGATATTGACTTCTGTATTGATTCGGCTCCGGGCACTCAGCCCATTTCTATTCCACCATACCGTATGGCCCCGCCAGAGTTGAAAGAATTGAAAGAGCAGATATAAGACTTGCTTGATCAGAGATTCATTAGACCCAGTGTCTCGCCCTGGGGTGCACGGGTATTATTTGTAAAGAAGAAAGATGGCTCTATGCGGATGTGTATAGATTATCGGTAGTTGAACAAGGCCACTATCAAAAATAAATATCCGCTGCCAAGAATTGATGACTTATTTGATCAGCTTCAGGGTGCCAAGGTATTTTCGAAAATTGATTTGAGATCTGGTTACCATCAGTTAAAGATTAGGGCATCCAATATCCCTAAGATAGCTTTTCGGACTCGGTATGGGCATTACGAGTTCCTAGTGATGTCATTTGGGTTAACAAATGCTCCAGCATCATTTATGGATTTGATGAATCGGGTGTTCAAGCCTTATTTGGATTCTTTTGTGGTTGTATTCATTAATGATATCTTGATTTACTCCAGCAGTCGAGAGGAGCATGAGCAGCATCTTTGAAGTGTGCTTCACACCTTGAAGAATAATCATTTATATGCCAAATTTTCAAAATGTGAGTTTTGGTTAGACTTAGTTGCCTTTTTGGGACATGTTGTATTGGAAGAAGGCATAAAAGTGGATCCTAAGAAGATTGAGTCTGTTCAGAATTGGCCTAGACCTACTTCAGTTACAGAGATCCGGAGTTTCCTGGGTTTGGCAGGTTATTATCGTCGGTTCGTGGAAGAATTTTCATCTATAGCAAGCACATTGACCAGACTAACCCAGAAGGGTGTTCCATTCAGATGGTCGGACGCGTGTAAGTTTAGCTTTCAGAAGCTCAAGACCGCTTTGACTACGATGCCAGTATTGGTATTACCCATAGGTTCAGGATCGTATACGGTATATTGTGACACATCTCACATTGGGCTTGGTGCAGTATTAATGCAAAATGGCAAGGTAATTGCATATGCGTAGTGGCAGTTGAAAGTTCACGAGAAGAATTATCCTGTTCATGACTTAGAATTGGCAGCCATTGTTCATGCGCTGAAGATTTGGAGGCATTACCTCTACGGTGTCTCGTGTGAGGTATTTACTGATCATCGTAGCCTTCAGTATCTGTTCAAACAAAAAGATCTTAATTTGAGGCAGAGAAGATGGTTGGAGTTGTTAAAAGACTATGATATCACCATTTTGTATCACCCCGGAAAGGCCAATGTGGTGGCCGATGCTTTGAGTTGAAAGGCTGTGTGTATGGGCAGTCTTGTGTATATTCCGGTTGGTGAGAGGCCATTAGCTGCAAATGTTCAGACTTTAGCTAATTAGTTTGTGAGGTTAGATGTTTCAGAACCCAGTCGGGTTCTAGCTTGTACAGTCGCTCGGTCTTCTTTATATGAGCGTATCAGAGAGAGGCAGTATGATGATCCTCATTTACTTGTCCTTAAGGACACGGTGCAGCACTGTGATGCTAAACAGGTTGCTGTGGGGGAAGATGGAGTTTTGCGAATGCAGGGCCGTATTTGTGTGCCTAATATGGATGGGCTTCGTGAATTAATTCTCGAAGAGGCACACAGTTCCAGGTATTCTATTCATCCAGGTACCGCTAAAATGTATCAAGATTTGCGGCAACATTATTGGTGGAGGAGAATGAAAAAGGATATAGTTGCACATGTAGCTCGGTGTCTGAATTGTTAGCAAGTTAAGTACGAGCATCAGAGACCTGGTGGTTTGCTTCAGAAGTTAGAAATTCCTAAGTGGAAGTGAAAGCGTATCACTATGGATTTGTTGCTGGGCTCCCACGGACTTAGAGAAAATTTGACGCAGTTTGGGTCATTGTGGACAGGTTGACCAAGTCAGCCCATTTCATTCCAGTGGCAGTTACCTATTCTTCAGAAAGGTTAGCTGAAATTTATATTCGTGAGATTGTCCGACTTCACGGTGTGCCCGTGTCTATTATTTCAGATCGAGGTACGCAATTTACCTCACATTTCTGGAGGGTTGTACAACTTGAGTTAGGCACGCAGGTGGAGTTGAGTACAACATTGCATCCACAGACAAATGGACAGTCAGAGCGCACTATTCAGATATTGGAAGATATGCTCCGCGCTTGTGTTATAAACTTTGGAGGTTCTTGGGATCAATTCTTGCCACTTGCGGAGTTTGCTTATAATAATAGCTACCAGTTAGTATTCAAATGGCTCCATATGAGGCATTATATGGAAGGCGATGCCGATCAACAATTGGTTGGTTTGAACCGGGAGAGGCTCGATTGTTGGGTACCGATTTGGTACAGGATGCCTTGGATAAGGTCAAGATTATTCAGGATCGACTTTGCATGGCTCAGTCTAGGCAAAAGAGTTATGCCGACCGTAAAGTTCGTGATATTGCATTCATGATTGGAGAACGAATATTGCTCCGGGTTTCACCTATGAAAGGTGTAATGAGGTTCGGAAAGAAGGGCAAGTTAAGCCCTAGGTATATCAGACCCTTTGAAATTCTTGAAAGGGTGGGTGAAGTAGCCTACATGCTTGCATTACCACCTAGTTTTTCAGCGGTTCATCCGGTGTTCCATGTGTCTATGCTCCGAAAATATCATGGTGATCCGTCCCATGTGTTAGATTTCAGCTCAGTCCAATTGGACAAAGATTTGACTTACGAGGAGGAGCCGGTGGCTATTCTAGCCCGGCAGGTCCGACAGTTGAGGTCAAAGAGTTATCCTTCAGTTTGGGTGCAATGGAGAGGTCAGCCGGTAGAGGCATCTACCTGGGAGTCCGAGTCGGACATGCAGAGTAAATATCTATACCTTTTCTCTAGCTCAGGTACTTTTTCTAACTCCGTTCGAGGACGAACGTTTATTTTAGAGGTGGAGAATGTGATGACCCAATATATCATCTTTAAATTTAATAAGTAATTCTGTGTTCTAAGACCTCGAAAAGCACCATTTATCATTCCTCGACTTGCGTGCGCAGTCCGTAAAATTTTTCGGAAAGTTTTCATGTGAAAAATGGATTAAAATGGGAAATAGAGCTTTAAAACTCAACTTAGTTGACTTTGGTCAACATTTTGAGCAAACAGATCCGGATCAATGTTTTGAAAATTTCGGTAGCTACGTATCGTGATTTGGGACTATGGCGTATGCCCGGAATTTAATTTGGAGGTTCCTAGCTCAATTTATGACCATTTAACGGAACTAGCAATTTAAAGGCTAAATATTCCAAGTTTGACCACGGGGTTGACTTTTTGATATCGGAGCCGGATTCCGATTCTTGAAATTTGAACAGCTCCGTTATGTCATTTATGACTTGTGTGCCAAATTTGAAGTCATTTCGGATTCATTTAATATGTTTTGGCACGAGATTTGCAAATTGAAAGTTTAAAACTCAAAGTTCGAATCGGGGTGTGAATTATAATTTCAGTGTGCTTGATGTGATTTTAGACCCCGAGTCAGTCCGTATTATGTTACGGGACTTGTTGGTATATTCGAGTCCCGAGTAACCCGAGAGTGAAACAGATTGAAATCGGAACAAGAATTGTACTTAAGCAAAAATCTGAAATTTGGGTTCTGGTATAATCTCACCTGCGGATTTTGACCGCAGGTGCGAGCTCGCAGAAGCGAGACTTCCATCACAAATGCAGCCTTCGCAGGTGCGGCCCTTTTGCGCAGAAGCGGACGTCGCATGTGCGATATTTTTCCGCAGATGGAACCTCGCCTGACAGCCCCTTTTCATAGATGCGAGATTTTTCTCGCAGATGCGAGCTCGCATATGCGAGCCTAGGCACCGCAGATGCGAAAATACTGGGCAGAATACATAAAATCGGGTCTTAGCCATTTTTACTCATTTTTGAGTTTTGAGTCTCGGATTTGGGCGATTTCAAGGGGGATTTTCACGACTTTGAACTGGGTAAGTGTTCTTTATCATATAGTGATTGTATTTCACAAATCCATGTCTATATTCATCATTTATTTCGGATTTAGATGGAAGAAATTGGAATTTTTGTAAAACTTTCCAAAAACAAAAATTTTTGATTTGAAGGTCCATTTGATATCGGAATTGGACAAATTTAGTATGGTTGAACTCGTATCGGAACGGGTGTTCGAATTTTGTGAGTTTTTTTGGGATTTGAGAAGTGGGTCCCACCTCTGAATATTTTAATAAATTTTAATTTTTATCCGGGAAAATTATAAATTCATATGGAATTAATTCCTATGATTAGTATTGAATATATTGAATTGTTTGTGAATAGATTTTAAGCTTTCGGAGGCAAATTTAAAAGGAAAAGCTGTGGTTGAATAATTGATTGGAATTTGCAAAGCGAGGTAAGTGTCGGGGTTAACCTTGACTTGAGAAAATAGAACCCTTAAATTATTTGTTATGTGAATTGCATGTGAACGATGTATAGGCGAGGTGACGAGTGTCTATGCGTCGTTAAATTAATTGTTTGCCTGCTTACTTGAAAAATCATAAATTATTTTTAATCATAAATTAAATATTATAATAATTATTTCTCTCTTATTCTTTGTCAAATATTAATTCTTGAATTCCTGCATTAATTGTTACATGTTATTTGAATTATGTGCCTTAATTGTTATTTGACATTTAGCATATTAAATATTAAACTGCCTATTTGCTCCCTGATTTCCATAATAAATTGCTATTTGTCATTGTTTGCTTCATAATTAAATAATAATTATTGTATGCTTGTTGTCTTATGATTTTATGTTAATTGTTACATTTATTGGGGAATTTCTTCTATAAGAATTGATTGGTAAATGAATATGTTGGAGGATCGGGTTGCACGCCGCAACATGATTGATTATAATAAATATATTGGAGGATCAGGTTGCACGCCGCAACAGACTTATTAAAAGTCAATATTGGAGGATCGGGTTGCACGCTGCAACAGACTTATTAAAAGTCAATATTGGAGGATCGGGTTGCACGCCACAACAGACTTATTAAAAAGTCCATATTGGAGGATCGGGTTGCACGCCGCAACAGACTTATTAAAAGTCAATATTGGAGGATCGGGTTGCACGCCACAACAGACTTATTAAAAGTCAATAATGGAGGATCGGGTTGCACGCCGTAACAGACTTATTAAAAGTGAATATTGGAGGATCGGGTTGCACGCCGCAACGGACTTGTTAAAAAGTTAATATTGGAGGATCGGGTTGCATGCCGCAACAGAACTGAATGTGGATATATTGTGAGAGCGGGTTGCACGCTGCAAGAGAAATAATGAAAATGATAATTGGTTATGACTGCTAAGTTGCCTTCAATTATTATAAATGAATTACTTGATTTATTCCTATTATTGTTGTTGTTAGTAATATTGCGTACAAGTTAATGTAAGTGAACCGCTTTAGCCTCGTCACTACTTCGTCGAGGTTAGGCTCAATACTTACCAGTACATGGGGTAGTTGTACTGATACTATACTCTGCACTTCTTGTACAGATTTTGGAGTTGGTCCCAACGGCGTACCATAGACTTGCTCGGATTTTAGCTATCAGAGGAGACTTGAGGTATAACTGCATGGCGTCCGCAGTTCTGAAGTCCCCGTCTATTGTACTTTAGCTGTGTGTTTATTTTCAGACAGCTTTATATTATTCAGACCTTTATTTGCATTTATTCTAGATGTTTGTGCACTTATGACACCAATTCTGAGATGGTATTTAGACACCGTTATTTGATAGATTATTTCACTATATTTTAAACTTTGCTTCCGCATTTGTTTCCTTGTTATTAATAAATTTAAAATTATTTTAAAAATAGATAATATTATTCTAACGTTGGCTTGCCTAACAAGTGAAATGTTAGGTGCCATCACGGTCTGAAAGTGGAAATTCTGGGTCGTGACATATTAGCTGATGATGGTGATTATGTCCTTGTGTGTAGTAGTTAGTGGTGATGATAGATGACAACAGTGATTAGTGGTAGTGGTTGATGGTAGTGGGGATTGTCTAATAGTAGTCATTGTTGATATATAGTGGTGGGCTGGTGGCTAGTGGTGATTATCGATGGTGATTGGTGGTTGCTGTGGTAATGATTGTTTAGAGGTGGCGAGTGACTAGTGGTACAAACAACTGACTGTAGTGATTGGGTGGTAGTGGTGGTGGGTTGGTGGTAGTTTATAGTGGTGGGCGACGACTACAGAGGTACCTAATAATGGTGGGGGTGGTGATAATAGTGGCGGTAATAGTTAACGGTGAAAGTGTATAGAGTAGTGGTGAAATGTATCTTTCCATATATTAAGACTTTATTACTGATCTTAATCATTAAGATCTTTTCAGACTTATTAAGGACTCATTTATTTTTATTAAGATTAAGACGTATGAATCTGAATACGTATTTGAATATCAAGAAGTGTATTAAGATTAAAACGTATGAATCTAAATACACATCTGAATATTAAGATATTGCATTAAAATCTGAATACTGAATAATTAAAACTGTTTGTTTTCTCATGATATGAATGTATAGAACTTATCTTTATTCATATTCTTTTAAAATATGCTAGGTAGTGGCGGTGATGGCTAATAGACGTGCTTGTAAATGCCAACTAGAAGCGGTAGTTGGTGGTGATTTTGGTTGATGTTGGTGGTTGTGGTAGTAGCTAGTGGTAATTAGTAGCGATGTCGATTATGGTTGATGATGTGGTGGTGGTGGTGGATGGTGATAGTTAATAATGGTGGATGGTGGTGATGGTTGTGGTTGTGATTGAGGAAGGTAATGGTGGGTGTTGGTAGTTTATAATGACGGACGGTGCCTACTACGGTTGTTGATGGTGATGGGGTAGTTGGTTGTGGTAGTTGAGTTACGTGAGCGTGTTGGTTGTGGTTGAGAATGACGGTGGTGGGTGGTGGTAGTGGTGACGACTATGGTTGAGGATGGTAGTGGTGGTGGTGGTGGTTAATAATAGTAGGCAGTGACAACAGTTAGTAATGAACGTAAATGATAACATCTTAATGAAATTAAGTCTTTGTTATAGATCTTAATCATACAACCCTATTCAGACTCACCAAGTGGTTGTGAAGTAAAAAAAACATACTTAATGATTAAGATCTGAATAATTAAGATTCAGACTTAAAAAATAAATGCACTTAATATTTGAGATTTGAATAATTAAAATTCAGATCTTCATTAAGTGCAAACAAATAATGCCTAAGTCGTTCTAAGAGGAAAATAAATAAATAAGTGCACTTAATAATTACGATCTGAATAATTAAAATTCAGATCTTAAAAATAAATACACTTAATGACTGGGATATGAATGATTAAGATTCAGACCTTCATTAAGTGCAATCAAATAAGGCGTGACTATGATGATATTTTTATGATTGAACTTATTTTATACTAATTGCTAATTTTTTCTCTCAATAATTTTTCATCTCTTATGCCTCTACCAACAACTATTCACGATTAACAACAACTAATTATTAAGCAGAACTCTATATTTACATTTTGGGCACTTACGATTACTTAGCTACTAGTGAATTTACCGTGTATCGTGCCGTTATTTTGTAAAAAGTACTAATGGATTTATGAGATAGTTTTTAATTAAAGTGAATCGAGGTAAAAGAAAGAAAAACCATGAGAATTATTGGTCTAACCTATAAAAATCATGTTAATGTCTATTGATATTATACTAATAATAACGTAGGCAAGTAGAATTACATCTTTTTTCTTATAAAATTCGATAAAACTCAATTGCTCGTCGTACATCATCAGTGTTTCACTATTCATACTCCTAAAATTTTACCAAATGTGCTTGGAAAAGATTTGAAAGTCTTATCGTTTTAGGAGAAGATAAATTAAAAAGAAAAAAAAATTCTACTAATTTTAGAACTCCATTAAAGGCTATTAGAGACTTTGGAGTCTTTTTTTTTAATACTTTCCTATTATAGTAGGTATATTTTGTTATATTTCTTTTAGAGTAATTTCGTTTCTATATTTCTATATAAGTATTTGAGTAAATGATATTTTGGTGTGCATTTAGTGTTTATTTGATTGTATTCCTTTTATAGAAGGTCAATTTCTTATAAATATATGTATATAAGATGTGATTTATATTGTATTCCTCTATTATAGAGTGATAGTTTTATTTCCAATGTTTTCTTCTTTATTTCCTTTTTCTTTTCCCCCCTCCCCTACGCGATTCTTCTTTTCCTTCCCCCCTTCTTTTCTAACTCATTTCTTCCTTCTCTTTGATTCTCTCGTTCTTATTGGACCCCTTGTTATTGTACTCCAAATATTTAAAATTTATTATTCCTTAAAAAATAATCAAATTTATTCTTCTTTTTCCTCCTGCTAATTTTTCGTAAAATCTGAAAAATACATTTCTTTCTTCAAATAGTTTTCGCTTTCCATTTATACTCTCTTCATTATTTCATATATAGTCATCTTTGTTCCCATCGATTTCGCCAATAATTACCTCCTTTTTTTTTTTTTTTTTTTTTTTTTGTTTTTGTAATTGTAGATCCCAGTAAGTAAAATGTAATGATCCGATTGGTCGTTTTAAGCCCTAGCAGGTCGTTCGGCAGTTTGAGACCTTGAGTAGTTTCACTTCATGTTTTATGACTTGTACGTATGGTCGAAATTGAATTTCGGGAGATTTGGATTGAAAAATTCTCAATTCGAAAGCTTTAAGTTGGAAGAGTTGACCAAGGTTTGACTTTTGAGTTAACGACATCGGAATCGGGATTTGAAGGATCCAATAGGTTCGTATGATGATTTCGCACTTGGGCGTATGTTCAGGTTGAGTATCGGGTGGCCCGTGAGCATTTCAACTCTTATTATAGAAAGTTGGCAATTCGACGGTTTTAGAATTTTCTAAGTTTGGTTTGAAAGAAATTTTGATTTTATCGATGTCCATTTGGGATTATGAGCCTTGGGATAGGTTCGTATCGTGATTTATGACTTGTACGTAAAGTTTGGCATCATTCCGGAATGTATAAGTGTAATTCGGACGCGTTCGTCGAAGTTTGAATGTTTGAAAGTTAAAAGGAGGATTTGATCATCGA
This sequence comes from Nicotiana tomentosiformis, assembly GCF_000390325.3. Taxonomy (NCBI): domain Eukaryota; kingdom Viridiplantae; phylum Streptophyta; class Magnoliopsida; order Solanales; family Solanaceae; genus Nicotiana; species Nicotiana tomentosiformis. The sequence continues at coordinate 98,945,408 of NC_090819.1, read as the reverse complement.
TTCATGGTTTTGGTATTGGTTGATGTAATTTGAGGTCTCGAGCAGGTTCATGTTACGTTTTAGGACTGGTTTGTGTAATTGGAAGGGGTCCCAGGCGCCTCGGGTATGTTTCGGATGTGTTTGGGTTGTGTCGCGCTCTTATTTGATATTTCAGTGTTGTTTTCTTGGATATAAAGGATACTATATTGAGAAAACGACCTTTGATTTATGATTCAATTGAACCATTAGATCCGTATCGTAATTACGACGTTATAGCAATAAGAATCATCGAATTCTAATGTCGTATGAGAGAGTTATGTCCATTTCCGTGTCGGAAAAGATTACTGGTGTTGCTAGTGCTCAGATATCGCAATTGCGAACGTTCACAATTGCAAAGATTATAGATTTTTGCCTTGGTTCGCAATTGCGAAGCATGTCAATTTTTTCTTTGGTTCGCAATTGCGAAGTCTATAGATTTTTCTCTTGGTTCGCAATTGCGAACACTTGTCCGCAATTGCGAACCCTATGTCACAAATGCGACATCTGCACCTGGTAAAATAGCTGGGAGACGGGATTTTGGAGACATTCTCTCTTTTTTGGTATTCTAGGCTCGGTAGGAGGCGATTTTGAAGAGGAATTTTCATCTACAATCTTTGAGCAACTAATTTTGTTCAATTTTCAACTATTTTACATGGATTATATATAGATTTTAACATAGGATTGGTGAAAATTGTGAGATTTTTGAAGAAAAACCTAGAAATCGTATTTTTGGATTTTGACTACGAAATTGGACATGGAATTTGGAATAAATTATATATTTGAGTTCGTGATGTTCTGGGTAAAGTTTATCTTCGAATATTTTCGGAATTTGGGGCACGTGAGTCCGAGGGTTGACTTTATTGAATTTTTGAGCGGAGTTGAAAACTGTTATAAATTGATTAATTATAAGCATTGGAGTATATTTTGATTGATTTGCACATTGTTTGACTAGTTGTAGATCGTTTGGCTTTGAGTCGAGGTGTTAGAGAGGCATTGGAGTCGGTTATGGAACTTCGGAGCGAGGTAAGTCTCCTGTCTAACCCTGTGATGAAAAATTTACCCCGTAGGTATTATATTCTTATGTGCTATGTATTGTGGGAGCTACGCACGTATGAGGTGACGAGTGTCCGTGTGTATGCTAGGATTCCTGATTTGTCCAGGTAGACTTAGGTTTACGCCATGCTTTAATTATATTATTTGAATTATCCTTTGCCTGTTTAGTTCCTTTATTTTGCGTTACAACTTAAGACTAGGCTTGCGTATAGTGATAAACTCGCTATTGTAAGAGTTTTGACGAGCTACTTGATTAGCCGCGGAATAATTGTGCTTCCCTTAGAAATTTCTCTCTCGTTGTGCGTTTTCATCGAAAAGCTTCTTTAAATTTCATAACTCACACATATATTCATGAGTGGGATCAAGGACTCGTTAAAGCTTCTTATTCTTATGGGATCGGGTCATTCACCTCGGCAGAATTATATACCACACTCTTTTGGGATCGGGCCGTTCGCCTCGGCAAGATTATGTACCACACTCTTATGGGATCGGGGCGTTCGCTTCGGCAAGATTATGTACTACACTCTTATGGCATCGGTCCGTTTGGCTTGGCAGGATTATGTACCACACTCTTATGGGATCGGACAATTTGCCTTGACAGTATAATATTCTTATGGGATCGGACCGTTTGCCTCGGCAATATCATATTTTTATGGGATCAGACCGTTCGCCTCAGCATCTTCATGAAACACTCTTATGGGATCGGACCGTTCGCTTCGGCAGTGTCATGCGTAATATTTGACAAGAAGCCATTGTATCCGTGAGTTTTTCTGATTTGAGTTGTGACGTCCTATCTGGTGGGAACTATTTTACATATATACTCCAGTTGAGGAGGTGATCGATAATTAAGAGCTTGAGTTTAATGTTCAGAGGTGGATTGTACTATGTACCTATATTTATTTATACTGTTTATTTACCCTGCCTCATATTTGTTTACTTTCTACTGTATTTGATTTATTGAACCACTAGTAAGTGTCGATGTCGATCCCTCGTCACTACTTCTCTGGGGTTAGGCTAGATACTTACTGGGTACGCGTTGATTTACGTACTCATGCTATACTTGCTGCACTTATTGTGCATGTATATATATATATATATATATATATGTTTGGTGGTCTTTGGGGCGCAAAGGCGCGGCTATTGCGGAGACTTCACGGTGAGCTGCATTCCATGTTATGACCCGCAACATACAGAGTCTCCATCTTAATTAATTACATTATCCTGTCTATTTTGTACTTCAAACATATGTTATATTGTTATTGTACCTTCTAGTAAATGCTCATGCACTTGTGACACCAGATTTTGGAGGTTCCTAGTGGATGTTCATTATTGTAATTCATGTTATCATTATCATTTCACCTTGTAATTTATCTTTTATACGGGATTTGATAAAGAAAATCACAGATTTCTACGAGTACCAAATATCACTCTATTTATTTAATGGGATTTACGATTTTACAAATAACGAAATGAGTAACTAAGTCGATAATACACCGTTGGCTTGCCTGACGGCGATGTTGGGTGCCATCACGGCCTATAATAGATTTTGGGTCTTGACATAAAAAATATTGTGAATCAGAATTCGTAAGTTATAAATTCCGGCACTATATCTGAATACAAACAAAACAAAATTTTATTGGATAAGTATTATACAAATAGTAATTTTTTAAAAAATTGAACTGTCGATTACGACTATGAATAGGTATTAGAGGTCAGAATATGCATGATAAAATGTACTTCAGATTCACCATGTACTAAAAAGAAAGAGAAACGTTTCCCCACAAAGGCATAAACGAATTGACCATAATTCATAGCAATAAAATTGTTCAAATAAAAATTACCTAAACTACGCGTTGCTTAAAAATTTATTTTATAGAGAGAGATATTTCACCCACTATTCGAAAGAAAAGAAAAAAGGAGAAAAAAAGGAGGAGATAGTTGAAGAAAGTTTTTTGTACTTAAATAATTCTTATATATAGTTTAGGTGTAAATAAGAGAATTCATAAAAATAAAATCATAAAAACATAAAATTAATTGACCTTCATTTTGTTTTCCCACATAAAATAAATTTGTAGGCGAAAACTTTATTTTGATCAACCAAATCTTTAGGCAAAAGATAATGATACATCAATTACCATTCTCATGATAGACTTAAACGTCCTCTATTCGTAATTGTTCCAGAAAATGCACATTAGACAACGATTTAACAATTTCCTTAGAAATTACAAAATAATCTAAATGTATCAACTAAACACAATATTAATCAACTTGCAAAAAAATACAAAATTAAAATCAATGAATTAAAAAGGAGAAAGAAAACATTACAGGCAAAAGGTAATAAAGCATCAATTACCACTCCTCATGATAGACTTAAACATCCCCTGAATTGCAAGTGCAATTGCTCCAGAAAATGCAATTTAGAAAACGACTTAACAATATACTTGAAACAAAATAATTCAAATACAGCAACTACACACAATATTAATCAACCTGCAAAAAACGCAAAAAACAAAATCAATGAAATAAAAAAAGGAGAAAGAAAACATCAGAATCTTATAATACATTAAGCACAATAATATTCCAATTTTATATAATTAAAGCAGGTAAAGGCTTCAAGCATAGTTCAAAATCACAATTATTTCCAACTAAGAATTAAGAAAAGTTGAAGAAATAAAAGAGCAAAGATGAATAGTAACAACTAACATTACAAATTTCAACCTTTTCGACCGAAAAGGTTTAAAAGATACAACAACAACAAAAAATAACAACAACTCATAATTCATCTGCAACGGAGAAAGTAGGAAAGAAGAAGGGAAAAGGTAAGAAATTAAGAATGAAGAGGAGGAACTTTAGGAGAAGAAATAAATAGCAGTAGTAATGAGGAAAGATATAAATAAGTTCATTATATTAGATTGTTAGTAACGGTAGTAACTGAAGACGTGGGAGAAAGAAGAGTGAAAGGACGTGACGTTTGGGTTATTTAATTTAAGTGACCGTTGAATTTGTTAGAGAAGAATTTTTTTTTTTAAATAACACATAAATAGGGAAAAAAGGATACAAGCCAAAAAGGAGAAAATAGATAAATAGTACTTGACACGTGTATTTCATGCAAGTAGTACAGATTGTATGAATCATATTTAAATTGCGTCGTTATTAGTAAAAGAAAATGGAATTCATAAAGTATAAGTTGACAAGGAGCAAGCCTGCCTATTATATATTTTCTGAACCTGCAAAATTGAACAGATTAAATTTGTTAGGATTGGTATATTTATAGTATCTATATTTTGATGTTAGTAGGTACAAATAATTATCTTATAGTTGGGGTGAATCATATTAAAGTTGCATCGTTATAAGCAACAGAAAATTTAAAAGTGAAAAGTATAAGTTAAAAATGAAGAAGAGTCCTATTTGATATTGTTTGAATATATTTATTATGTGGTATATCCTTCGATGTAGAATCAACATTAAATGATTTAGAAGCGTGCTACAAATTAGCAAAAATAGAAGCTGTCACGATCCAAAATTCGCATATCGTGATGACGCCTATCTCAATACTAGGTAAACCGACAATCTCAATAAGCCACAATTTCTTTTAAGTTTGAAAACATAATATATAAATTTAATAGAAAAATCCCACATGTACTGATATGAAATACACTCCCAAAATCCGGTGTCACTGAGTACATGAGCATCTAAATGATAATAAAGTCTGACCAATAAAATCACTATCTGAAATATAGAACAGTACAATAACTGAAAGGAAGAGAGTCAAGGTCAACGGACGCCATGCAGCTACCTTGATAGTCTCCAACTGATAATACTCTAAGATCTAATAGTCACCGTATCCGAAAGCACCTGGATCTGCACACGAGTTGCAGAGTGTAGTATGAGTACAACCAACTCAATAAGTAACAAGACTAACCTTTGGGCTGAAAGTAGTGACGAGCTCAGCATGTACAGTCTAGTATAGAAATAATAGTACAGAAATGTAAGCATGCTTTCAAGTTCAACAGTTAAACTCAGTACTGTATATGGCCAATCCAGCCCAGGAAAGATCCATCCCATATATATATACATCAACTGTCAGTCAGTGACTCAATACCGTATAAGGCCAATCCAGCTCATTGGTAAATTTATCCCCAAATATAGATGACTAGGACAATATTCATGTCCAAGGAAAATTCATCACAATCATAAATCAATAAGGTAAATCCATGCCCTGGGAAGTCTATCCTGAATATAAATCATTTACGCTCACTGGGGGGGGGGAGGGGGTTGTGCAGACTCCGGAGGGGCTTCTTCAGCCCAAGCGTGATATAAATCCGATATGGCATGCTACAGGCGGGCAGCCCCGATCCATATAATGATAAAACTGATATGGCCTGCTGCAGGCGGGCAATCATGATCCATATAATAATATATATAAAGCCGATATGGCCTGCTGCAGGCGGGTAACCCCGATCCCATAAATATTCTCACATTTATGAACATGACTGAGTAAGAAATGTATATTTTTAAATAATTAAATTCAAAGCAACACGACCCTATGGGTCCCAAAATATAGGCACATAGCCTAAACGTGATCTTTAATACGAGTCTCAACTCAATTTCTCTAACACGTGGAGAATATTCGGATAATAACATGATTCTTTAATTTTACAACTCCATATAATTTATTTAAGTCACAATTTCTATAGTGCACGCCCACACACTCGTCACCTAGCATGTACGTCACCTCCAACTATTGATATCACACAATTCAGGGATTCATACCCTCAGAACCAAGTTTAAAAATGTCACTTACCTCAAACCGTGTAATTCTTTACTCCGCTATGCCTTTGCCTCGCGAATCGGCCTCCGAACGCCTCGAATCTAGTCACAATTAATTCTATTCAGTCAATACAAATTATTAGAATTAATTTCATATGAAAATATTAATTTTCCAACAAAATCCGAAATTGAACTCAAAAATCGCCCGTGGAGCCCACGTCTCAAAATCCGACAAAAGTTACAAAATATGAACGCCCATTCAACCACGAGTGAAACCATACCAAATTTACCAAATTCCGCCATCAACTCGACCTCCAAATCTTAAATTCTGATTTTGAAATCCCTAGGTCCAAATCCTATAATTTCACCTAAAAAACACATAATCTAGTCGAAATACTCAATGATAATCCAATATTATTGACTAACAATGATCACAAATGGCTTACCTCAAGTTTTCCTGTGAATTCCCTCTGAAAATTACCCCAAAATCGTGTTGGAAATGTGTAACGATCCGGCCGATTATTTTGAGAATTTAAGTCCCGTTCGACGGCATAAGTCTTGAGCAGCTTCATATTATGTGTATTTACTTGCATGCGTGGTCGAGTTCAGTTATCGGATGATTCAGAATCAAATCGGAAGAAGGATTCTAGTTTTGGAAGCTTAAGCGGTAAGAGTTGACAGGAATTTGAATTTTGTGTAAACGGATCCGGAATGGGTTTTGGATGATTTCAACAGCTTCCTATGATAATTTTGGACTTAGGCCTGCGTCCAGATTTGGATTTGGAGGTCCGTAGGGTGATTTGAAGCATTTCGGCGAAAGTTGAAAAAAGTTAAAGTTTGGAAGGTGGAGAGTTTTGACTAATAGTTGACTTTGGTAATATCGGGGTCAGAATGCGATTCCCAGAGTTGGAACAACTCTGTTATGTTATTTGGGACTTGCCTGCAAAATTTGACGTCATTCCGGGGTGATTTGATAGGTTTCGGCGCGAGTTTTAAAAGTTGGAAGATTTGAAAGTTCATAAGTTCGATTCATGGTGCGATTCGTAGTTTCGACATTGTTTGATGAGATTTGAGACCTCGAGCGAGTCCGTGTTAGGTTATGGAATTTGTTAGTATGTTTAGACGGGGTCCCGGGGGCCTCGATAGTGTTTCAGATGGGCTACGAACCATTTTCTTATATTTTTGAACTGCTGAATCTGTCATCTAGTTTTCTCTTTCGCGTTCGCGTCTGTTCCTCCGCGTTCGCGAAGAGTAATTTTGGAGGAAGGAATATTTGTTCTTCGCGTTCGCATGCCTCCTTTCGCGAACGCGGAAGCCATCCCCCCCTTCTTCGTTTTCGTGTTCATCCTCTCACGTTCGCGTAGTATGCCATTCCGCTCTTCGCGTTCGCGCACTACTTCACGCATTCGCGAAGAGAAGTCGTTGGGCCATCAGACTTTTCTTCTCCACGTTCGAGATCATGTTGTCGTGTTCGCAAAGTAAAAACTGGACATCACTCATTTTTCTTCTTCGCGAACGCGATTGTTCTTCCGCGTTCGCGATGCATAAACACCTGGGCAACACAATATATCTTCCAAATCGATGGTTAGACCATTTTTATCATATCTTGACTTGTAAAGCTCGATTTTGAGTGATTCTTTATGGGTTTTTCAAGAAAATCGATTGGGCAAGTGTTCTTCACCTAGAATTTATTATATTCCATGATTTTATCTTTATTTTTATCATTTAATTTGTGTTTTGAGTTGAGGAAAATGAGGATTTTTGAAGAAAACTTCAAAATGAAAAATCATGATTTGAGGGACGAATTGGTATCGGAATTTGATAATTTTAGTATAGTTGAACTCGTATCGGAATGGGTGTTCGGGTTTTGTAAAATTTGTCGGGTTTCGAGGTGCGAGCCCGGGGGTTGACTTTTGAGTCGATTTTTAGATTTTGATAAAGATTGAGGCTTTATGATCCAGAATAGTTTCTTATGAGTTTTATTTGTGCTTTGAAGTTATTTTGGTTAGATTTGAGCCGTCCGGAGGCCATTTCACCTGAGAAGTTCATTTTTGAGTATCGGTGTGTCTTCTTTGAGGTAAGTATCTTGCCTAACTTCGTGTGGGGGAACTACCCCTTAGGATTTGAGTGTTCTATGCTAATTATAGTCCGTATACACGAGGTGACCAGTACGTGCTCAGACTTATTTGTGGAAAATTGGCCTTTTAGGGTTCTTAGGCCCTTGTATTCACTGAATATGCAGTTGTTCTTGTTATGATTACACTTGTTCATTACTAGTTTTACCTCTACCCGCTTAATTAGAATTAATTGCTTCATGATTCACTTTTATTGATTATTTGATTCATATGTGCCTTAACTGAAATTGTTACCTTTCTATTGACATATTATCCTTTCCCTAACTACTTATCTTTATTTGAAATTATTACTATCTCTTCTGTAATTGTTTAGCCTTAATTGAGTTTATGGTTATCTTTCCGCTGCTTCTTCTTAGCTGAATTTGTTGTATCTCTTTCCTAATTGCCCAACCTTAAAAGAAGTTAGATATCCTATATTTTAGTTGACTTGTCCTTATTTGGAATTATTCGACTTGTGTTAACTCCCTCATTGTCGAACTGTATATTACGGACCGTTATTATATAGTATTTCCTTTCTTGTTGAGATGTTCTTATTATGACTAGCATTCCCGATTGTGGCTACTCCTTGTGAATTAATGTTACGACCCAAACCGATGGGCCACGACGGGCACTCGGTACCTTACTCAACCGAGTACCAACATAACGTATCTTTTCGTATCATACTATCATAGATAACTGAGCTGGAGAGGCTGCCGTAAGATAGATAGAATATAACATGTAATACCAACTTATACATAAGACATATGGGCCTATAAGACCAAAATAACCACTTGTACACCGAACATAGGCCGACAAGGCCATACAATCATTTACGTACATGGAATCTGTCTACAAGCCTCTAAGAATACATAATTGTCATAGGGGTAGGGACAGAGCCCCGCCATACCAAACAATACACATCTAAATCATACTGACCAAACAAGCAACTCCGGAGCAAATGGAGTGCACCAACATCTTCCGCTGAGCTGATCGCCTACTTGGAGGACTCTCGACCTGTCTATCTAGACCCGCGATCATGAAACGCAGCGTCCCAAGGCAAAAGGGACGTCAATAAAAATAATGTACCAAGTATGTAAGGAAATATACTGAAAGATGAAACTGAACTGATAGTATAATAACTGAAAGTAACTGGGAGTCAAAGATAGTCTGAAGATATGCTTACCTGCTGATACTGACTCAACTCTCTCAATATAGTAAGTAAAATAGTTGTCCGGCCCTATAAGGCTCGGTATATATGCAACTGCTCTACCGTAGTAGGCACGTTCATAGGCACTCAGCCATATTAGGCTCTGTATCTCGACCAACTAGGCTCACTCATAGGCTCTCAGCCACAGTTGGCTCGGTATATAACTACCATCTAATCAGAGGTTGCCCAATAGGGGCCTGCTCATCGATTATAGCTTGATGGTAATGAAATACTGTAATACTATATATATAGGCTCTCTGCTCTCTTGACTGGAAGAAGACAATACTCAATTAAATATGAAGTCCCGATAAGGAGAATACTGTAATTTATGAGACTTAGATAATGTATATAAATTCGGGAGTATGAACTTCTCTTTATGCCTTGTTATCAAACACATGTAATTACGAGATCATGCCAAAATGAAGGAAGGACTTAGCCTTAACATACCTGAGCCGATTCTCTTGACAATCCCTCAAACACACGTCAATTGCGATAACACGTAACAGCGGATCGATGTAGGAAAAAATTCGTATGATGTTCTTGATAAAAATTGTACCGAGCTCTCTTAGAATTGCAAATCTCGTTGCGATTACACCGAATAGCTTCGTTGCAAATCTCTTAGAGTTGCGAATCCGAGTTGAAGCTTAATCCGTCTCTTGCCATACTTAGAACCATACTTAGAATCATACCTTAATAAGGTAAATTTCTTAAAATTATTAGATTTTTGTGGGCCCTGCTTGATAGGGATGTCTTGGCCAAATAGTGTCCAAATTATGACACCTAGCAACATGATTTAAGAGTAATTTGATTGACTACATTTTGCTGCCACGTTTTTGGCTTTAAGATTATCCAATAACTTAATTAATTTTGTTAATCCCCCAATAATCCAATAATTAATTAATTACCCATATAATTAAAAATTATCCCAAATTACTTAGAATACTACTCACTTTTAACATACTTCATGCACCTTACTATCATGGTCATGTGGTACCTTGTATGACTTTAGTCCATAAATATCGGGTATTTATAGCCCGGACCGTATTTTATCTCAAAATGCCAAACTTCGACGAAATTCATTTTCATCGATTTTCTTTCCTCTCACCTTCACGAATTTACTTATCACTTGCTTGAAATAGCATAATACTTATAATCCTAAAATAATCTCATTCCCGAGCTTACGTGGATTAACTTACGATGAAACTTCAACATACGAAAATGCAGGATGTAACATCTCATTTCCGAGCTTCCATCAATTTACTTATGGCGTACTTTCACGTACGAAAATATGAGGTGTAACATCATAAATCGAAGTAAGAATTATGGTATAGTATGGCCTACTTAGATGAAGTAAATATAATGACGCCCAGAAGGACATCTTGACATAATTTTATATATGAACACAAAGTGAAGCCTAAAGATTGGCTAAAAGCTGGAGGAAAAAAAAGGAGAGAAGAGTTGTATAGGCGCACTAACAAGGTCAGAGTCGTACAGGCTGCATGATAAAAGGTAGCAACAGTTACAAGATTGGGAGGATTCCGATCACGAGTCGTGGTGTGAGAAAGAGGCCAAAAGGGGGGAATGCCTTGGCCTTTGGGATTAATTTATAGCACAATTGCCTAGATGGCAAGAGGAGTACTAAAGTATTCGTAAGAGCTATAGGTTATGATAATGATAAGTGCATCAGTCAACATTCGAGAACGAATATTTCAGAGGGGGGAATGATGTTACACCCCATATTTTCGTACGTGAAAGTACGCCATAATTAAATTGATGGAATCTCAGAAATGAGATGTTACATCCCGTATTTTCGTATGTTGAAGTTTCGTCGTAAGTTAATCGACGTAAGCTCAGGAATGTGATTCTTTTGGGATTATATGTATTACGCTATTTCAAGTAAGTGAAAAGTAAATTCGTGAAGGTGAGAGGTAAGCAAATCGATGAAAATAAATTTTGTCGAAATTTGGCATTTTGAGATAAAATACGGTCCGGGCTATAAATATCCGGTATTTATGGACTAGTATCATACAAGGTACCACATGACCATGATAGTAAGGTGCATGAAGTGTGTTAAAAGTGAGTAGTATTCTAAATAATTTGGGATAATTCTTAATTATATGGGTAATTGGTTAATTGTTGGATTAGTGGAGGATTAACAAAGTTAATTAAGTTATTGGATAATCTTAAAGCCAAAAACGTGGCAGCAAAATGTAGTCAATCAAATGACTCTTAAATTATGTTGCTAGGTGTCATAATTTGGACATTATTTGGCCAAGACATCCCTATCAAGTAGGTCCCACAAAAATCCAACAATTTTAAGAAATTTACCTTATTAAGGTATGATTCTAAGTATGGCAAGAGACGGATTAAGCTTCCATTCAAATTCGCAACTCTAAGAGATTTGAAACAAAGCTATTCGGTGTAACCGCAACGAGATTTGCAATTCTAAGAGAGCACGGTACAATCTTTATCAAGAACATCATACGGATTTTTTCTTACATCGATCCGCCGTTACGAGTTGTTGCAATTGACGTGTGTTTGAGGAATTGTCAAGAGAATCGGCTCAGGTATGTTAAGGCTAAGTCCTTCCTTCATTTTGGCATGATCTCGTAATTACATGTGTTTGATAACGAGGCATAAAGAGAAGTTCGTAATCCCGAATTTATATACATTATCCAAGTATCATAAATTACAGTATTCTCCTTATCGGGACTTCATATTTAATTGAGTATTGTCTTCTTCCAGTCAAGAGAGCAGAGAGCCTATATATTCAGTATTACAGTATTTCATTATCATCGAGCTATAATCAATGGGCAGGCCCCTATTGGGCAACCTCTGATCAGATGGTAAGTTATATACCGAGCCTACTGTGGCTGAGAGCCTATGAGCGAGCCTAGTTGGCCGAGATACAGAGCTTAGTATGGCTGAGAGCCTATGAACGAGCCTACTACGGCAGAGCAGTTGCATACATACCGAGCCTTATAGAGCCGGACAACTATTTTACTTACTATATTGAGAGAGTTGAGTCAGTATCAGCAGGTAAGCATATCTTCAGACTATCTTTGACTCCCAGTTACTTTCAGTTATTATACTATCAGTTCAGTTTCATCTTTCAGTATATTTCCTTGCATACTTGGTACATTATTTGTATTGACATCCCTTTTGCCTGAGGACACTGCGTTTCATGCTCGCGGGTCTAGATAGACAGGTCGAGAGTCCTCCAAGTAGGCGATCAACTCAGCGGAAGATGTTGGTGTACTCCATTTGCTCTGGAGTTGCTTGTTTGGTCAGTATGATTTAGATGTGTATTGTTTGGTATGGTGGAGCTCTGTCCCTACCCCTATGACAATTATGTATTCTTAGAGGCTTGTAGACAGATGCCATGTACGTAAATGATTGTATGGCCTTGTCGGCCTATGTTCGGTGTACAAGTGGTTATTTTGGTCTTATATGCCCATATGTCTTATGTATAAGTTGGTATTACATGTTGTATTCTATCTATCTCACGGTAGCCTCTCCAGCTCAGTTATCAATGATAGTATGATACGAAAAGATACGTTATGTTGGTACTCGGTTTAGTAAGGTACCGAGTGCCAGTCGCGGCCCATCAGTTTGGGTCGTGACAATTAGTTCATCCATTTCTTTGAGTTCTGGAATCTCTGAGTTGACTTATTTTTCGTACCCTTGTATTATTGTCATTGTTGCCGTTGTACTTGTTGTTGTGATGAACGAGATTTCTACCGTGCGGTTGTGGTTATTGTGATGCACGAGGTTTCTGCCATAAGGTTGTTGTTATTGTGATGCACGCGGACCGTATGGTTGTTGTTATTATGATACACGAGGTTTCTGCCGTGCGAGTGTTATTGGGCTGCACGAGGTTTCTGCCGTGTTGTTGTTAATATTGATTATTTGCACATGCGGCGTGACAAGGCGGGCTCTCTCTCTCTCTCTCTCTCTCTATATATATATATATATATATATATATATATATATATATATATATATATATATATATATATATGGGTTGCGCATGTGGCGAGATAAGGTGGGAATATTATTATGTACGTGTGGTGAGACAAGGCGGACATTCACTTTACTATTGCACACGTGGCGAGACAAGGTAGGCTGTGTCAGGGATTGATTTGTGATAACTTGTGATGGTCTAGGGGTATTATTGTTGTTGATATTTGTGTAATGGAACACTTACCCGTGTGAGCTTTATCTTGTGAAAAGTCCTGGGAAATCATTCTACGTGTTGTCCATTGCTTTTCCTATACTTACTAGCTGGCATGAACTATGTTAGGACACTTGCACAAGCATACACGTAGTTAAGCACTCTTTATCGGTTAAGAGGTTTTCTTGATATTGTTGAGTATAGATGCACACCCTTGTTTACTTGCCTTCTATGTGAGAATGGCTCTATTTGGGACGTGAGTCGTCATTGCGGTTATAAATTGTAATGAGAGTACATGATGCTAAGTGTTAGGGTTCAGGAATTGGGACCCGTGAGTTGTGAATATTTTGAGGTTCGGTACCTCGTGGAGGTTATTGGCTAAAACCTGGTGTGAAAGCGGTCGTTTTGTTGAGTTGTTATTTGCCTTTCATTTATTTGTGATCACCGGATTTAGACCGTGTTTCCGTACATCTACTATGTCATTATTATGGTATTCCGCTGATAGTTGTTGTTTTCCTTTCTTACTGAAATTACCATATTATTTGCCATTTCGCGTAGTCCTTATGTAGATATCATACTCTGTTGTTCTTATACTTATACTTGTTCAGGTTATTTAGTCCAGTAGGTATCTTGACTGTACCTGTCACTACTCCACTGAGGTTAGTCTTGATACTTGCTGGGTACCGCCGTGGTGTACTCATACTGCACTTCTGCACATTTTTGTGCAGATCCAGGTATTTTCGAAGTCAGTTGATGATTAGCTAGATGTGTGGATTGTTGCTGTGGAGACTCAAGGTAAACCTGCTATTGCGTTCGCACGCTTCAGAGTTACCTTCTGATTTGTATTTACACTGTTTACTTTATTTTAAACAGTTGTATTTAGAAAATTGTAGCAAACTCTGTAAAGTTTATGACTTGTACTACCGGTTTTGGAAATTGTGAATTTTATAGAGATTTCTATTTCAAAAATTGTTAGATGTTATTTAATTATTGTTGTTATTCAGTAAATGTTAAGCTTACCTAGTCCCTAAGTGGGTCGTGACGATACCCAACGGAGGGAAAATTGGGTCGTGACAAAATGTCCAAAAGTGGCAAAACTCGGAACCCCTACGAAATGTATACTGTCAAGGGGTTCCGCACGTGTGACTCACTTAGCCGCTTCTGCAGTCTCGCAAGTCTTCTGCGGTTTGCCAAGGCTGGCCTCCCTTCGCTTCTGCGGTCGCCTTCCCGCTTCTGCGGGCTCGCTTCTGTGAGGAGCAAGCCGCTTATGTGGCCTTTGCACTTCTGCGGTCGCGCAGTCGCAGATGCGACACCGTTTTTGCGTACCATCTGCTCGCTTCTGTGACCTATGACTCAACCCACGCCTGGTCACTTCTGCGAGCTCGCACCTGCGAGCCAAATTGCGCAGGTGCGATTGCATCAGAAGGCAGAAATTTCTAGATTTCTTCCAAGTCCAAAATTTAGTCCGTTAACCATCCGAAACTCACCCGAGGCCCCATGGACCTCAACCAAATATACCAACAAGTCCTAAAATATCATACAAACTTAGTCGAAATCTCAAATCACATCAAATAACACTAAAACCACGAATCATACCCCAATTCAAGCTTAATGAAACTTAGGATTTTCAACTTCTATATTCGATGCCGAAATTTATCGAATCAAGTCCGATTGAACTCAAATTTTGCACACAAGTCATAAATACCATAACCGACCTATTCTAATTTCCAGAATCGGATTCCGAGCCCGATATCAAAAAGTCAACTCCCCGGTCAAACTTCCAAACTTAAATTTCTATTTTAGCCATTTCAAGCCTAATTTAGCTGCGGGCTTCCAAATAATTTTCCGGACACGCTCCTAAGTCAAAAATCACCATACGGAGCTATTAGAATCATCAAAACTCTATTCCGGAGTTATTTAGATATAAGTCAACATCCGACCAACTATTTTAACTTAAGCTTTACATCTTGAAACTAAGTGTTCCAATTTCATTCTGAAGCCTCTCCGACAAGTCACATATTTATAATTGAACACATGATAAGAAGTAAATGGGGGAACGGTTATTGTAATACTCAAAAAGACCGGCCAGGTCGTTACATTCTCCCCTTCTTAAACAAACATTCATCCTCGAACGAGTTTAGAATCATACCTGGAGCCTCAAATTGGTGTGGATATTTGCTCCGCATCTCCAGCTCAGTCTCCCAGGTAGCTTCTCCGACTGGTTGGTCTCTCCACTACACTTTCACTGAAGCTATGTTCTTTGATCTCAACTTTCGAACCTGCCGGCCTAAAATGGACACCGGCTCCACATCATAAGTCAAATTACCATCCAACTGCACTGTGCTGAAATCCAAAACATGAGACGGATCCCCGACATACTTTTGGAGCATAGATACATGAAATACTGGATGAACTCCCCATAGATTATGTGGTAATTCAAGTTCATAATCCACCCCTCCAATCTTCTTAAGTATTTCAAAAGGTCCAATATACCTAGGACTCAACTTGCCCTTCTTTCAAAACCTCATAACACCCTTCATAGGCGAAGCTTGAAGTAGTACCTTCCCTCTTACCATGTAAGAAACATCGCTAACCTTCCGGTCGGCATAACTCTTCTGTCTAGACTGCGCCGTGCGAAGTCGTCCCTGAATTAATTTAACCTTTTCCAAAGCATCCTGAACTATACCCAATAGTCTAGCCTCATCTGGCTCAAACCAACCCACCGAAGACCGACACCGTCTCCTATATAAAGCCTCATACGGAGCCATCCGAATGCTCGATTGGTAGCTATTATTATAGGCAAACTCTGCCAGTGGTAGAAACGGATCCCAAGAACCCCCAAAATCTATAACACAAGCGCGTAACATATCTTTCAATATCTGAATAGTGCCCTCGGACTGTCTGTCCATTTAAGGGTGAAATGATGTACTCAACTGAACCTGTGTGCCTAATTCTCGCTGCACTGCTCTCCAAAACTGTGATATAAATTGCGTGCCCCGATCTGAAATGATGGACACTGGCACACCGTGTAGGCGAGCAATAACAACAACAACAACGACCCAGTTAAATTTTACTAGTGAGGACTGGGGAGGGTAGTGTGTACGCAGACCTTACCCTTACCCCGGAGGAGTAGAGAGGTTGTTTTCGAAAGACCCTCAGCTCAAGAAGACGAAAAGAGACAATATCAGTATCACTAATAGAAACCATAGGAAAAATAACATCATGGAAATGAGAAAGTAGATGCAAAGCAAATGCGATAGACGGTACATAGACCCAACACTATGGTAAACAAAGTAGTAGTAAGACACAACAATACCACTAGCTGACATCGACAAAAACCCTACCAGACTAGCCTCACAAAGGTACGAAGTAAGGGAGACTCAACTACCTCCTAACCTCGCGGATATAAATCTCAGCCAACCGCTCCGAAGAATAAGTAGTACCAACTGGAATAAAATGCACGGACTTGGTAAACCGATCTACAATCATCCGAACAACATCAAACTTCCTCAAAGTCCGTGGGAATTCAACTACGAAGTCCATGGTAATACGCTCCCATTTCAACTCCGAAATTTCAAGTTTCTGAAGCAATCTGCCTGGTCTTTGATGCTCGTATTTCATCTGTTAACAATTTAAACACCGAGTTACAAACCTAACTATATTTTTCTTCATTCTTCTCCACCAATATTGCTGCCTCAAGACTTGGTACATCTTAGTGGCACCCGTATGAACGGAATACCGCGAACTGTGGGCTTCTTCGAAAATCAATTCACGTAGCCCATATATATTTGGCTCACAAATACGATCCTGCATCCTCAATACCCCATCATCTCCAATAGTAACATCTTTGGCATCGCTGTGCTGAACTGTTTCCTTCAGGACAAGCAAATGGGGATCATCATACTGGCGCTCTCTGATGCGGTCATATAAAGAAGACCGTGAAATCACACAAGCTAGAACCCGACTGGGCTCCAAAATATCTAATATCACGAACTGTTTGGCCAAGGTCTGAACATCAACTGCAAAAGGCCTTTCACCAATAGGAATGAATGCAAGGCTACCCATACTCACCGTCTTTCTACTCAAGGCATCGGCCACCACATTGATCTTTCCGGGATGATACATAATAGTGATATCATAGTCCTTTAGCAACTCCAACCATCTTCGCTTCATCAAATTTAGATAATTCTGTTTGAATAAGTGCTGAAGACTCCGATGATCTGTAAATACCTCACAAGACACACCATAAAGATAGTGCCTCCAAATCTTCAATGCATGAATAATGGCTGCCAATTCTAAATCATGAACGGGGTAGTTCTTTTTGTGTGGCTTCAACTGGCATGAAACATAAGCAATCACTCTACCCTCCTGTATTAAGACACACCCAATACCAATCCAAAAAGTATCACAATACACTGTATAAGATCCTGAAGCTGAAGGCAAAATTAGAACTGGAGTTGAGGTCAAGGCAGTCTTGAGCTTCTGAAAGCTCTCTTCACACTCGTCTGACCACCTGAATGGAGCACTCTTCTGGGTAAATTTAGTCAAGGGCGATGTAATAGACTAGAATCCCTCCACAAAGCGACGATAATAACCAGCCAAGCCAAGAAAACTGCGAATCTCAGTAGCTGAAGATGGCTTGTTCCAACACTGAACTACCTCTATTTTCTTCGGATCCACCTTAATTCATTCACTGGACACTATGTGTCCCAAGAATGCCATAGAACTAAGCCAGAACTCACACTTAGAGTATTTGGCATAAAGTCTCTCCTCTCTCAGCCTTTGTAATACAATACCTAAGTGTCGTGCATGCTCCTCCTGGCTACCTGAGTACACCAGGATATCATCAATAAATACTACGACAAACAAATCAAGATACGACTGGAATACACTATTTATCAAGTGCATAAATGTTGCTGGGGTATTGGTCAGCCTAAAAGACATCACGAGAAATTCATAGTGACCATAACAGGTCCTAAATGCCATCTTTAGAATATCCAAATCTCGAATTTTCAACTGGTGATACCCGGATCTTAAATCAATTTTGGAGAATACCCTCACTCCTTGAAGCTAGTCAAATAAATCATCAATACGTGGCAAAGGATACTTATTCTTGATTGTAACTTTGTTCAATTTCCTATAGTCGATACACATCCGCATAGTGCCATCTTTCTTTTTCACAAATAGAGCTGGTGTACCCCAAGGTGACACATTAGACCTAATAAACCCCTTATCAAGAAGTTCCTGAAGTTGCTCTTTCAATTCTGTCAATTCAGCTGGTGCCATACGATACGGAGGAATAGAAATAGGCTGAGTGCCTGGCACCAAGTCAATACCAATATCAATATCCTTGTCGGGTGGCATACCTGGAAGGTCTACAGGAAATACATTTGGAAAGTCTCGCACTACCAATACAGAATCAATAGTAGGAGTATCTACATCAACATCTCTTACAAAGGCCAAATATGACAAACACCCCTTCCCAACCATATGTTGGGCCTTCAAATAAGAAATTACCCTGCTGGGAACATAATTTAGAGAACCTTTCCACTCGACCTTCGACAATCCCCGTATCGCCAACGTCACTATTTTTGCGTGACAGTACAGAATAGCATGACACAGAGAAAACCAATCCATACCCACGATAACATCGAAATTGACCATACTAAGCAATAAAAGATCAACTCTCGTCTCCAGTCCCCCAATAGTTACCACACACGTCTGCTACACACGGTCCACAATAATAGTATCGCCCACTGGCGTAGATACATGAACAGGTGAAACTAAGGACTCATGGGGCATATCTAGATAATGAGTAAAATACGATAATACATACGAATAAGTGGAACCAGAGTCAAATAATATAGAAGCTTGCCTGTGGCACACTGAGACAATACCTATGATTACTGCATCTGAAGCAACAACATCTGGCCTGGCAGGAAAAGTATAGAATTAGGCCTGACCACCACTTGATCGGCCTCTCCCTCTTGGGCGACCCCTAGATGACTGAGCCCCACCCCGAGCTAGCTTGACGGGCGGTGGAGCAACTGGTGCAGGAGTCGTAGCCTGACTCCTCTACTGAACTCGACCTCGCGAAAAGCGGGGACAATATTTCCTCACATGACTCAGCTCTCCACACTCATAGCAATCCCTCTCGAAAAATGGTGGCGAGTTTTGAGGCGGACCTTGGGAACCAGAATAACTACCAGAAGAACCTGGTACAGATGAACCCTGAACTAATAGTGCACAAGATGAACTCTGAGATGGAAGTGCACTAAGAGAAGACTGACTCTGTCGAGCACTGTATGAACCATGGCTAGCTGATGCATCACGATGGGTTGAACGAGCCATCTGAGTGGGCCTATAAGGACGACCCCTGCTGTGATAGGGTTGTCCCCCAGAAGGAACACCACTGGAATAACCCGGACAACGAGACCTCTTGGCCTCCCTCTGCTCACGCTCCTGAGTACGGACCATCTCTAGCCGTCGAGCACTGTCAACTACCTCGTCGAATTTAGCACCTGCTACATTCCCCAGTCATAACAAAATGGAACTGCTGGTTGAGGCCATTAATAAACCTCCTGATCTTTTCTCTCTCAGTCGGAACCAACCAAACCGCATGACGGGCCAATTCTAAAAACTGCATCTCATACTGAGTCATGGACAAGTCATCCTGACATAAATACTTGAACTACCAGCACAATTCCTCTCTGCGGGTCTATGGCACAAACTTCTACAGAAATAATATGGAGAACTCATGCCATGAAAGTGGTGCTGCACCAACTAGTCTGCTCCTCTCATAAGTCTCCCACCATCGGAAGACTGCCCCAGAAAACTGAAAAGTAGTGAACGAGACCCCATAGGTCTCCAGAATACCCGCTGTCCGAAGCATCCGCTGGCACTTATCTAGGAAACCCTGAGCATCCTCTGACTCAACACCGCTAAATGATGGAGGTCGAAGCCTCCCAAATCTCTCAAGTCTCCTCTGCTCATCATCGGCCATAACGAGGATCACCTGGGCCTGAGCAGCTGCAACCGGCTGGACTGGTGGTGCCGCCGGTATCTAAAATCCCTGCACTACCTGCTCTGGAGTACGGGCAACATGGGTATGAGTACCTCCCCCGGCCTGAGAAGTGGCAGGTGCGGCCTGAGCCGAAACCACCTGAGCAAGGCCAGTGCAAATAGACAAAATATGATATAAAGCCTCCTGAAGGCCTGGAATCACAATAGGCAGAGCTGGTGCCTGAGCTGGTCCTGTTGATGTTGGGCATATTTCGATATGTGTTGATGTTACTTTACCCATGTTTTAACCATGTTTTGATGCTATTTGAGCTTTAAAATAACCAACATGGTTTGGCCCACGACTTTTGTATGCAATATATAAGCCAAAAACGCCTCTTTTATGGCATGTAGCAGATTGGGAAGAGGAAAAAAAAGCCACGACAAAGCTGGGGAACCACAGAATTCATCTTGAGTTCTTATTTTTTCTTCTTTTATTGATTCTTATGTACTCTTGTGAATTATTTGATGATTGCATGAACATGAGTGGCTAAGAACCCTCTTGTTCTAGGGTCATGGGTATACATGAATGTTGATGTTTGAAGTTTAATTTGACGAAGTTGATTTTATCATATTGGTTTTTTTATTTAATTCTGTTTTTAATTATTTTGCTGAGTAGCTAACAGTGAATTACTAGCTACGAATCTAGAGTTGAACTCGAAAGTGAGAATTCTAGATTGCATATAGAATTAAATAGAGCAAGTTCTTGAACCCGGACATCGGGGAACATATTCGCAATTAGGATAGAAATATACCTAATTGTCTTGCTCGGTTGAAATACAGGAAGTGTAAATGCATTCTTGTTAATCTTAATTCCATAGACATATAAGCATTAAGTTATCTTGAATAGGCGAGTAAGAACTCGACAGATTCTTATGAGTAATATCAACCCTGTCAATCAACAATCTAGATAAATCAATTAGTTATTTTAAGCTATGAATGCAACATGATTGTTAGAATACCCGTGACCCTGAAATATTATCTCCTATTGATTATTATTCGAAATCATTTAAGTGTTGTGGTTGATCTTTAGTATTTCATTAGTTGATAGGTTTTAGATAGTAAATTAAAAAATTATCTATTTTGTGAGAAACCGCTTGAAACGATAAGTTATTTGAGTTTGAGTTAGTCAAAAGTTAATCATAAGTCTTCGTGGGAACGATACTCTACTCATTACTATATTACTTGATGATCACGTATACTTGCGTGAGAGTGTTTGGTCGCAACAAGTTTTTGGCGCCGTTGCTGGGGACTTAGAAATTAGCTACTTGACTGAGTTAAGCTTTTAAAACTTATCAGTTCACGTATAATTTTCAGTTTGCCTTATTTGTGTTAACGCAGGATCTTCTCTTGAATGCAGAGGAGTAGAAGTGCAAACAACCTCCTTCCTTTTAATCCAGAGATTGAACGAACACTTCATAGAGTGAGGAGGGAAGTCGAAGCTAGAATGAGAATAGAAAGAGAGTTGGACATCGTAGTTCAACCACAACCAATAGAGATGGCAGGTAATGAGGAGCGTCCGGTGATAGAAGCCATAAGGCCCAATCTTGCTAATATGACTCAGGCTATCGTGAAGCCTGATATCACGGGGCATTTTGAACTCAAACAGTACATGGTACAACTGATTCAGTCCACAGGGCAATACGTGGGTCTATCTCATGAAGACCCGCAGAGGTACATTTAGAACTTCTTGGAAATTACGGACACTTACAATTATCCGAACGTTTCCAGGGACTATGTCAGGCTGACACTATTTCCCTTTTCATTGTTGGGGGAAGCTAAGGAATGGTTGAAAAAGGAGCCTGCGAACTCAATTCACACTTGGGATGATTTAGCAAGGAAATTCCTGATCAAGTTTTTCCCTACTAAGAAGACAAAATTGCTGAGGAGCCAAATTCTTGGGTTCCAACAACGGGATGGCGAGACACTACGTCAATCTTGGGAAAGATACAAGAAGTTATTCAGAGACTGCCCACATCATTGTCAGACTGATGAGGTATTGGGTCACACTTTTTTTGATGGGCTAGACGAGGCATCAAAGATGAATCTTGATTCAGCTTGTGGGGGTAGTTGCATGGCAAGGCCGTATAGTGAAATACAACTCTTGCTAAATAACTTCACTGCTAATGACCATAATTGGCAAGGAGATGGGAACGCAAGAAGAGCAATTAAACAGAAAGTAGCCGGGGTGATTGAGCTTGATGACGTCTCAGCCATGAGAGTAGATATTGCAAAGCTGGCAAATCCGATGAACAGAATGACAATGCAACAAACACAACAGATGCAACATGTACAACAAATGTCTATTTACTGCGAACTATGTGGTGACAGTCATATGAGTGACATGTGTCCCACGAATCCGGAATCTATATACTATGTGGGGCAACAAAATAGAGGTCTGATGAATCAACATGCACAATATGGGAACACTTACAATCCAAATTGGAGGAATCATTCTAACTTCTCATGGGGCGGAAATCAACAGAATCAGAATCAGTATAGGCCTCAAGGAAATTTCAATCAGCCTCAGAAGCCACCCCAACAAATAGAAGAGAGTACGAATGACTTGCTAAAAAAGTTGTTACTTGACAATCAATAGCTCAGGACCGATTTCAGAAATCTTGAGAGGCAAATAGAGCAGTTGGCAGCAAATCAAAATACTAGAACTACAGGATCTTTTCCCAGTGATACAGAGAAGAACCCTCAAGTTAATGCAGTTACACTCAGAAACGGGAGAGAACTAGAGGAAGTGCAAAGAAGAGAAAGGACAAACCTATACCTGAGGGGGAGCTGACCCCTAAGGCAATACATGAATCAAAGAAAAATGATGCAAGTTCAGAGCGAATGGAGGCTGCAAGGCCACCACCACCTTTCCCCCCAGAGATTGCAGAAAAAGAATTACGATCGCATGTTCAACAAATTTCTCTCTATGTTGAGTCAGGTTCAATTAAATATTCCGTTAGTGGATGTACTTCATGAAATTCCAAAGTATTCTAAGTACATAAAAGATATAGTGGCTCACAAGAGGAAATTGACTGAGTTCGAGACAATTGCACTTACTGAGGAGTGCACTTCAAGGGTCCAAAACAAGCTTCCTCAAAAGCTTAAGGATCCTGGCAGCTTCACCATTCCAGTGCGAATCGGTAATATTGATGTGGGTCGTGCTCTTTGTGATTTGGGTGCGAGCATAAATCTGATGCCATTGTACTTGTTTAAATAATTGGGTCTGGGAGCTCCAAGACCAACCACTGTGATGTTGCAATTAGCTGATAGGTCCATAGCCTGCCCTGAAGGAGTGATTGAAGACGTGCTGCTACAAATTGGGAAATTTATTTTCCTAGCTGACTTCATTATTCTAGAATTTGAGGCTGATGAACAAGTTCCAATCATATTGGGATGACCTCTCTTGGCTACTGGTGATGCAATAATTAAAGTGAGAGAAGGGAAAATGATTATGAGGGTGGACAACGAGGAAGCAGTCTTCAATGTCTACAAAGCAATCCAACTTCCCCGCCACTATGAGGAGCTATCTATGATATCTGTTGTGGAGGTGGATGAGCAACTTCTTGACACGAGTGTATATCTAGACGACTCTCTAGAAAAAGCACTTATGTTGTTTGATAGCTTGACGATTGATGATGAGGTTGAGGAGATGATGCATATGCTAGATGCATTATGTGCTTACATGCAAGGAATACACCCATTTGAGCCCCTGAATAGGCCAAGTGGCCCCCCTCCAAAGCCGTCAGTTGAAGAAGCTCCAAAATTGGAGCTTAAACCCCTACCCTCTCACCTTCAATATGCTTATTTGGGTAGTTCTGACACTTTACCTGTTATTGTTTCTTCTCACTTGTGTAAATTGCAGGAAGAAAAGCTATTGAGGGTGCTACATGAGCACAAGCGAGCAATTGGGTGGACAATGTCTAACATTAAAGGCATTAGTCCAACTTTTTACCTGCATAAAATCCTCATGGAAGACGGACACAAGCCAAGTGTAGAGCAACAACGTCGACTAAATCCAATCATGAAAGAGGTGGTAAGAAAAGAAGTTATTAAGTGGCTTGATGCAGGTATTGTATTTCCAATCTATGATAGCAAATGGGTAAGCCCCGTTCAATGTGTGCCGAAGAAAGGGGGGATGACTGTAGTAGTTAATGAAAAAATGACTTAATTCCTACAAGAACTGTCACTGGATGGAGAATTTGCATAGATTATAGAAAATTGAACAATGCCACCCGGAAAGACCACTTTCCCCTCCCCTTTATTAACCAAATGCTTGATAGA
This sequence comes from Nicotiana tomentosiformis, assembly GCF_000390325.3. NCBI lineage: Eukaryota > Viridiplantae > Streptophyta > Magnoliopsida > Solanales > Solanaceae > Nicotiana > Nicotiana tomentosiformis. The sequence goes on along the minus strand of NC_090819.1, from coordinate 98,920,729 downwards.
TTAGCTGACCAGGAATATTACTGTTTCCTGGATGGTTATTCGGGGTATAATCAGATTGCTATAGCCCAGAGGACCAAGAGAAAACTACATTTACGTGTCCTTATGGCACGTATGCGTTCAAGAGAATGCCCTTTGGTCTTTGTAATGCACCTGCAACTTTTCAAAGGTGTATGATGGCTATTTTTACTGACATGGTTGAAAGATTTGTAGAAGTATTCATGGATGATTTTTCTGTATTTGGATGTTCTTTTGATAATTGTTTAATGAACCTTGATAAAGTGCTTGCTAGGTGTGAAGAGACGAACTTGGTGCTAAACTGGGAAAAGTGCCATTTCATGGTACGTGAAGGTATAGTTTTGGGGCACAAGGTGTCCAAAAGTGGTTTGCAGGTGGACAAAGCGAAGGTGGAGGTGATTGAAAAATTGCCCCCACCGACATCCGTCAAAGGCATTCGCAGTTTCTTGGGGTTTTTATCGTCGTTTCATTAAAGATTTTTCGAAAATTTCTTCTCCTTTGTGCAGGCTTCTTGAGAAAGAAGTTCCCTTCAAGTTTGATGATGCATGTCTGAGAGCATTTGAGGAGCTGAAGGGAAGGTTGGTGACTGCACCAATTATCATTGGCCCAGATTGGGCGCAATCATTTGAGTTGATGTGCGATGCAAGTGACATGGCAATCGGAGCTGTTTTGGGGCAAAGGAGAGATAAAATCTTTCACCCCATTTATTATGCGAGCAAAACTATGAATCCAGCTCAGATGAATTATACAGTTACTGAAAAGGAGTTGCTTGCAGTAGTGTGGGCGTTTGACAAGTTCAGATCTTATCTAGTGGGAACCAAAGTCATCGTTTACACAGATCATTCAGCTATCAGATATTTGTTTGAAAAGAAAGATGCCAAGCCGAGACTGATTCGTTGGGTCCTCCTCTTGCAAGAATTTGACTTAGAGATCCGAGATCGAAAAGGGACAGAAAATCAAGTGGCTGATCGCTTGTCCAGATTAGAAAGTCGGAACCATGTAGCTGAAGGAGGGTCAATCAAAAAAACATTTCCTGATGAGCAGTTATTAGCAGTCACCTCAGGTGAAGCCCCATGGTATGCAGATTATGTGAATTTTATTGCAAGTGGGGTGACACCACTAGAATTGACACTTGATAATAGAAGAAGATTCTTACATGATGTGAGACTCTACATGTGGGATGAGCCATTCTTATATAGGCAGTGCGCAGATCAGTTGGTGCGAAGGTGTGTTCCTGAGGAAGAGATGAATGCTATACTGCATGACTGCCATGCTTCGACTTATGGAGGTCATCACGACGGGGATAGAACCGCCCAAAAAGTGCTACAATCAGGTTTCTATTGGCCAAAATTGTTCAAGGATGCACATGCCTTTGTTAAAAATTATGACAGATGCCAAAGAACCGGAACTATCACACGGAAGCACGAGATGCCCTTGCAAAATATTCTGGTAGTAGAGCTTTTTGATGTTTGGGGGATTGATTTCATGGGATCGTTCCCATATTCTAATGGGCACAGGTACATCTTGGTGGCGGTCGACTATATTTCTAGGTGGGTGGAAGCCATTGCTCTTCCTACTAATGACGCAAAGGTAGTGGTAAGCTTTGTAAAGAAGTACATCTTCACATGTTTTGGGACTCCAAGAGTGTTGATAAGCGACGGGGGAACTCACTTTTGTAACAAATTGCTGAATAATGTTCTTGCAAAGTATGGAGTTAAGCATAAGGTTTCCACTGCCTATCATCCCCAAACGAATGGTCAAGTAGAAGTTTCCAACAGAGAGGTAGAGCAGATTTTGGAGAAAACAGTAAGTGGGTATAGAAAGGACTAGGCCGGAAAGCTGGATAATGTATTATGTGCATATCGCACTGCATACAAGACTACCATAGGTACTTCTCCGTATAGGTTGGTTTGTGGGAAGGTATGCCACTTGCCTGTTGAGCTTGAACACAAAGACTATTGGGCGATTAAAAAGATAAATATGGAGATGGACTTGGCCGGTGAGAAGAGATTGCTACAACTCAACGAGCTTGATGAATTTTGATTGCATGCGTATGAAAATGCCAAATTGTATAAAGAAAAGACAAAGAGGTGGCATGATAAGCATATCTAACATCGTGAGTTTGAGCCAGGTCAAGAGGTTCTCTTGTTTAATTCGAGGCTAAAGCTTTTTCCCGGAAAGCTTAAATCACGATGGTCGGGTCCGTTTGAAGTGGTTAGTGTGAAACCTCATGGGGCAGTGGAATTACGTGATACGAGTTCCAATGCGGCATTCTTGGTAAATGGCCAGAGAGTAAAACACTATTGGGGTGGTGACATTGCACGTCACAAGACCTCGATGGATTTGGTGGAGGCGTGAAGAACATGTTGCGTCGTGCCGCGACGTTAAATCAGGTGCTTCTTGGGAGGCCACCCAAGTCCTGTATTTAGGAATTAGATCTTGTATGTATATATTAAAAAAAAGGGTCCATATATAGGGAAAACAGGGTGGATGCGTTGCATCCCCCTCAGCATAAAAAAATTTGACGGACCAATTGCTCAAGGCAGTGAAGTCTGCCTATCGCGTCCACATCGCGTCCAACCAATTTCAGAAAAAAACAGTGGGGATGCATCGCGTCCAAGCTCGCACGCACAGGTAAGTGTTATATTTTAACACATCCTATGCCAAAACACAATTACACACAAATTTGCATTCTACCCAGACCCGCCCCTCTCATCTCACTTGCGACCAAACACATCTCCTCTCTTCTCTCGCGACAGGTATGTATCATCTCCCTTATTCTTTCTTTTTCCTTACTCTCCTCACTCTCCTCTCCTCTCTCTATCGCTAGTAGCAACAGACCCCCTGCCCAAATTCCCCTAGGTTAAGTTTCCCCAATTTAAATGTCACACATGTGATTTAACTATAATTTGGGGATGTCATTCCTGTTGGTTGTAATGGCTGCGAGATAATAAACTATAATTCCCTTCATCTCGTTAATTTTGGGAGGGTAGTCGAATTACCCCACTGATAGAAGAAACTAGGCTCAATTGTTGCATATCACATGTTCGACGAATTGCCCGAGAGGTAAATTTAGGCGCCAGTGAGGTCTGAGTAACCGAGCAACACTGGTATATGCTAATGAATAAGTATAGGGTCGTTTGTCTTGATTGTCGGAATGTTTTTAGCCTATGAAAGATTGTCTAAGGGAATTGAACATCATGCACATGCTAGACATCTTGAATTGTAAAGTGTTACTCGATCTGAATTGTGTGAGCTCTATGCGTAATGATATGTCATGAGAATAAGTATGGGGTCGAGTGAGCTGCTATGTGTAATTGAACATGGTTAGTGAGCGTCGCTCGGATAAACCTCATGTTGTGCATAATGATATCTATATCGCGAAGTGCTTATTTGTAAACTTGAAAAGAGTTATCACATCCCTGCTGAAAGGCATGGGCTATACTTTCATACAGTCATAAATGACACGACTACGCAAATGATTGGAAGTTCTAGATGTTGCAACTGATTTATAGCTGAACTTCACTGTTCTATACGCTCATTGTTGATTTCTTCGCATTGCAGGTACTGAGGCTGGGAAATGGCAGCAATGATCAAACAGTCCAAGTAACAAGACAAAGATAATAACAAGCAACCACCCAAAAATCCCACCGGAAAGGCAACAGGTACTCCAAATCCACAGAAAAAAGGAAGCGGACTGACAAAGAAAGCAAACTGCAGACTAGGCAGTTAGTTGATGAATCAGAGCAAGAAGAGGAGGAACCATTAGTCAGGAGGACAGTGAAGAAGGGTATTACAACAACATCATTAAATCTACCAAGCAAAGGGATAAAGATAAGAGAACCTGTGACATACCAGAGAAAAGCCTCCAAACAGAGTGATCTGACTGATAAAGAAAAGCAGAAGATTACCGCAGAATCTGAGTCCGAGTCCGATTCGAATAATGACCTTCTATATGTCGACATGAGTGATGAAGATGAGGGTGAACCAATAGACCGAGCTGCTTGGGAGAAGAAATTTGTTAATGAAAAGGCATTCCGAGCTTATAATAAGATACTGGGTTCAAAGAAGTACATTCAAGAAAAGCCGATCAACATCGGAACACTTAAGAAAAAGTACCCAGAATTTCTAAAATCAATTTGAGAGGTGCAACAATAGGGACCTATCTTGAAGGGTCACGGCAAATCCAACCTCACTATCGTCAAAGAGCTTTACGCCAATTGGCGTCATTCTAGGGGCAGCATTGTGAGAGTACGGGGGGTGGATATTAATGTCTCAGCTGAAGCTCTGAATAACTTCTTAGGGGTGCCACACATACTAATAGATAGGTTTGAATCCATATGCACAGCACCGGATTATGCACACATTCGGTTGGTCCTATGCCCTACCAGGAAGGATGCAAAGTGGTAGCATGGGAGTATGGAGTACCATTCTCTGGCCAAGGAATTCATGAGTGCGTTAGCACGTGTGGATCTAAATTTCATATGCAACCGCCTGATGCCATGCCAACACAAAACTGATGTCCCTCGTCATCGCGCACTAGTCTTGTATGCTTTATTGGAGGGGATACCGCTCAACTTAGCAGCCATTATGCATGACCAAATGTAGCGCACCAGGATGAATTACAAATGGAGGCTGTTCTTTGCAAATACCCTATCGGCTTTCTTGACAAAGATGGGAGTACTATGGGACAAGGAGAATGACGACATTGAGGCTAAAGCTCCAGGACCATATGATGTTACTCATGTTCTAGAGCCGAACAAGGGAAGCTCTTCTAAGCTCACCATTCAACAGTTGTTTGTGCAGATGCAAGCTGATATGCAAGAGAACAGGGTTGAGTTGATAGCGACTCGTGTAGAGTTGAGTGCCACCAGGGATGAGTTGAGTCAGACTCGTGCGGATCTAAGCCGAGTTCAGACTGAGCAGGCCACGATGATGAGGGAGGTATCATTACTCCTCCGTGCTCTGGTTCAACGTGCAGATATAGACATTTCATAGCTGCTTGTATCATCCACTGCTGGACCATCCACTTCTGCTTCTTCTGTAGTTCCTGAGGCCCCACACACCATGCCTGCTGAGGCCGATGTCCCACCTACTACAGACTCAGCTCTAGTTGGTGATGATAGGACTGTGACAGCTCCTCATATTCGTGAGGATGCTATCGCCAGGCCAGAGGGAGTCTTAATGAATGCCATGTATGCTGATGCTCTTCCATAGACTGTGGATGAGCCTTCCATCTTGACTTGAGGGGAGTTTCTTCTCATCCTACTTTACGCTATTTGTGTGCATTGGGGGAAACACATGGTTTTAAATGTGGGGTGGGGGTTATCCTTATGCTTGTGGATGAATGTACTTAACTGTTACAATTTTTGTTGATGTGATACTGTTGAGGGCTGTGATAGTCATTGGATTAATGGCCTATAATAGTTAGTAAATGTTATCTATATGGAGTAACTCTCTGTTCATTATTATGTGTAGTCGTAGAAAATAAAGGACTTTTCCCGACGACGGACTACCTGGACAGTTCTCTCGAGGGATTAAGGTCTTTAGAAAAACACAAAAAGATTTTCATTTGATTTTTGAAATTAGTGTTAGTATTAGAAGATTGACAGAAAACTAAAGAAAAGCAGAAAAATAGTTAGTAAATATTTTTAGGTAATAATAATCTCCTGTGGTTTTTCTTTATGCCTCAGTTCTTTTCCATGAGATGTATTTTGAACTTGGCAGTAATAGTTTTTTTTTTTAAGAATAGATTAGGAATTTAGGGAATAAAAGGAGAAAGAATGATGAACCTAAGCGCCCTTGACTTGTTTCATAGTAACGTACTTATGCTTTGGCATGTGTAGTATCTCCCCTATATTGTGATGTTAATCTTTATGCCTCTATATATTAGATAGCATGTTTTGTGATGATTATTTCTCGTTTTCTTGATTCGTGTTCACTTTGCGCTTAATGCTTAATATCTCGTGGCTCCGTGAATACTTGCATTGCTTAAGAGTCGGAATGTGATCGTCCTTAGTGAGTCATGTGCCATGTGTGGTGAGGTTTTTGTGTAGTCCATGTATTATACTTGTGTCTAGAACTTGCCCGGTATGTGAGTTGAAGCGAAATTTGAGGTGATGCTTGGTTTGAAAGATGATTTTAGGCTTTCTTTGATCTTTTTGAGCTTATTGCTTATCACAAATAAAATTTATCCCTAGTTAACCATTTTGATCCTATTGACTTTTATTTGGTACCCACATTACAAGCCTATACCCTTTTTATTTTTAATTGACATTGTTTTGATCCTTTTACCTCTTAAAGCACTTTAATTGTTAGATGATTGCTAAAAGAAGTAAGAAGGGACTAAGTGTGAGGTGACTTTTGAGTGGAACCAATGAAAGAAAGAAAGGTGCACTTGTTTTGTAAAATAATACACCACTAGCGAAAAAAAAGAAGAGAAAAATCTGAAAAAAGAAAAAAAAAAGAAAAATATAGATGAATAAAATGTTATCTTGTTCTTGCTAGTGGGTATGAATTAAAGTAGTGCTTAAAGAAAGAGGAAATATTTGTGGGGGTGATATTATTTGTGAAATTGAAGTGAGGTTGAAGAAAATACGCTTAAAGTAATTTTGTGATATATTAAAGTGATTAGGAGGGTGAGTCACTATTCCTTAAATATATCCTACCCGTCCTTTAGCCCACATTACAACCATGAAAAAGTCCTAATTGATTTTAGATCGAGCGAGCTTACATTAGTAGAGATTTATATTAAGGGCAAGCCTATGGTACCAATTGCATGCATATGATTTCTTTGTGAGAGTGAGCGATTTTCTTTGATATATGTGAGTCATTAAAATATATTTGATCATGAGATTCAAATGTGTGGATTGAACTCGCTCTCTTGTTCTTGTTGTGAGGGCATATGGTTTCACGAGGGATAGGTAACATTATTAGACTTCTCTATGATATTGGGTGTTCAAGCCATGAGTGCATTGTGACATTGAGTCGGTTTTTGAGGTTAGGATTGTTGTGAGCATGTTGTCTTTATGTGAATATTTTTTTTAATAATGACATAAGTAAAGGGAAGTGTATGTGATGCATATTCTAGAGCCTAATTGTGGCAAATGACCATGGTGATAGGTGAAGTGTGCTTTGAATGATAAGAGCTTAATTTTATTTCGTCTACTATAGTGATGGTTTGTTCGAGGACGAACAAAGGTTTAAGTGTGGGGTGGTGATGTTGGGCATATTTCGATATGTGTTGATATTACTTTACCCATGTTTTAACCACGTTTTGATGCTATTTGAGCTTTAAAATGCCCAACATGGTTTAATTATTGGTTTTATGACTAATTGAGTTGTGTGTGTTGATTTAGGGTGTTTGGAGTGCAAAAATATGAAGAAAAGGTGCTCTAGGTAGAGGAAGAGGGGTTGGATGCGTCGCATCCAATCTAGAAAAAAATCAGATTTCGTGCACCCTTAGCAGTGAAGTCGGCCCATAGCATCTGCACCTGGGCAAAGCTGAGATGGAAGAACAAAGGGTGGATGCGTCGCATCCACCCTAGCATGCGAAGCTGGGAAGTGGAGGACGAGGTGGATGCGACGCATCCACCCCAGCATCAATCCCTGAAGCTGATTTGGATTTGGAATAGGAGAACTTTGGCCCACGACTTTTGTACGTAATATATAAGCCAAAAACACCTCTTTTAGGGCATCTAGCAGATTGGGAAGAGGAAAAAAAAAGCCACGACAAAGCTGGGGAACCACGGAATTCATCTTGAGTTCTTATTTTTCCTTCTTTTATTGATTCTTATGCACTCTTGTGAATTATTTAATGATTGCATGAACATGAGTGGCTAAGAACCCTCTTGTTCTAGGGTCATGGGTATACATGAATGTTGATGTTTGAAGTTTAATTTGACGAAGTTGATTTTATCATATTGGGTTATTTATTTAATTCTGTTTTTAATTAATTTGCTGAGTAGCTAACAGTGAATTACTATATACGAATCTAGAGTTGAATTCGAAAGTGGGAATTCTAGATTGCATATAGAATTAAATAGAGCAAGTTCTTGAACCCGGACATCGGGGAACAGATTCGCAATTAGGATAGAAATATACCTAATTGTCTTGCTCGGTTGAAATACAGGAAGTGTAAATGCATTCTTGTTAATCTTAATTCCATAGACATATAGGCATTAAGTTAGCTTGAATAGGCAAGTAAGAACTCGACAGATTCTTATGAGTAATATCAACCCTGTCAATCAACAATCTAGATAAATCAATTAGTTATTTTAAGCTAAGAATGCAACATGATTGTTAGAATACCCGTGACCCTGAAATATTATCTCTTATTGATTGTTATTCGAAATTATTTAAGTGTGGTGGTTGATCTTTAGTATTTCATTACCTGATAGATTTTAGATAGTAAATTAGAAAATTATCTATTTTGTGAGAAACCGCTTGAAACGATAAGTTATTTGAGTTTGAGTTAGTCAAAAGTTAATCATAAGTTTTCGTGGGAATGATACTCTACTCATTACTATATTACTTGACGATCACGTATACTTATGTGAGTGTGTTTGGTCGCAACACCTGTCGTCTCAGCTATATCTAGAATCTGCTCCTGAGCTGGAGCAACTGGTGGTGCTACAGTTGCTGCTCCAACTGTTGTACCGGCTACACCTCGACCTCTACCTCGGCCCCGGCCTCTACCACGGCACTGGCCTCTACTACGGCCCCGTCCTCTCGCAGCCCTAACTTGTGGCACTGGTGCCTGATCGTCCGATCTGGTAGTACGTGTCCTCACCATCTGTGAGAGAATAGAATAATAGAAATTCAGTTTCTCGAATCAGCAAATTTGCACGACAGAAATCAAGAAAGTGAAATTTTTCTAAGGGTTCGGTAGCCTCTCGAAGATAAATACAGACGTCTCCGTATCGATCCGCAAGACTACTAAACCTGCTCATGATTAGTGAAACCTATGTAACCTAGGCTTTGATACCAACTTGTCACGACCCAAAATCCGCATGTCATGATGGCGCCTATCTCAATACTAGATAAGTCGACAACCTCAATAAGCCACAATTTCTTTTAAGTTTGAAAACATAATATATAAATTTATGACTAATAAAATCACTGTCTAAAAATATATAACAGTACAATAACTAAAAGGAAGAGAGTCAAGGTCAGCGCCAGGCAGCTACCTTGTTAGTCTCCAACTGATAATACTCTGAGATCTAATAGTTGCCGTATCCGGAAGCACCTAGAACTGCACACGAGGTTCAGAGTGTAGTATTAGTACAACCAACTCAATAAGTAACAAGACTAACCTTTGGGCTGAAAGTAGTGACGAGCTCAACATGTACAGTCCAGTAAAGAAATAACAGTACAGAAATGTAGGCATGCTTTCAAGTTCAAAAGTTAAACTCAGTACTGTATATGGTCAATCCAGCCTAGGGAAGATCCATCCCATATATATATAAATCAACTGTCAGTCAGTGACTCAGTACCGTATAAGGCCAATCCAACCCAGGGGTAAATTCATCCCCAAATATAGATGACTAGGACAATATTCATGTCCAAGAAAAGTTCATCACAATCATAAATCAATAAGGCAAATCCATGCCCTGGGAAGTCTATCCTGAATATAAATCATCTACGCTCACTATGGGGGGGGGGGGGGAGGAGGTTGCACACTCCGAAGGAGTTCCTTCAGCCCAAGCGTGATATAAATCCGATATGGCCTGCTGTAGGCGGGCAACCCAATCCATATAATGATAAAGCTGATATGGCATGCTGTAGGTGGGCAGCCCCGATCTATATAATAATAATAATAATAATATATATATATATAAAGCCGATATGGCCTGCTGTAGGTGGGCAACCCCGATCCCATAAATATCTTTACATTTATGGAAATGACTGAGTATGAAATGTACATTTTAAAATAATTAAATTCAACAGCAACATGACCCTATGGGTCCCAAAATATAGGCACGTTGCTTAAACGTGATCTTTAATACGAGTCTCAGCTCAATTTCTTTAACACGTGAAGAATATTCGGATAATAGCATGATTCTTTAATTTTACAACTCCACATAATTTATTTAAGTCTGAATTTCTATGATGCACGCCCACACACTCATCATCTAGCATGTGCGTCACCTCCAACAATTGATATCACATAAAACTCAGGGATTCATATCCTCAGAACTATGTTTAGAAATGTTACTTACCTCAAACCGTATAATTCTTTACACCGCTATGCCTTTGCCTCACGAATAGGCCCCCGAACGCCTTGAATCTATCCACAATTAATTCGATTCAGTTAATACAAATCATTGGAATTAATTCCATATGAGAATACTAATTTTCCAACAAAATCCAAAATTGAACTCAAAAATCGCCCGTAGGACCCACATATTGAAACCTGACAAAAGTTACAAATTATGAATACCAATTCAACCACGAGTCCAACCAAATCAAATTTACCAAATTCCGACATCAACTCGACCTCCAAATCTTAAATTCTTATTTTGAAATCTCTAGGCCCAATTACTCTAAGTTTACCTCTAAAACACGTAATCTAGTCGAAATACTCAATGATAATACAATATTATTGACTAAGAATGATCACAAGTGACTTACCTCAAGTTTTCCCATGAATTCCCTCTGAAAATCCCCCCAAAACCGTGTTGGAAATGTCCAAAAGTGGCAATACTCGGAACCCCTTTGAAATGTATACTGTCCAGGGGTTCCGCACTTGCGACTCACTTAGCCGCTTCTGCGATTTCGCAGGTGCGAGAACCAACCACTTCTGCGGTTTTCCAAGGCTGGCCTCCCTTCGTTTCTGCGATCGCCTTCCCGCTTCTGCGAGGAGCAAGCCGCTTCTGCGACTTTTGCGCTTCTGCGGTTGCACAGTCGTAGATGTGACGCTGCTTCTATGGACCATCTGCTCGCTTCTATGACCTCTGCCTCTACCCACGCCTGGTCGTTTTTGTGATGAAGCACACACTTCTGCGAGCTCGCACCTGCGAGCCAAATATCGTAGGTGCGATTGCATCAGAAGGCAGAAATTTCCAAATTTCTTCCAAGTCCAAAATTTAGTCCGTTAACCATCCGAAACTCACCCGAGGCCCCCGGGACCTCAACCAAATATACCAACAAGTCTTAAAAAATCATACGACCAACTATTTTAACTTAAGCTTTACATCTTGGAACTAAGTGTTCCAATTTCATTCTAAAGCCTCTCCGACAAGTCACATATTTATAATTGAACACCGGATAAGCAGTAAATGGGGGGAAGGGATTGTAATGGTAGTTGACTTTTTGATATCGGGGTCGAAATCCATTTCTGGAAATTGGAATAGGTCCGTTATGTCAATTATGACTTGTGTGCAAAATTTGAGGTCAATTGGACTTGATTTGATAAGTTTCGGCATCGAATGTAGAAGTTGGAATTTCTTAGTTCCATTAGGCTTGAATTGGGGTATGATTCGTGTTTTTAGGGTTGTTTGATGTGAATTGAACTTTCGACTAAGTTCGTATCGGATTGAACGGCACCAAGTTGGGGCTTTAGAGCAAAATTATGACCGAAAAATGGGCTTTGAGACGAGGTAAGTCTCTTGTCTAACCTTGTAAGAGTGAATTTACCCCATAGGTAATTTAAATTAATGTTTGCTTCTAATTGAGGGGCTACGTACGTACGAGGTGATGAGAGTCCGTGTGTAGCTACTAATTATGATTATGTCCGGATAGTTTTAGGACCCATATCATGAACTACTTGAAATGTTTGCACCCTACTTGTTAATTAAAGTGCCAAGAATTATGTAGAACTTGATAAAGGAAATTGTGAAAGGTCGTTAATGAAATTTGTATTACTTTGTGTACTAATCCATAAAAACGTTTAGGGAAATACTTATAAAGGATCCTTCTCTTCTTGTGGAGCGGGCCGAACGCCTCGACAGTAGATAGATGCATCTATGGTTCGTGCTGCTCGACCCTCGATAGTGTACACATTATTCTGGATCGGGCTGTACGACCTCGGCATAAATCGTGCTTAATAATAATAATACTCGATACTTTGATATTTTGTTTTGGCTTGGAAGGTTACAACTTGTAAAGATAAATAACTTGTTGGAAATTATTAAATTGTGAAAGAATTATTTGCTCCTGCTTGCTAAGGAAACTTGTTATTATTTACATAACCCGTGTTTATTTAGGATTTTTATCTTAAAATTATTGGCCCATAGTAAGTGTCAAAGTCGACCCCTCGTCACTACTTCTTCTAGATTAGACTTGATACTTACTGGGTACACGTTGTTTACGTACTCATGCTATACTTGCTGTACTTTTTGTGCAAGATCTGAGACAGGCGTATCCCAGATATCCCGAGGCTTAGTGGTGAGCTGCTTCCTGAGCCGTTCTGCAGCCCCTAAAGTCTCTTTTTTATATTTGTATTCTGTCTATTTTATGTTCAGACAGTAGCTGAAATTTTGTATAATCTACTAGATGCTCATACACATGTAACACTAGTTCTTGGCACACACACTAATAGACTCGTAGCATTGAACTATTATTTTGGTTATGATTGCACTCAGCTGCCTTCGCTTTATTATTTAAAACTAAATCTTTTAATTAAGGGAAATTGTTTTTTGTTTGACTCGAAACTTAAAAGAAGAGAAAATTGTCTATTTCATTTTATGGTTTGCCTAGCGGTGACGTTGGGCGCCATCACGACCTATAGGTGAAATTGGTTCGTGACACCAATGTATCAGAGCACTAGGTTCACGTAGGTCTCACAAGTTATGAGCATGCCTAATAGAGTCTTGCGGATCGATACAGAGACATTTGTACTTATCTTCGAGAGGTTATAGGGTGTTAGGAAACTTCCTTTCTTCTTCTCTTATCGTGCAGTTGATGTAGTACTAAGTATCTTTCTATTATTATCTCACAGATGGTGAGAACGCGCTCTAAGGAGGTTCCAAACCAGGGAAGAGCTCCCCCTATTACTAGAGGCCGGGGTAGAGGCCGAGGGAGGGCTCCAGCCCGTGGTAAGGGGACGAGGACATCCCAGGGTTGCTCCAGCTATGCCACTAGTGGATCCAGTACATGATCTTATCGTTAAGGAGCAGGGCAATTTGCCTGCAGCAAAGCCAGCTCCGATGGATTTTACGTCCACACTGGGATTCCAGGAAGTCATGGGTCGTATGCTGCAGTTCATGGATACTATGACTCAGGCCGATTTATATCCGGCAGACCCAGCCACATCCCAGGCGGGAGGGGGAGCACAGACCCCTACCGTACATGCTCATGGGCATGCAGCTGCTGTATATTAGACCCAGGATGTACTAGTTGTGGGTGGAGCTTAGCCAGTTGCAGCCGCTACACTGGAGCCCATACTAGCTGTGGCCGGTGATCTGCACAGGCTATTGGACAGATGGACCAGGCTTCATCCTCCTGCTTTCGGAGGTGAGCGACATGAGGACCCCCAGGATTTTATTGATCGGTGCAGGGACAGACTGCACAACATGAGTATACTAGAGTCCCACGAGGTAGACTTCATTACTTTTTAGCTGGAGGGCAGGGCCCGTAGCTGGTGGCAGTCACATCTTCTCGGTAGACCAGCAGGTTCCCCTCCCTTGACTTGGGAACAATTCACATGCCTCTTCTTGGACAGATACATTCCACCCTCTCGAGCAGATCCAGTAGGGTCAGATGTCAGTGACTGACTATGAGGCGAGGTTCTCTGAGTTGTCTCGCTATGCACTAATGATACTACCTACCGATACAGAGAGAGTTCGGAGGTTTGTTGCCGGATTGCACTCTGGTATTCAAGCCACCATGACTCGATATGTGGATATTGGGACTTCTTATGGGCTAGTTTTAGAAATAGCTCGGAAGATCGAGGGTGTCCGTCAACGGAGCCTAGAGCAGGCGGTGAGGGACAAGTGGTTTCGATATTCGGGGTAGTTTAGTGGTGCTCCGATTGGGGGCAAAGGTCAGTTCGTGAGGGGTCAGTCTAGCAGGACCACTTATCCAGCAGCGCTACCTCCTCGGGGTGCTCCAGTGCGACCCTATTTTAGTGCTATGCCAGAGAGTTCTTACCGCCCACCAGCTATTCAGGGTTCCTCCAGTGGGTATTCAGGTCATCAGGGCTAGACTTCATGTCAGCAGTCCACTGTACCGAGAGGTTGTTTTGAGTGCGGAGATATCAGTCATGTACGGAGGTTCTGCCCCAGGCTTCAGGGTAGGGAAGTGCAGCAGGGTCAACAACCTATGATTATTGCACTAGTTATTCCACTAGCCGTCTGGCCGCCCAGAGGCGGAGGGAAGGTAGGTATGGGTCATCCTAGAGGTGGAGACTGGCCAGGTAGAGACCAGTCAGGTGGTGCTCCAGCTAGGTTCTATGCTTTTCCGGCCAGACCAGATGCAGTGGCCTGAGATGCCGTGATCACATGTATTATTTTTGTCTGCGGTAGAGATGCCTCAGTATTATTTGATCCAGAGTCTACGTATTCCTATGTTTCATCTCTGTTTGCTCATTTCCTGAGTGTTTCTCATGAGTCCTTGGGTAATCCTATTTATGTGTCCACTCCTGTGGGCGATTCTGTTACCGTGGATCGGATCTACCGGTCATGCATTATTACATTCTGTGGTTATGAAACTAGAGTAGATCTCCTGCTGCTTGATATGATCGACTTTGAGATCATCCCGGGCATGTACTGGCTATCTCCATATCATGCCATCCTAGATTGCCATGCCAAGGCTGTCACATTGGCAATGCCATAGTTGCCTAGATTGGAGTGAAAGGGTTCGTCTGTCAGTGCATCTAGCCAGGTTATTTCTTTCCTGAAGGCTTGACACATGGTCGAGAAGGGTTGTTTGGCTTATCTATCCTATGTTCGGGAAACTATTGCAGGAACTCCGGCGATTGATTCGGTGCCCGTAGTCCGGGAGTGCTCCGAAGTGTTTCCTTCTGATCTTCCAGGCATGTCACCAGATCATGATATTGATTTCTGTATTGATTTGGCTCCAGATACCCAGCCTATATCTATCCCACCGTACCGTATGGCCCCGAAAGAGTTGAAGGAGTTGAAGGAACAACTTGAGGAGTTGTTAGCAAAGGAGTTCGTCAGACCAAGTGTATCGCCTTAGGGCGCACCGGTGTTATTTGTGAAGAAGAAAGATGGGACTATGCGGATGTGTATTGATTACCGCCAGTTGAACAAAGTCACCATTAAGAACAAGTACCCGTTGCCGCATATTGATGATTTGTTTGACCAGTTGCAGGGTGCCAGAGTGTTCTCAAAAATTGACTTGAGATCGAGTTATCATCAATTGAAGATTTGGGATTCGGATGTTCCGAAGACTGCTTTTTGGACTAGATATGGCCATTATGAGTTTCTAGTGATGTCTTTCGGTTTGTCTAATGCCCCAGCAACATTTATGGATTTAATGAACCGGGTGTTCAGGCCGTCTATCGACCCGTTTGTCGTCGTTTTCATTGATAATATTTTGATCTACTCATGTAGCATGGGGGAGCACGAGCAGCATTTGAGAATGGTACTTCAGACCTTGCGGGAACAAAAGCTATATGCTAAGTTCTCCAAGTGTGAGTTTTGGCTAGAGTCTGTAGCATTCTCTGGGCATATTGTATCGGGCGAGGGTATTAAGGTTGATCCCAAAAAGATTGAGACAGTTCAGAATTGGCATCGTCCCACTTCGGCGATTGAGATTAGGGGTTTCCTGGGGTTAGCGGGTTATTATCGTCAGTTCATGGAGGTGCTCCGTCGGACCAGATTGACCCAGAAAGATGCTCCGTTCCGATGGTCCGATGATTGTGAGGTGAGCTTTCAGAAGCTCAAGATAGCATTGACTTCAGCACCAGTATTAGTGTTGCCTTCCGGTTCAGGGATGTATACAATGTATTGCGACGCTTGACGCATTGGCCTGGGTTGTGTATTGATGCAAGAGGGGCGATTTATTGTATATGCTTCATGTCAGCTGAAGCCCTACGAGAAGAATTACCCAGTACATAATTTGGAGTTGGCTGCGATTGTTCATGCTCTTAAGATTTGGAGGCATTATCTTTATGGGGTGTCCTGTGAGGTTTACACTGATCATCGCAGCTTGCAGCATTTGTTCAAGCAGAGGGATCTAAATTTGAGGCAGCACATGTGGCTTGAGTTACTGAAGGATTATGATATTACAATCCTTTATCATCCGGGCAAAGCGAATGTAGTTGCAGATGCCTTGGGTAGAAAGACATAGAGTATGGGTAATTTGGCATTCATTTCAGCGGAGGAGAGGCCACTAGCTTTGGATATTTAGTCTTTGGCTAACAGACTTGTGAGGTTGGATATTTTAGAGCCCAGCCAAGTTCTTGCGTGTGTCATTGCTTAGTCTTCACTATTCGAGCAGATCAAAGCTTGCCAGTTTGATGATCCATATTTGTTGGTTCTCTGAGAGATGGTACTACAAGGTGGTGCCAAGGAGGTTACTATCAGTGATGATGATGTTCTGCAACTCCAGGGTCGCCTATGTGTTCCTAATGTTGATGTCTTGAGAGAGAAGATACAAGTGGAGGCACACAGCTCTCGGTATTCTATTCGTCTAGGTGCTACGAAGATGTATCGCTACCTGAGACAACATTATTGGTGGCGGCGGATGAATAAGGACATAGTTGAGTTTGTCGCGAGGTGTCTAAATTGCCAGCAGGTTAAATACGAGCACCAAAGGCTTAGTGGCCTACTATAGAAGATGCCTATACTTGAATGAAAGTGGGAGCGCATTACTATGGACTTCGTAGTTGAGTTGCCGCGGACCTTGCGGAAGTTTGATGCAGTTTGGGTCATTGTCGACAGGTTGACCAAGTCGGCACAGTTCATTCCGATTGTGATCACGTACACCTCAGAGAGGTTGGCCTAGATTTATATTCAGGAGATTGTTCATTTGCTTGGTGTACCTGTTTCCATTATATCAGATAGAGACCCCAGTTTACTTCACATTTCTAGAGAGTAGTACAGAGTGAGTTGGGGATCCGTGTAGAGCTCAGCACAACCTTTCACCAGCAGACCGACGGGCAGCCAGAGCGGGCGGTTCTAATCTTGGAAGATATGCTCAGGGCATGTGTGATTGACTTCGGAGGGCAGTGGGATCATTTCTTGCCTTTGGCCG
The DNA here is from genome assembly GCF_000390325.3 of Nicotiana tomentosiformis. Lineage (NCBI taxonomy): Eukaryota > Viridiplantae > Streptophyta > Magnoliopsida > Solanales > Solanaceae > Nicotiana > Nicotiana tomentosiformis. Next base: position 98,903,551 of record NC_090819.1, on the reverse strand, counting down.
AGTTTTCTTATAACAACAGTTACCAGTCCAGCGTCGAGATGGCTCCATTTGAGGCCTTATATGGTCGGCGATGTCATTCACCCATCGGATGGTTTGAGCCCGACGAGGCTAAGTTATATGGTACTGATTTGGTGAAGGATGCCTTGGAAAAGGTAAAGTTAATTTAGGAGCGACTTCGCATAGCACAATCCAGATAGAAGAGTTACACGGATCAGAAGGCACGTGACTTATCATTTATGGTGGGCGGAAAAGTTCTCTTGAAGGTTTCGCCCATGAAGGGAATCACGAGGTTCGAGAAGAAGGGCGAGTTGAGCCCAAGGTTTATAGGCCCATTTGAGGTGTTGAGATCAGTTGGAGAGGTTGCTTACGAGCTTGCCTTGCCTCCCAGTCTATCGGGAGGTCATCCGATTTTCCACGTATATATGCTCCGGAGGTATCATGCTGAAAAGTCGCACGTGTTAGACTTCAGTACGGCCCAGCTGAGAGTTTGGGTTATGAGGAGGAGTCATTTGCCATTGTTGATAGGCAGGTTCGCCAGTTGAGGTCCAAGAAGATTTTTGCGGTAAAGGTTCAGTGGAGGGGTCAACCAATTAAGGAGGCGACTTGGGGGACCGAGGAGCAGATATCCACACTTATTCAGCACTCCAGGTATGATTCTAGACCCGTTCGAGGACGAACGTTTGTTTAAGAGGTGGAGAATGTAACGACCCAACTGGTTGTTTTGCCTTCTAGAACCTCATTCCCCTAAATAAGACTCCTCATATGTGCTTTTACTATTTTATGACTTGCGGGGAGGGTTAGTTCGGGATTTGGAAGGGTTCGGGTTGAATTCGGAATACTTGGTTCCTAAAGGTTGGCAAAAAGGGCCAAGTTTGACTTTTAATGTTCGACCTCGGATCAGAATTTTAATGATCCCAGTAGCTTCGAATGGTGATTTTGGACTTAGGAGCGTGTCCGAAAAATTATTTGGAAGTCCGTAGTTAAATTAGGCTTGAAATAGCTAAAATAGAAATTTAAGTTTGAAAGTTTGACCGGGGAGTTGACTTTTTGATATCGGGGTCGGAATTTGATTTTGGAAATTGGAATAGGTCTGTTATGTTAATTATGACTTGTGTGCAAAATTTGAGGTCAATCGGACTTGATTTGATAGGTTTCAGCATTAAATGTAGAAGTTGGAATTTCTTAGTTTTATTAGGCTTGAATTGGGTTATGATTCATGATTTTAGCATTGTTTGATGTGAATTGAGGTTTCAACTAAGTTCGTATGACGTTTTAGGACTTGTTGGTACATTCGGACGGGGTCCCGAGTGGCTCAGGTGTGTTTCGGGGTGAGTTTTGAGCGAGTCTGGCCATTTCGGTACTCTGATGTTGTTCTGGAACTTTGGAAGTGTGGGGGGAATATTTTGGAGTGCTGAGTTAGAAGAAAAGTGCGGACCGCAGAGGAATTGTGCGGACCGCAAAATTCCTCTCGCGGCCGCAGAATTGAGATTTCTTTAGATTCGATGGTCCGACTTCGGAAGCTTATATCTTTTAATCTACAAGGAACTTGGAGATGATTCAAATACGAAAGTTGAAGCCCTTTGAGTCTAGTTTTCAGAAAGGTAAACCAATCATCATTTAGAAATTTGTATATAAAGTTATGATCAATATATTGAAGCCTATTATTGCAACCACAGTTGAAGTGCGACCACACAATTTGGACTTGCGGCCGCGGGACCTGGGATGTGCGGCCGCACAAACAAATGTGCGGTCAGCAGAATATGGGATTAGATTCTTGTACTATATGAACGAGGTTTAGAGTATTATTTCATATTTGGACTTTGAGAGCTCGGTTTGTGGCGATCTTTTGTGGGATTTTCAATAAATTCATCGGGGTAAGCGATTCTAACTCGAATTTGGTTAATATACATGAATATATCATTGTTTCAATCATTTAATTAGTATTTTGAGATGAAAATTTGGGGAAAATTGTAGAAATTTCATAAAAACAAAATTTTGAGATTTGAATGTCGATACGGAGTCGGATTTGAGTTAAACTAGTATGGTTGGACTCGTAATCGAATAGGTTGTCGGATTTTGTGAGTTTCGTCGAATTTCGAGATGTGGTCCCCACAGCCAACTTTTCGAGCGGAGTTGAGAATTTTTATAAATTGTTAAATTTCAAGCATTGGAGTATATTTTGATTAATTTGCACGTTGTTTGACTAGTTTCGGATTGAACGGCACCGAGTTGGGGCTTTAGAGCGAAATTGTGACCGGAAAGTGGGCTTTGAGACGAGGTAAGTCTCTTGTCTAACCTTGTAAGAGGGAATTTACCCCATAGGTGATTTAAATTAATGTTTGCCTATAATTGTGGGGGCTACGTACGTACGAGGTGACGATAGTCCGTGCGTATCTACTAATTATGCTTATGTCCGGGTAGTTTTAGGACCCATATCATAAACTACTTGAAATATTTGCACCCTACTTATTAATTAAAGTGCCTAGAATTATGTAGAACTTGCTAAAGGAAATTGTGAAAGGTCGTTAATGAAATTTGTATTACTTTGTGTACTAATCCTTAAAAATGTTTAGGGCAAATGCTTATAAAGGATCCTTCTCTTATTGTGGAGCAGGCCGAACGCCTCGGTAGTAGATAGTCTTGTCGCTCGACCCTCGACAGTATACACATTATTCTGGATCGGACCATACGACCTCTACATAAATCGTGCTTAATAATAATAATACTCGACACTTTGATATTTTGTTGTGGCTTGGAAGGTTACAACTTGTAAAGATAAATAACTTGTTGGAAATTATTAAATTGTAAAAGAATTATTTGCTCCTGCTTGCTAAGGAAACTTGTTATTATTTACATAACCCATGTTTATTTAAGATTTCTATCTTAATATTATTGGCCCATAGTAAGTGTCGAAGTCGACCCCTCGTCACTACTTCTTCGAGATTAGACTTGATACTTACTGGGTGTACATTGTTTACGTACTCATGCTACACTTGCTGCACTTTTTGTGCAGGATTTGAGTCAGGTGCATCAGGCGGTCCTACCGGCGCGTATCCCAGATATCCCGAGGCCTAGTGGTGAGCTGCTTCCTAAGCCGTTCTGCAGCCCCTAAAGTCTCTCTTTTGTATTTTTATTCTGTCTATTTTATGTTCAGACAGTAGCTGGAATTTTGTATAATCTACTAGTTGCTCATATACTTGTGACACCGGGTCTTGGCTCACACACTAGTAGACTCGTGGCATTGAACTATTATTTTGGTTATGATTGCACTCAGCTGCCTTCGCTTTATTATTTTATTTCCTAAATCTTTTAATTAAGGAAAAAAATTCATTTTACTCGAAACTTAAAAGAAGAGAAAATTATCTATTTTACTTTATGGCTTGCCTAGTGGTGACGTTGGGCGCCATCACGACCTATAGGTAAAATTGGGTCGTGACACCAATATTCCTGTAATTTTGCACATTTTATTAGTTTCGGGAACGCAATTCACTGCTTTTAGACTAAAACAAAAGCTAAAAGGCGCTAATAAGTAGTCAAAATCTCCACTTATCAACTCCCCCAACCTTAAGTCTTTGCTTGTCCTCAAGCAAACAAAATAGTTCCCACCTCCAGAAGTTGAGGGTCATTTCAGCCATTCAAAGGTGAGCCATTCACAAATCAGTTTGGACCAATAATTACCCACACTATTTACATATTATCAACAAGGCGACAAGTTGAACATTTATGCACATATAGTTCTAATGTGACACTTGAGCATCAAGAGTTGACTTTATTCATCAAGGAAGCTCGCTCTCTCATATAGGTCATTATGGATTCTAAACTCCTCCTCCTCTACTCTCCATTTGCATAGCTCACTTAAGAATTTTAGCATTCAATCCAAAGGCTTATGAAAGGTTCACTCATCTCTCTCAAGAGAATTTTGCAAGTACGGCTTCAAGTACCATAGGCTTGCCCCTCATGTAGATTGCCACTAATATAAGCTTACTCGGCTTGAAATTAGGCAGGACTTCTTTCGGGATGTAATGAAGGCTTTTGGGTTAGTGTTGGATACAGTATGGTTGAGTGGTTACACCTTTCCTTAAGCACTCCATCATTTTATTCTCGGCTCATACCTTGCCAATTCTTTGAGGAATTTACTTTTCCTTGGGGGACTAGAGAGACTTAATATCACTCTTTATTGGTCATTACACTCATATTTCTCCATGTGTGGGCTCATTGCCTTTCTTTGAATCCCTTTAACTCTTCTACTTATTCATTTTTGTTGCAATTTTCTTTTTGTTCTTTCCTTTTCTTTGCCTTTCTTCTCATCATTTCTTTTTCTCTTTTTGTGTCTTGATACCCTTTTTCAATTTCCTCGTCTCTCCCCCAAACTTACGTTTTTAGCCATTTGTTTCACATGAGTGTTATGGAAAGTTCATGTGCCAAGAGACATGGTTTTCAAAAGATAAAGGCTAAAGGCTCGAAGGGGTTGACTAGGGATGACATCATTGGTAGGCAATAGAGAACTCAAACGGGCCAAGAAAAGCCTACAATCACTTCTCAAGCCAAGAAAATCTTAGGATTTCGCCTTGAAATACATTCGGGTCAAGTTCTAGACCTTTCACATGTGTACTTGGACTAACAACAAATCATCTCACCCCTCACGCAACTGGATTGTTAAATAGGAAAGAGTCGAGGGCCCAAATGACCACATTTAAGATTGAAAATCACTATGGTTCGATTAAACCACTCGATGGTTGCCTAAGTCAACACAAGAGTCACAAAGTCACTAACTAGGGCTATTTCTTTCAAAAACCTTATTTCTAACCATAAGCACGTAGTTAAGTGTGTTGGTACCAAGTGAAGCATGTTCGACTCTTCGAGCATGACTTAATTAGGTCTTTTTTATTCATTACTACTACTATTATTACATAAACACTAAAAGCTGACTCAGTCCCTTAAGAAGGTTGTCACGCCATCCATCGTTGGGAAGAGTCACCCGGTTCACACAAAAACTACCTTTGGAAAGAACCGTAGTATTAAGAAAATCAAAGGCTTATTGTCTATAAAAACATAAAAAGAAGCTACTAAATCAAGAAGGAGTTACTAATTCAAAAAGAAGCTACTAATTCAAAAAGAAGCTAGAAGCTACTCACTTAAACACTAACTAATAAGAAAAGAAACATAAAGAAGGTACAAAGCAAAAACTATCAAAAGCATAACGAATATACATAATTTGGGAGAATGAGAAGATATATACACAATGAGAGAAGAAGAGAGAATATATACAGAATAAGGAAAGAGGAGAAAATATTGTCAAGTTATTACAAACCAATTGTCTCCGAATCATCAAATATAATCAAATAAACTCCACCCCACAAATAAAAATAAGCATTGTCCCCAATGCTTAACAAAATAAGAGTAAAGGAAGGGTAAGAGTGAAGAAAGATCCCTATGGCTCCTTGGCCATCTCTGTGTCCACAACAACATCACCGACCTCAGTCTCGTCCAACTGGATCTCATCATCCTCAACTCTAGGAGTGACTGGGTTGGTGAACATCTGACGCACTGCCTCGGCAGTGTCAGCAAACAAGGTCTGGCTGCTCAGACTGGCCAACTGGTGTTGTAGGTGCTGTAGGATCTGGGTCTGGATGGTGTGGGTCAATCAACATATCAAATGGAATATCTCCGGCTGCAGCAAGCTTGGTAACCTGTCTCCGGAGCTTGTCCACTGACTTCTTGGAGGCCTGGAACTTCCTTATCTTCTTAACTTCTTTTCCCAGCTCTTCGATCACTGACCCATGCTGTACCAATGTAGCCATGATAGTGTTCTGGTTTTCTAGGAGCTTCTTCAGAGTGTCTTCCACTGATGGGGGAATCTGAGGTGCCGGCATAGAAGACCGTGCTGTAACAGTACTAGATAAGTCAGACAGCTTTGCAGTGGCTGTCTGCATCTAGTTGTTGAGGCTCGCCAATGTCTGGGAGACTCGTAGCGTAGAGAGTGGAGCAGTAGGCATGGGCATCAGCTTCAAAGCCGAAGTGGAACCTGTGATAGGGACTGCTGTAGGAATTGAGGATGGTGGTGGAGGCATAGCTGCAACACTCGATGAAGGCTCGGCCGAAGTGGATGGAATATCAACTTCCTCTGTAACTACCATCGGTGGCTCATCAGAGTGGCCTGTGGTGGTAGATGGATGACCCTTTCTCTTAGGGTCGTGTGCATCCATCAATGAGTACCATGAGAATGGCTTCTTCGCCCGCACCTTTGTATCAAAGTCCCCCGGCTCTACCCTCGCATCTGTGAGATACTCTGTAATGGCGTTGTGATATGGGTAGGATATGTCAGCTTGCCGAACGACCATAGAGATATTAGCTGACATCATGGCTCCCTCATTGATGGGATACCCGACCATGATAGAAGATACTAGAACTACCCGCGGGATAGGAAGATATGTCTCATTCTGGCTTGGGTCTAGTCGACTGCATACAAAGGTATGCCACCCCTTTGCCTCAAAGCTCAGCGTACTCATGTGAATAGAAACCCCTGCTATGATCCATGGTGGTGGTGGCCTAGGAGCTACTAAAATCTCAGCTAGCCAAGGCCGAGCTTCATCCTCAAGTGCACATTTCTATAAGTACTCAGTGGGCTCGACATCATCAAAATCCAAGTAAGTGTTTAATGTGTGCTGATCAAATCGCACCTTGAGGTTCCTCACTTTAGTCACCTTTGTCCCTTTGTTGATATGCGCCACATTGGCGTAGAATTCTCAGACAAGGTATTCCTTTGCATCCACCATGCTCTAAGTAAGCCACATCCACCCTTTACATTCTCAAAACTGTCTCAATACTGCAGGGTTATACCTCTCAAGATCTTTCAACTAAAACTGCCGCTCAAGAGTGAGCAACATCACTGGCCACCATTCACGGAAACTGGTGAAGGCAGCCAAACTGACAAATCGGTCCTCCCACACCTCTTTCTTCTTTAACCTCTCGAGGCCAGAAAGAGTAGCATCTCCCCCTATACCATCATCAGGGATGTTCTGCACTGATGTCTCTGGTGCCTCAGGGGCAGGTGTAATGGATGGCTCAAAAGCCTGACTAGCACTTTTCGAGCCCTCGAAAGTGCTATGAGATATGGATGACTCGTCCCTGAGATGATAACTCTCTAGTGTCCATGACTGGACAGCCGGATGCTCATGTACAGAGTCTGAGTTGCCCTCTAATGCTTCCCTAGATGGGGCATAAGAATTGGTCTCAGAAAGGTCTGCGCCTTTCCCTCTGCCGGCTGCTATTTTCTTTTTGATTTCAAGCTGTTGGGAACCAGGTAAGGGTCTCTTCCCTTGTGCCCAAGAAGGGTCACCCCTTCCTTTTGAAGTGTCACCTCTGCCTCTAGATCGAACCATTTTTTGTACCAAGCAAAGGCTATTGTTAGATGCAATTCAAGTTCAGACATACAATGAATGTAAGGACACACCAGAAGATACAGTGAGGAACACAGTTGAAACATGTGTGCAGGGTGGGGACTTGCGATCCACAGATTTTTTATTCCGGCCGCAGAATGGGACTTGCGGACTGCACAATTCTCAATTACGGCCGCATAATTGGATTGTGCTCCACACATTTCACATTGCGAGCGCAATTCAGATACCACCAACTTATCAACTCTCTGATGACAGAGAATTGGCTTTTTTGATGCTGCAAACTGTTTTCTGCGGTCCGTACAAATTGTCTTACGACCGCACATGAGAGTCACCAATTTGACAACTCTCTGATCACAGGAAATAGGGTGTTCTACGTCCGCAATAGGATTTCTGCGGTCCACACATTTTTCATTGCGGCCGCAGAACCATGCATTACTAAAGTACCCTAGACTTAGCTTCTACGGACCGCACAATTTCTTGTGCGGTCGCAAGTTTTAAACCAATTACAAGAAGACAGTTATTTTTACCTAGGGCTTGCAATGTTTGCACACTTTTGACATGGAAACAACATCTAAGCATGGAAATCTATTTACGCATTCCCCTTAGAGCATTTTTCAGTCTACCCACTACAGAATTACCCCACATGGTTGTTCAAATAAATTCAACAGACAAATGGTCTAAATTTCTACTAAAATATAAAAATTAAAAGAAATTAACAAGATTATGAATCATACCAGATATGAGTGAGTGCAAGAGATGAGTGATCAACAGATGCTAAGCATGCAGGCAGACACTTTAAGATGAAATTTTAAATTTTTGTGCAAGCTGTGAGTTCAGAGAGGGAAAAGGGGAATAATAGCCCTAAGCCCTCTATTTATACTTGTCGGGTTTATTCAAGAGAAGGGGACGTGAGTGCGGCCACAAAATTCCAATTGCGGTCCGCACACTGTTACCTGGGGGCTTAGTTGCCCTTTCATTTTTTGGTCTTCAAAATTGTGTTTGTGGCCGCAGATTCTGTTGCAGACCGTAACATTTGTGTTGCGGCCGCAGATTGGCCCATTTTCTGACAGTCAAACATCAGAGAGCTATCACTTTCCACATTCAATTTGTGCGTTCCACAATGTAATTTTGCGGACGCAAGTCACCTTCTGCTGCAGCAACCATAATTGTGCGGTCCACACAATGCAATTGCGGTCCGTACTTCTTTCCACACTTAACTAGATTTTTGGGCACAATTCCTGTAAAGCACACTCATCCCTGCAACACATTTCAAATCAAATTAGCATACAAATAACTCCTAACTACATAAAAAATGAATAAAAGAAAAAACACATGGGTTGCCTCCCAAGAAGCTCCTAATTTAATGTTGCGGCACGACGCAGATTACCATCACTTGAAATGAATCACCGCCACTACGTGGCCATCACCAATGTTTCCCAAATAGTGCTTCACCCGATGACCATTGACTCGGAATACCTCATTGTTTTTATTTTTCAAGTCCAATGCACCAAAAGGTGTCACACCCACAATTTTAAAAGGATCACTCCATTTAGACTTTAGCTTTCCGGGAAACATCCTCAATCGTGAGTTGAAAAACAAAACAAGATCACCCACCTTGAACTCTTTGTTCCAAATGTATTTGTCATGAAGATATTTCATCTTTTCTTTGTACAAGGATGAACTTGCATAAGTATGGTACCAGAACTCATCCAATTCATTCAAATGTGCAACCCTCAAGTTAGCGGCTACATCCCAATCAAGATTCAACTTCTTTAGAGCCCACACGGCTTTGTGCTCAAGTTCCACCGAAAGATAATAAGCTTTTCCGAATACCAACCGGTATGGAGACATTCTGATAGGTATTTTGTAAGTCGTCCGATAAGCCCATAATGCATCATCGAGCTTCTTGGACCAATCCGTCCGGTTAGCATTCACTGTTTTGGACTAGATACTCTTTATCTCCCCGTTGGAGACTTCCACTTGACCGCTAGCTTGTGGATGATAAGGAGTTGTAACTTTATGAATAATACCATACTTTCTAAGTAAAGTGTCAAAAGCCTTGTTACAAAAATGCGACCCCTCATCGCTTATGATAGCCCGCGGAGTACCAAACCTTGTTAAAATATTTTTCTTCATGAATGCCACCACACTTCTTGCTTCATTGTTGGGTAGAGCAATGGCCTCAACCCATTTAGAAACATAATCAACCGCGACCAAGATGTAGGTGTTTCCACAAGAACTCACAAAAGGCCCCATGAAGTCAATACCCAACACATCAAAGATATCAATCTCTAAAATAGTAGTAAGAGGCATTTCATTCTTCTTCGAGATTCCACTGGCCCTTTGACATTCATCACATCTTTTTACTAAATCACTTGCATTCTTGTAAAGAGTGGGCCAATAGAAACCACAACTTAGCACTTTGGCCACCGTTCTTACTCCACCATGATGACCACCATATGGCAAAGACTGACAAGCCCCAAGAATATCACTTTTCTCTTCTTCCAATACACATCTTCTAATTACCCCATCAGTAAAAATCCGGAAAAGGTATGGCTCATCCCAATAATAATCTTGACAATCCCGTTTGAGATTCTTCCTTTGGTTTAAAGAGAACTCATCCGGGATAATTCCACACACAAGGAAATTTGCTAGATCCGCGAACCATGGCACCTCATTCATTGAAATAACCAAGAGTTACTCATCGGGGAAGGAGTCATTGATTTCAAGGCCATCATGCGGCCTCCCCTCTTCCTCCAAACGAGACAAGTGGTTCGCCACTTGATTTTTACTCCCTCTTCAATATTGGATGTCAATATCAAACTCTTGCAACAAAAGCACCCATCTCATCAACCGAGCTTTGGAATCTTTATTGATCATAAGATAGCGAAGTGCCGCATGATCCCTGTGGACAATAACTTTCGCATCCATCAAGTACGGGAGAAACTTCTCAATTGCGAACACAATGGAAAGGAGTTATTTCTCCGTAACGGTGCAGTTGACTTGGGCACCATTCATGGTCTTACTAGCATAGTATACCGGATGAAAAATCTTGTTGATGTGTTGCCCCAAAACAGCTCCAACCGCTACGTCACTAGCATCACACATGAGCTCAAAAGGGATACTCCAATTAGGAGTGGTGATAATGGGAATGGTTGTCAACTTGAACTTTACCAATTTAAAGGCTATCATGAAATCATCATTGAAGTGAAACTTAGCATCTTTCTCTAAAAGCTTGCACAACGGGTTCACCACTTTAGAGAAATCCTTGATGAAACGCCAGTTAAACCCCACGTGGCCTAAGAAACTCCGCACGCCTTTCACCGAAGTTGGAGGTGAAAGTTTAGAAATCACCTCAATCTTTTCCTTGTCAACTTCAATGCCATTCTTAGAGATCTTGTGGCCAAGGACAATGCCTTCCTCGACCATGAAATGACACTTCTCCCAATTTAGCACCAAATTCATTTCTTCACATCTTGCCAATACTTTATCCAAATTTGCCAAGCAATCATCAAAGGAATCCCCAACCACCAAGAAGTTATCCATGAATACTTCAACGTAGTCCTCCACCATGTCCGTGAAGATAGCCATCATATACCTTTGAAAAGTCACCGGTGCATTACATAAACCTAATGGCATCGGCTTGAATGCGAAAGTACCATAGGGGCATGTAAAAGTTGTTTTCTCTTGATCTTTCGGAGCAATAAGGATTTAGTTGTAGCCCGAATATCCATCTAGAAAGAAATAGAAAGCACGTCCGGCCAACCTATCAAGCATTTGGTCAAGGGAAGTGGAAAATGATCCTTCTTTGTGACTTTGTTGAGCTTGTGATAGTCCATACACACTCTCCACCCGGTCACCGTTCTTGCGGGAATCAACTCAATCGTATCATTGGTGACCACCGTCATGCCACCCTTCTTTGGGACATATTGCATCGGAGAAGTCCACGAACTATCAAAAATGGGGTAGACAACCCCAGCATCCAACCACTTGATAATCTCCTTTTTGACCACTTCTTGCATAGCCTCATTGAGTCTCCTTTAATATTCAATAGATGGTTTGGCGTCTTCCTCCAAGATTATCTTGTGCATGCAAAATGCGGGGCTTATTCCCCAAATATCCGCCAATGTCCATCCAATAGCCTTCCTCCTCTTATGTAGCACCGCCAGTGTAGAGTCAACCTGCATGTTAGTCAAACGAGAGGAAAGAATAACTGGTAAAGTATAACAAGGGCCAATAAATTCATACCGAAGATGTGGGGGCAATGGCTTCAACTCCAAGATAGGAGGCTCTTCAATTAACGGCTTTGTAGGAGGAGTTTTCCTATTTTCAAGATCCAAGGAGAGTTTCCGGGGTGCATAGTTGTACGACCCCATTCCTTGCAAAGAATTCACACATTCTATGAAGCCATCCATCTCGTCATCATCAAAGTTGAGTAAGACGGCCTCCAACATATCATCCACATTGATCGTGGCACTTGTAACATCAACAATCACATCGGTCACCAAGTTTACAAAGGAACTCACTTCATTGCTATTTGGTTGCCACATAGATTTTCACACGTGGAATATGCCGGAAGAATGAATTTATCAACACGAACCAATACATCTTCAATCACTCCCAACTGTCCCTTCATGGTACGATTGGCCATTTGTAAACGCATAGATATGGGTCTTGGTTTCCCGATTCCCAAAGTCTTGAAAACTGAATAGGGCATCAAATTGATACTTGCCCCAAGATCACAAAGAGCTTTAGCAAACTCGGCACTTCCAATGGTACAAGGGATTGTGAAAGCATCGGGATCTTCCAATTTAGGAGCCATTGAATGTATAATTGCAATCACTTGATGAGTGACTTTGATAGTTTCAAAATTCATCGACCGCTTCTTTGTCACCAAATCCTTCATAAACTTTGCATAACCGGGCATTTGTTCTAAATCTTCAACTAATGGAACATTGATCGAGAGACTCTTTATCATGTCAATAAACTTTTTGAATTGATTCTTGCCATTTTGCTTGGCAAGCCTTTGAGGATATGGAGGAGGAGGCTTAGGCAATGGTTCCTTAGCCTTTTGCACTACTAGTTCCGGTATGTCAATAACGTGATCCCTAGACGGGTTCACTTCCTCTTGAGTCTCTTCCGCTTTGTCATCAATATCAATCCGAACTTCATCATTTGATTGCCTCACATTGCTCGTGACCTCTTCTTCTTGTACTACTTGCTCATCCTCCACAAGTTGCCTTTGACTTGAGGTGGGTGCATTCCCACCTCTTCCACTTCTTGTAGTAACGTCCATGACATGCCCCGTGTTGTTCCCACCCTTTGGGTTCACCACCATGTCACTTGGTAGTGCCCCTTTAGGATGAGAATTTAGAGCTTCAGAGATTTGCCCCATTTGCATTTCTAAGTTGAGGATCGATGTGTTGTGTGAGGCAAGTTGAGCATCAGAATCGGCATTCTTCTCCATCATTTGCTTGGACATGTTCTCAATACGTCCCATTTCATTGTTGGAAGAACTAGGACCATGGGAAGGATAAGGAGGCGGGTTCCTCGGTTATTGATACATCGGGGGCCTTTGAAAACCTGACCCCTAGTTGCCTTGATTATTGTTCCATCCACCTTGATTGTTACCTCCCCAGTTACCTTGATTATTGCCATTCCAAGTTCCTTGATTGTTGTTGAGATACCAATTCTCTTGATTATTTTCACCACTCCAATTACCTTGGTTGTTAGAATTCTAATTGGCTTGATTGTTTCGAGGTCGCCATTGTGGTTGATTTGGGCCTTGGGAATTGTTTTCTTGCCCTTGAAAGTTGTTCACATATTGAACCTCCTCTTCTTGGTCATTGTAAGAATCATCTTGATCAAATCCACTATTTTGTTGCACAAAATTGTCCACTCGTTGTTGCACTTGTGGACCCTTAGTTTTCCGTTTGTTCACCATCATGTTTACTCTATCTATGGCATTGACTTGCCTAGGATTTTGCACTTGTTGAAGTTGAGCCTTTGCTAGTTGATTCATGGTGGTAGTCAATTCGGCTATGGCTTGCCAATGGTCATGCAACTCTTTGTGGAGGTGAATCACATTGGGATAACCTTGTGGAACATTAGCCCGAGATTTCCATGCCGATGATGCGTCCTCCATTTCATCTAAGATCTCACATGCCTCCGCATAAGGCGTAGTCATGAAGTTCCCACCGGCAAGTTGATTCACTACACATTGGTTGGTTGTGTTGATCCCACGATAGAAAGTTTGTTGAATCATATTCTCCGTCATATCTGGACATTCTTTAACCATTGTTATATCGCTCCCATATATCGTGTAGTGGTTCATTGGGCTCTTGATTGAATTCTAGAATCTCATCCCTAAGTGTGGCCATGTACTCCGGAGAGAAGTACTTATTTTAGCCAATTCATCCCAAGTAGGAATGGAATGGTTCGGCAAACGTTCCAACCAATCTAAAGCTTTCCCCCGTAAAGATAAGAAAAAAAGCCTTAGCCTCAAATCATCCTCAGAGACATTTGTTTGTTTACTCCCCCAACACGTATCCACAAACCCCTTCAAATGTTTATATGCATTTTAACCTGGAGCACCGGTGAAGAAGCCTCGTTGCTCTAGCAAAGTGAGCATCACCTTGGTTATTTGAAAGTTGCCTGCCCTAATACGGGGAGGGACTATTGCGCTTGCATATCCTTCATTGGGCAGCATCCGGTGTCGAGCCGCTCGTGGTAGAGGTGGGGGTGGAACAGACACATTGTCATGAGGCAATCGGCCTCTTCTATTGGCTTGAGGTTCAAGAGGAACCTCATCCACTTGATCATCCTCGATGTTCACATCCCCCAAAGCAATATTCCGAGCTCATTGTTGGCCATGGTTGCACCTACAGTTTCTCAAACACGTTAGTAACATGGAAGGAAAAAAAGATATTCCAAAAAAAAAAATACACAAATATGTAGCTAACACCGTTTGTAACTCCCCGGCAACAATGCCAAAAATTTGAACCGCGCTCAAATTCATACCTCAAAACAAGGTAAGAAACGGCCGATTGTAATTATAGTAACCCAACGAAGAGTCGGGATCGAATCCACAGGGAGCTAGATGGGAGTTAGGAGTATATATTCTAATGCGTGAAATTGAATTATCTTAATTTGCGCTTCCATGAGCAAGGGTTTTGTTTTTACTTCTATTTTAACACTAAAGTTTGCAAAATAGAGAAATAAGACTAAGATAATTGGTTTTTATATTTTTCAAATAGGTAAAAGCCTAGGGATGTGACCATTACCTAGGTATTTGCCTAATGGAATAAAAACCTTAATGCTTGTTTTGTTGATCGGGGTGTATTATAGCTATCAACACTAAATTTTCCACTCAATACCTCTCGGTCAGAGAATGGTTTTGCACAATTTGGCTTTCTCAAGACCAAATGGGTATCACACAATACAGTTGATAAAAGCTCAAGTCGGGTTATTACTATCTCTAGGTTCAACCCTTTAATTGGGTTAATCAATCTCTCGATTGACCCAATTCCTTGATAGCCTAGTTTTCCTAGACTAAGTCTCTCTTTCTCAAGTAGAAACTAAGTCAAATAGGCATGAACTAATGTTTGCAACCATTAAATTCCACAAATTAAAGCATGAACTACGCTAAATAATGAACACACAATCATAAACAAGCACTAATTTAATTACCCATAAGGTGAACATACTAGGGTTGGGTTACAACCCTAGTAAAAATCTAGCTACTCATGCTTGAAATTGAAGAAAGAGAAGAAGAAATACTAATTAAGCTCATAATGTAAAGTTAAAATGATACAATCTATAGTAAAATACACCAAACTATAGAAAACTTCCAAAAGAGGCAAAGAAAAACGACGACAGGACTTGCTGATGTCAAAACTTAACCTAATTTTATGAAACTTGTTTATTTATACAAGGCTGAAAAATTTAGACAAAAACGCCCTTCGGGAGGTTCTGCGGCCGCAAAATTCCATATGCGGTCCGCAGAATTCTTCATCTTGCAGGAGTTGGGATTCTACGACCACACAATTCTGAACTGCAGCCGCGAGACAACATTTTTGCGGTCCGCAGATTTCAACTGCGCCCGAATCCTGGTCTTCTGTGGTCCACACTATTATGTCTGTGGCCGCAAGGCACTTCTCCTGCGGCCGCATAATTCTTGTGCGGTCCGCAATTCTGTGGGACTCGGAACTTAAACATTTTGCACACCTTCTAAAGTTGGTCTCAAGCTCTTCTTTTGTGGCCGCATAATTCATGTGCGGTCCGCAATTTGCTAGAAAATCTGATGAGTTTTCTCGTTGTTTGTGGTCGCAAATGGAATTCTACGAACCGTAATTTCTTTTGCGGCCGCAAAACTTCTGTGCCCTTTTGTTACTTTGTGCTCGGACTACTCCTCTTTGAGCCGGATTTCATCTCGGGAGTCCAACTTCTAATATTCCTGCAAGTTTGCACATTTTATTAGTTTTGGGAACGCAATTCACTGCTTTTAGACTAATACAAAAGCTAAAAGGCGCTAATAAGTAGTCAAAAATCCCCACTTATCAGGCGTGCCAAAGACCAAAATAATAATAGTCATCATTATGGTAATTGTAATAAGGAGAATAATAAGGGTTCTCAAGATAATCCTTCAAAAGTGAAGGGAATGTTTATTAATATGGTCTGTAAATATGAGGCACATTAAGATGATTATGGTCCATTCTTTGAAAATGTGACTTGTGATAAGCATTGTAAATGCAGACCCATTTCTGAAAGTGAAATGAAAATATATATGTGATACAAATTATGCACAAGAATGTATTTATGAATGATTGAATCAATACTACAACTCACCTATACGGGAGGTTTGAGAGAAGGAAAGATAATGAATATTACTGTGTAGTTACATGAATATGTCATTGGTCGCGTACATGTGATACGCCAAAAATATTTTGGCATGCCTTATAAAAGTTATTAAAGGCAAAATTAAAGCAATAAATAATTTTGCTTATGATGATTTGACCATGATAATTATTATTATATGATTTTTTTTGTAAAGGAGATATTCACCATATGGATGGTGTGACAAAAGATCTTATAGTACAAAATTAATTAAGAGCTCCGGAAGAGCTAATTTGTTACTACCCGGATGGGTAAAATTGTTCATGAGATTAATATTATAGTAAATCTCAAAAGAAACTTTTTGAGTTTCAAATGTACAAGCCAAAGTGGTTGGCATATTGAGACTATAAATGAAAGAAAGATTGAATATTTTCAAATTACTATAATCACACCAGATAAATATAAAAGGTTACCCGATTTTTCTTCTATTTGTACTACACAAGTATAAGCATGATGATGGAATCACATGCCACAAGTAAACTAGAGGCTTACTGAAACAAATATTAGTTGGCATGACCGGTTGGCCATTCCGGTTTAATTATGATGCGAAAATTAATTGAGAATTCACGTATATTAAAGAAATAGAAAATTCTTCAAGAATTCTCTTGTGCTGCTTATTCTCATGATATACCAGTTAAGGTTGGGATTGAATCCCTTGATTTCTGGAACGAATAAAAGGTGATAAATATATGATCCCACTCACCTGTCATGTGGACCGTTTACTATTATATGATTTTAATAGATACATCTATTGTATGGTCACATGTGCATTTGTTATCAACTTGCAGTTTGAATTTTGCAAGGTTGCTTGCTCAAATTATTAGAGCATAATTCTAGAATATAAATATGGTGATTTATCTTGATAATGCTGGTTTAAATCCAAGTTGGTTTAGCAGAAATTGTATGCCTCCAATTATAGCTAAACCATTGGTTATGAGAACAAAACTCCCAAAACAAAATTTAGTATGAGATGTATTATTTAATATACATCAGCACTTGTACGCATCTAGCCAAGTTATGAAAATTTCTCCCAATCACAATCAGTTCAGGGTCAGGAACCAAATAATTTTCATCTAGAAATATGGATGTGCTATATAATTTAATTATGTCACCACAATGTACAAAGATGGGTTCCCAAAGAAGGTTGGGAAATGTGTTGGCGATCCCAATATTAGGGGGAGAAAATGAACAGCTGAGAAAGTGATACGTGGAATGAATTATTATTAATACATATAGATCCTCGTACAAGAAAATACGAACTTGAAGTTCAAGTGATAATTCATTTGCAAATTATTGCGAGACGCATTTGCTGACCCAAAGCTAAATGTCATATTTCAACTGCTAATGCTTCAAATAGAATAAAGTCCATGAGGGATAGCGTCTATGGCACACAATAAGCGTAACAGACTAATCGATTCCAAAGATAAAACTCCTTAAAGAAGGAGAGAAGCAAATATTCAAGATGATCATAATAAGGAGGCAAGTGCTCTAGAAGAGCACCACGACATAACACTTCATAAGACCTCATGGGAAAGGCTCAGGTGCCTGAAAATAATGAGATCTCGATAAGTTATGTTTTTATTAAGTGATGATGGAACCGATGCAAAATAATCGTCGACGATGTTGTTAATATAATGTAGCGCTCAATATTATTAATATTGACGAGGATCTTGAGCTCAATTCTGTCATGAAATTTGGATAGATAAATGATTGACCAAAAATGAAATAATGCAATTCAAACAGAATTGGCTTCACTCGACAAATGTGAAGTTTTCGGACCAGTAGTCCGAACGCCTGAAGGTGTCAGTGGGGTACAAATGGGTTTTTATGCGAAAACGAAATGAGAAAGGTGAAGTCGTAAGATATAAAGAATGACTTGTGGCACAAAGGTTTTCGCAAAGGCCTTGTATTGATTATATGGAGACATATTCTCCTGTGGTAGATGCAATTACCTTCAGGTATCTAATAAATCTGGATGTCCATGAAAAACTTGATATGCAGTTAATGGATGTTGTCACATCATACTTATATGGCTCATTAGACAATGAAAATTTTATGAAATTCCCTGAAAGACTTAAAGTTCCCGAAGCACATAAAATTTCAAGGGAATCTTGTTCAATAAAGCTTCAGAAATCCTTATACGGATTGAAGCAATCATGGAGGATGTGGTACAATCGCCTTAGCGAGTATTTGCTAAAGGAAGGGTACAAAAATGACCCTATTTGCCCTTGTGTCTTTATTAAGAGGTCTGGATTTGAATTCGTCATCATAACTGTGTATGCTGATGACTTGAATATCATTAGCACTTCTAAAGATCTTTCAAAGGTTGTAGAGTGTTTGAAGAAAGAATTTGAAATGAAAGATCTTGGTACGACAAAATTTTGTCTTGGCCTACAAATTGAACATGTAACAAATGAAATTTTTGTCCATCAATCAACATACACTAAAAAGGTTTTAAAGCAATTTTACATGGATAATGCACATCTATTGAGTACCCCAATGGTTGTGAGAACGCTTGACATAAATTAAGATCCATTTTGGCCTCAAGGAAATGATGAAGAGCTCGTTGGTGATGAAACTCCATATCTTAGTACAATTGGGGCATTGATGTATCTTGCCAACAATACCCGATCAGGTATTGCTTTTGCAGTAAGCTTATTAGCAAAATTCAGCTCTTCCCTAACAAGAAGATATTGGAATGGTGTTAAGTATATATTTAAATATATTTGGGGAACTCTAGATATGTGATTATTTTATTCTAATGAATTCAAGTCAGAAATGATTGGCTATGCCGATGTAGGTTATTTGTTTGATCCACATAAAGCCCGATCTCAAACAGGCTATTTATTTGCATATGAAGGTACATCTATATCATGGCGTTCAATGAAACAAATAATAGTTGCCACATCTTTAAATCATGCTGAGATAATAGCTATTCATGAAGCTAGTTGGGAGTGTGTTTGGTTGAGATCAATAACTCAGCATATTCAGGAAATATGTGGTTTTCATATGAAAAAAGATAATCCAACTACACTATATGAAGGCAATGCCGCTTGCATTGCTCAACTGAAAGGAGGATACATCAAAGGAGACAGAACAAAGTACATTTCATCAAAGTTCTTTTTCACGCATGATCTTCAACAAAATGGTAAAATTAATGTTCAACAGATTCGTTCATGTGAAAATTTGGCTGATCTATTCACTAAGGCATTACCAACTTCAACATTTGAGAAGTTGAGACAGAAGATTGGAATGCGTCGTCTTCGAGAAATAAAGTGATGTTTTCATGAGGGGGAGTAAGATACGCGTTGTACTCTTTTTTCCTTAGCCTAAGTTTTGTCCCACTGGGTTTTCTTGGTAAGGCGTTTAACGAGGCAGCAAATAAAGCATATTACAGATATGTGTACTCTTTTTCCTTCACTAAGATATTTTCCCACAGAGTTTTTTCTTAGTAAGGTTTTAGCGAGCCACATTATCTATGGACATCCAAGGGGGAGTGTTATAAAATCTTGAATTATGGTGGATGTCTATAATCACCAAAGGAGTAATGCTCACTACTCTTCTCCATTATCTCCATAACCTCCCCCGTAATCTTCTTCTCAAATTCTTAATGACATATTCATGTAAAATATTTATGTAGTGACCATTCCACTCAATAGTGGACATTCCACTCAATAGTGGATATTCCACTCACTATTTTACAATAGCGATTTTACTTTTCATGCATATATAAGGGTTTTGTAATAGATAGGAAAGATAACACGATTGAAGAAGAAATAAAAATCTCTCCTCTCTATCTCTATATCTCTTAACTTGTTTTTCCTTGTTCTATATTGTTACTTTGAACTATATTTGATAACATAAAGAATATAAAACTAAACGAATTGTTTCACGTATTGATACTTAAAAATGTAACGGTACACTGAACGGTTAAAAACCACAGTAATTCATAGAGCAAGAAATAACTAGAAATAACAAGTTTGTATAATTGTTTTTCCAACTATTTAGATATACTGCAAGAAATAACTAGAAATAACAAGTTTGTATAAATATTTTTCCAACTATTTAGATTATCTGAACTCTGCCGATGTGGGCTTACTCCAAATAAAGAAGGAGAGTTGTGGTAGGCTGGCAACCAACGTAAAACTTGTCAATTCATTATGAATCTATACTATATTAAAAGCACGAATGCCCTTAGCGAAATGTCATTCGCCTTTTCTACCCTTTTAAAATTGATATTACACTGGATAAAATTATAATTTAATTTATATTCCTAATATTTTGGACTTTGAAATCTTACATTCCTAACATTTAGGACTTTGAAATCTATTAAAATTTTACTTATTAAATTGTTCCATATTTGAACAATACAGATAGGAAGCCCTATTATTTAGGATTAAAAAATATATTATGCAAATAAGTAATAAACGTATAAAAAATTCTCCAACAAAGTAAACCAATCCTATTTGAAGACATTGTCGACACTTTCATATATTTAATATTTGACCTCCTTTCATAATATATTTTCTCTTCATCATTTCTTTCATAATATTTGGAACTATACTAAATGAACAAATCACAAAGTGCTTCTCCATCGATTATATGTGTAGTACTTGAAACTACTCTCAACAATTTAAAAAATAAATAAGAAAATTAAAGAATGTAAAAATAATTTCACGCGAACAATATTGAAGGATAATAATATTGAGATAGAATGTGAGATTATTCAATTTCATGTTTGGTTGAATTTACATTTTCGACATAAGAAATTACGAAAATAGTTATACCATAATTTGGTACTATTTTGATTTTATATTCAATGTGAGATAATAATATAGAGATTAACTATGTATCACAAGAAAACATATAAACAAATGACCTCCTCCTTCAAAGCTTTTCGCCTAAATTATTTAAAAAGTCTAAGGTTAAAATTAAAAATAAAAATTTATTCAAGTTTAAATATGATAAATCAAACAAATATTTTTATTATACCCCATATATTCTATTTTAATCCAATGATTCAAACATCTACCAAAATAATTTATATCCAATAAATAATTTTGATATTATTTAATCACATCATTATAACCTACGTATAATTTTTTGCGGTATTCTAAATGAGAGTTTATTAATTATTTTCTTTCTTTTTCATTCATTCCAACAAATCTATATCTTTTTATATATTACTAAGTTATTTGTTGTAAAATATCAACACAACATTAGTCATCCTTATACTATACACTATCGCTAAAAAAGTTTTTAAACTATAGTGGAATCTCTTCATTCCCAAATCCTTAAAGATATAACGATTTAACTTTTAAATAGGTATTATTAAATAAATATTTAAAGAATTTTGATAAAAGTATTTATGCATAAATATTTATTTTTAGTATTAGGTCACAAAAAATAACAATAAAATTTCATAAGATATTCACGCGGAAGTCATTAAAAATTGCAATAAGGCATCTTAGAATTTATGTGGAGAAGGACTTTATTAAGTCATCTAAGTAAAATTAATATTCACTACTTTCAAGAACTTACACTTTTTTCTTTTTTCTTTTATAACTCAAATATATTATTTAATTATTATTTATATTTTTTTAAAATTATATATTTATTAGTATGGGGTACACGCGTGAAATACGTACCCTAAGACTAGTACTCATAATACATATGAGCTTAGTTAAATGAAAGGAATGAGAATTTATATTACCGATTCCAAACTTTTTTGGGACTGAGGCCTAATTGTCATTGTTGTTGTATTTAGATTTTCTGACACGACTCATCTGCATAAATTGTCTAGTGCGTATGATATCATTTTTTCAAATTTAATAATCCGTGTTATTTAAATTTTTTATCCATGAATAAAAGTAAAACTCTTTGCACCCGAATAAATTAAATCACATGAAAAAAAAAACACAAAGAGAATGAGGAAAGTGCTCATCTAACAGAGATATTTTCTTGTTTCTTTTAGACGCTCTCTTATCGTAACAAACAAAAGTCTTTCTCATGCATGCGTTGCTTTTCACCTACCTAATAATTTTCTACATTAAAAACTAGAATCCTAACCGCAAACACAACTAACCACACAGAAGGGCAGATTTTCAAATCAAAGGGAAAAGTGTGTTTTATTTCCTTTTTTTTAGCTACATAGTTTGTGATTATTTCTTCTAAATCAAAAGTTCAGAAAAAACATAGTAAGACTTTCCTTTGAGAATTTGCTGAAATGTGATTCTTGAAAATTTGGGAACATATTGGATAATGAAAACATCAGTTAAACGTAGCTATCATCTGAAGTTAAATTATGTGGTAGCTTTTGCTTTTTTACTTTTTATTCTTTTAATTTAGTATCTCTTTTGTTGTCATCCTTGTTTTCTTTTGTTTTGTTTAGTTAAAAGGAGCAACATGATCTGAATTATAGCCATTAGCAACTAAAAAGAAAGCCTCAATCTTTACATTAAGGCAGGTTTTTCTCATTCCTTGTCTAGTTTTTCTTTGTTTTGAGCTGTGAATATACTTGAAAAAGACTGTGACTTCATTAATATATATGATGATTTCATAAGCACTGTCAGAAGTTGACAAACACATTTAACTTTAATATTTTGTTTTGATCTGCTGATGAAACTTCATTCTTTTGCCAAATCACTTTGTCCTTTCATCCTATTTAATTTCAATCTTTGTTGTTTTTCTCCCAAATAGGAAACATGGAACTCATGCATCTAATGGAGAGGCTTAGGCCTATTATGGGCTTAAAAAATTGGGATTACTGTGTTTTATGGAAGTTGAGTGAAGATCAAAGGTACTTGATTTATGATCTCAATATCTTTTTTTGCCCCCTCCATCTAGAAGCGAATACAAGATTTAGACGCAATACGTTCAAACAACATGATTTCATTATATGTATGCATTCGTAATAATTTATTGCATATGTATACATAGTACGAGCGGAAAACACTAGGTTTAGTTGAACTCACTGAACCCGTTCTAGATCGACCTTTGCCTCCCTTCCCTCCACCCCAGCCAAAAAAAGAGAAAAAGAAAGGACTCTTTTGTAATTATGTTGTGGATTATGTGTCATGTAGGTTTCTTGAATGGATTTGCTGCTGCTGTGGTGGAGCTGAGCAAAATATGCATAGCTGTGAACAAGAGATACTTTTCCCTGATTCTTCTACTTCACCTTGTAGAGATGTTATGTTTCAGCATCCAAGAACAACTGCTTGTGATTTACTGGCTCAACTGCCTTCTTCTCTTGCACTGGACTCCGGGTACAAGTTTGGCCTATTCCTTCCTCCTATCTCTTAAAATACAAAATTTCTAATAAAGAATAGACTGGTGCACTAAGCTCCGGCTATGCGCAAGTTCCGCGAAAGGGTCGAACCACATTGTATCTTGCACACAATCTTACTTTATATTTCTACAAGAGGCTGTTTCCGATCCCTATAATTAAATAAATATCCATTTTAACTATTCGCAATAAAATTGCAGAATATATGCACAGGCCTTATTATCTAATCAAGCAAAATGGCTGAACTTTGTACCTTTCTCAGAATCAAATATGTCTAATGTAAGTTTTGGTTTCTCACTGTTAATTTTCCTTTGCATAAACCTTCCATTTGAAGAACCTGATTTCTGTACAAAATATTGTTTGATTTTAGTTACAGGAAACAATTGGAACCAGAGTTTTGATTCCATCTCCTCTTGGATTGCTTGAGTTATTCAGTGCCAAGCAGGTAAAACATATCCTTCCTCCTTCCACCCTCTTATTCACTTGTTGCTACTTTTCTTCCCTTTATTAAATTGCTGCTATGATCAAGAGATCACGGGTTCGAGCCGTGGAAACAGCCTCTTGCAGAAATGCAGGGTAAGGCTTCGTACAATAGACCCTTGTGGTCCGACCCTTCCCCGGACCCCGCGCATAGCGGAAGCTTAGTGCACAAGGCTGCACTTTTTTTATTAAGTGTAAATTCCATATATATTATGTCAAAGGCGTACAATTTGATTTAACATATTCAAATAAAAGCCTTGTATAAACAACTAATATTACCATCTTTTACAAACTTTGACAGCTACCAGAAGATGAGAAAGTCATAGAATTCATCTCAGCTCAGTGCAATATCCACTTGGAGCAGCATAAATTCCCATCAAATGGAGATGACAATACAAATTCCCAAAATATTTATCAGCAAATAGTCTCCCCTGTTACATCAAGAGACCATTCAGATCACTTATCTTATGATTTTCCTCTTAAAAGAAAAAATTTGGATACTTCTTCAGTGAACTTCCTTCCACATTTCAATACTTACAACACCTCAGAAATCGAAAACAACACAACGACTATGTTATTCGATCAAAGCACAAGTGATGTGACACATTTTTCAAATTCAATGGAGAATAAGTACATGAGTGAAATGGATGCTTATTTACAGAAGCAAATGATGAGAAATAGTAGTAATCAAGCTGGATTAATTGATGATGAATCTGTTAAACAACATGATAATGGAAGATCTAATTCGGGATCGGATAGTGATCAAAATGAGGATGAAGATGATCCTAAGTTTAGAAGGAGAAATGGAAAAGGTCAATCCAAGAATCTTGTGGCTGAAAGGAAAAGAAGGAAGAAACTTAATGAAAGGCTCTACGCTCTTAGAGCTTTGGTTCCCAAAATTTCTAAGGTAATATTAATAAAATCTCAGTTCATAAGTCTTGTAGAAATGTAGGTTAAGGCTGCGCACTAGACCCTTATGGTCCAGCCCTTCCCCAGACTTCGTGCATAGCGGGAGCTTAGTACACCCGACTGCCCTTTTGTTTTGTCGTTCTTCGCAACATACCTATATACATGTTAGAAGTCCTGATTGGTTAATAATTATCGTCGAAATTATGTATACAGTTGGATAGAGCTTCAATACTTGGAGATGCTATTGAATATGTGATGGAATTGGAAAAGCAAGTGAAAGATCTGCAGCTTGAGCTTGAAGAACATTCAGATGATGATCAGAGTAGGAGGAATCAGAACCAGGTTCAACCTGAGGTTTTAGGCCAAAATGGAAGTGATCAAAATAACAGGCCTAAATCTGAAAATGTGAAACTTTCAAATGGAAGCCATAGAGGACTATCATCTAATTCCAATGGCAGCATTGATCCTTCTGGACAAAATCAAGTAGTAGACGAGAATGACAAATTGCAGCAAATGGAGGTACAACTTATTTTATTTTGTAGACGGATTTAACTTATAAACACTTATATCAATAATATATTTCTTATATTATCAAGTTACTGCTTCTTTTTCTATAGCTTCTCCGTTATTGTATTTTTTTCAACCACGTTGTGACTATACTTTTCTTGAGTCGAAGATCTATTGTAAACAACCTATGCTAACTTGTTCAAATATTTTTTTTTAGGTAACATGATAGTATAATTTTTTCCACACCATTAGTGCATAGAAGTTAAACTCCTGCTAATTATCTCTACAATGATATGAATGTAACTAAGACATATTTATTGATGATATGTAGCCACAAGTGGAAGTAGCACAATTAGATGGGAATGAGTTCTTTGTGAAGGTGTTTCGTGAGCACAAGGCAGGTGGATTTGTGAGGATATTGGAGGCTTTGAACTCATTGGGTTTGGAGGTTACAAATGTCAATGCAACTAGGCATACTTGTTTGGTATCAAGTATCTTCAAAGTAGAAGTAAGTCAAACTTAATTATTCTTCAACAATTCTCACCCCCACACCCTACTCCACATTACCTATAAGTACCAAAGAATAATTTCTCATATATACTTTACATAAAACCCTTTTTATGCTGTACTTCTATCCCAAATATTAGTCGTTTTATTAAATTGAATTTGTTCTAAGTATTTGATATTTTAGAAAAAAAGAACATTTATTACGTTTTTTTTTTCCTTCAAATTTAGCCGTATTGCTCCATTTAGTGGATTATTAATTAAGTGAGATGCTTAGCAAAAAGATAAAAGGTAGTTCAGATAAATACTCTTATAATATAAGCTATTAATTTTTTAAGTTTGAAAATTTTCTTTGTTTCTTGTTTTCATTAACCAGAAAAGGGATAATGAAATGGTTCAAGCTGATCATGTAAGGGACTCGTTGCTAGAGCTGACAAGAAACCCTAGTAGAGGATGGTCTGAAATGGGTAGACCATTATCAGAAAATAATGCAAATGGAAGTACAGATTATCTCCATAATCATCAAAATCAACACCACCTTGAGAATAATCACCAGAAGCAAGCCAATTCTCATCATTTTCATCGACACCATCACATGTAATAAGCTAGCTAGTAATATCTGTAACGTATACGTGCTTTTCTAGTGCGTAAGTACTCCTTATTTAGTTTCAATATTTTGCAAAATAAGACAGATTTGTTACAACTTGTTAATCTCATCGGTGCCCTTAAACATAGTAGTATAAAAATTGCTATTGTGTTCATATTTTGTAGAAGAAAGATCATAGCAATTTGTTTAACTCCATTTATCCCAATTTAAGACAGGGTATGAATTAAGTTTAAGAAAAAAAAAAACTTTTAAAACTTTTGGTCTAAAATAAACCATATACATAGTGACTTTAATCATCTCATTAAGAGTAAAATGAAAATTTCAAAGTTAATTTTTTCCCAAATAAGTATGACATTCTTTTCAAACAGATAAAAAAGGAAAATATGCCACATAAATTGGGGCGAAAGGAGTATTAATTAAAATTAAAATTATGTAGATTTAATACTTCTCTATACCCTGGACCGGACCGTGTTGCAGCAAAATAGTGGCTATATTTCAATGACTTTGCAAACGCTGGCTAATTTTGAATTACCAGTCCGAAAACTGGCTAGCCCGTGCTATTTTTACAAGTTTGTTATCCAAGTCCATTAAGCAAAGTGGAAGTCCAAATTGTTCTTAATTAGCTGGGGTCAAGTCCAAATTTATGGTGTTTTCACACACACACACACACACACACACACACACACATATATATATATATATATATATATATATATATATATATATATATATATATATATATATATATTGGAATTAAGCTAGGTGTATATATATTCTGAAATACGTATAGAGATAGATGCTAACTAACTAAAGGTTGCTAAAGCTGAATTGCTTGAGATTATAACACGAAATGAAATAACTGCCAGAAGATCATCAGAAAATGTCAACATTAATCATCTCATAACTGTTAATTAGACAAACTTATTCCATATACCTATATTTAACTATGTATTCATTCTATTTGTTTTATGTTTTAAAAATTGATCGGTTTTATAGTCAAATTAATGGCTAGAAAAATGAAGTGTAAGAATTAAGGACCACTATGGGGTCTATAAACTTTCTACAGCAAAGTTTTGGCTGGGAACACCATCAAATTAATTAACAAAGGAACTTAAGCATCTATGGACAAATCCTGCAATTTTCTTTAACAATCTCACAAAAAGCAAAGAAATTTTATGTACTATTCATTAATCTATTCGTATTGAGTATAATATTATTGCGCTGGAAAAGCAACAGTTAACAGTACTGTTGCTTTAAATCGATAAAATATGTTAAAGTAGAAGATGGAACTAACTTTAATTACCAAAAAATTAATGAACAACCGGCCATATACAATTATGATATAATGGCAGTATGGTTCCCTAATAAGAGATCTAAGAAAATGGTTGTTTTTTCAATTGAGACAGCAAAAACAGAAGGGCACCCAATCTTCCTGCATGTGATTAGCATTATTACTCAAATCTGAACATAGAAATGTTAATTAGAAAATAAAAGTACTACTGTTTAACTAAGAATTGTTTTGTAACGTGCAATGTTGGGAAAAGAAAAACCAAAAGAAAGTAATGCAAAAGAGAATTAATGTTAATACTGTAGCATCTTTCCCTCTTTGGTATGTACAATGTAGGTAGCCTCTTTTATTAGCATAAAAAGAACTAAAAAGAGAACTGTCTCAAACTGGGTACGGCATGCCAAACTGTCCTGTCAAAAAGGAAAATAGAAAATCAGTAAGAAATAATAAAAGTACAAGCTAAGGTACGTAGATGAGATATGACAAAACTCTCAATAACAGTTTTATTTGTTCCGAATTTTTTTTATTGTTATATCGATGTGTTAAGGGTGTAGAAATCGAATCGGAAAATCATACCAAACCGAAAAGTCAAACCAACCCGATGAAAAAACCCAATTAGATTTGGTATTGAGTAAAAAACCCGAATCAAACCGACATATAAATATATATATAATTTTTATATATATTTTAAAGGCTTTTTATAGAATTTTTTTTAAAAAAAACATCTAGAA
Organism: Nicotiana tomentosiformis; assembly: GCF_000390325.3. Taxonomy (NCBI): domain Eukaryota; kingdom Viridiplantae; phylum Streptophyta; class Magnoliopsida; order Solanales; family Solanaceae; genus Nicotiana; species Nicotiana tomentosiformis. The sequence goes on along the minus strand of NC_090819.1, from coordinate 98,874,945 downwards.
ATAATTACGATTCTCTTATGGGATATAATATTTGGTTAAATATGAAGTGCTCCATTTTTATTAATTTTAAATAATTAGTTGTGTGATCACTTTCTTATCAAAAGTTACTGAAATGCGTCATTCTCTTTGTTCTTTCATATTCATATGTCAACATCTATTAAATTCTTATATTTTTTTAAATTTGAAGTGGTATTTCGATAATTTAAAATTAAATAAAATATATCATTATTTAAGTATCATATTAATTTTTATGTTTAATTATTAAATTCGGTTAACCTTGAAAGTGTGCAACAACAAAAAATTATCAGATGACTAAAAAAATTATCATGTGTTACTAAGAAAATTCTCTCATAAGAATATTTTAATAGATCATGCGTTTGTCATTTTTTTAAATTTTTACTAAACATATATTTACTTATAAAAATTTTAACAAAATAAGATTCAAATAATATTCATATAACAAAAAAACCCGAAAGTCTGTATCAATCAAAGACGGATCTTGAAAATGATGGATTAATCTGAACCTGGAATCCACCTGGTGCAGATTAGTAACAGTAAGTGATGATTTTTCATGTTGAATCGAATTTACGAGAAGTGTCCGGAGGATTTTGTTTATTGTTGGATGTCACAATCCATAATAGGATCAGGATGTAGCCAACAACCAATGAAATGAGTGAAAATTCTAGTAACAGATCAAGGTTCAAGAACTAACTAAGACAAAAATTTAGGTGATCTTGATCGACAAAATTATCCGATATTTTTGTTGTGAATGGAAGTAGTAAATGCCTGATAAAATAATTGATGAGCACACAAATTGATATGAATATCACCGTTATTTAGAAGAAAAAAAATTATCCACAATTTGATTTCTGTTGGTGCATGCTTAAAAAGAGAGAAGAGCTCCACTATACTCAAAGCTAAAGAACAAAAACTAGAGATGTCTACATCATCCACCACTTCTTGTTGAGATAAAACCGTGTTTCTTTTGGTATCGACAAGTCAAATATAACTCTTAAAAAGAAAATCAGCAAATCTTCATGATCTCAACTTTGCATTTGAATTGATTGGTGTCTTTTTGGATCATTGTGGAAGGCACTGACATGTCTCTGTTACTAAACCATCAATTCTTGAAGTAAAAAGCGGTAAAAAAACTACCAAGACAATTAATTCAATCTTCTGGAAAAAGAAAACAGCAGAAAGATTGAAATTCCATTTAAACTAGAAAAACAGAATTTTCCTAGGTTTTCCCTATCACCAAAAGAATATTCACTAACAAACCCCGCTGCCACCAGAGAGATTTGAGATGAATCAATGAAAAAGAAACATAGAATAACTGCACAAATTTGCAAAGCATTTCACTATCCAACAGCCAAAGGTACACAAATATGCAAATAAAACAAGGAAACTTTGTTAATTATCAGATCCATTATGTACTCATCCAATTAATTGAATCAAACATCATGGAAGAAAAAAACAATTACCTCAATAGTTACTCCATACATAGAATACACAAATAAAGAAATCTAGAGAGAGAGAGTGGTGGGGTGACAGATAGAGCAGTGAGCACGCATAGGTTCAAGTATATCATATGCAAGAAAACACCATGTGTGCTCACTCTCTTCTGTCACCTATCACATCCTTTTGCTAGGGTAATTTTTTGGCGAAAGGGATTAAGATAAAACCTTTCACCCTATAGTTCTGCTCCTAAGTACCATACCAATAATACCATATGTTCATAAACACAGATGCGCGCATACATAAAACATAAAGAGAAATATATAGAGAGACAGTGGTGGGGGTGACAGATAGAGCAGCGAGCACGCATAGCTTCAAGCATAGACGGATTTCATGCAAGAAAAGACCATGTGTGCTCACTCTCTTCTGTCACCTCCCTTTTTTACCCCAGCTATATATAGTTAACCTGGATTAATGTAGAATACAATTCTCTCCCGCCGACAAAATCTTTTACCACAAGAAGATGTAGGAAACCCTAGATCTGAAACTACAATCGTAGAAGTACTGTTTTGGAACAATGATTTTGATTTATGATTTGATGTGTGAGGAATGATGGGGAGTTTTATGGCCTTTATATAGGAAGAGAACTGGACAGTTGCATAACGTAAGGTATAAATGTGTGTTTATCTCTTTCCTTATGCGTCTATCCCCCAACCACTCATCTGGTATCTCGATAAAGTAGTCTATCCCCCAAATATATTATTTTGGAACTTCCCAGATCACAGACACATAAAACGAATTATACAATTATATATCGCATCAACCCATAACTGTATGATATGCATTTTTCCATAAAAAAAGATAGAGATATCTGAGAGAGAAAGTTGGACAAGAAACAACCTATTGACCTCTTAACCAACTAACTAGAGACCTCCATAAATTCAAATTACACTTACCGATGCTTCTTGTAATACCAAGTACTCTGTCCCAATTTATTCTGGAATAGGTTCTTTAAGTTTTTGATATAAAATTTATATATTTTAAAAAATCTTAAGTCATAATAAATAATAATTAAAAATATTTGAAAGGTACATGAAATAATCACGATCAAAGAAATATCCATTATTCTCAAAATCGGAATATTACGGCATAAATTGAGACGGCGAGAACATTTTTACCATGCCATGAGCACCTTTAATTTATATCCTTTTTCTTTTCTTCTCCATGAAACTTTATTGGACTAATATGGACAGAAGAGGCTGCTCAGTGCTCAGTGCTCAGTTCATGACAAGAGTATTACATGCACAGGCTGAGTGGCTGACCTTCTGGAATGGATAATTTCCCATGAACAGTTGTGAAAGCTGATGTTTTACCATTTATTTAGATGGCCTTTATCTTCTTTTAGTGAAGAAAGGATGACGTATACAAATGCTCCAAGGAGTAAACAAATGCTTTAATTTAGACGAATATCACCTGTTGATTTACTTTCATTTTGGTGGTCCAAGCACACATATCCACCGAAAGAAAGGTTACAATGCATCTTGAAATGGGTGAATGGGAGAATCATGATTGATGCAATTTGTCTAAGAACTTATTGTTTAACCCAAAAATGAGTAGCAATTAAATTTGTATGTGGTTTAAAAGATACGCGATTTAATTCAATACAAATAATTAAGAATAACATATAGATAAATTAAAGACAAAATAAATGATCAAACCAATTGCAATATGATGACCAAGCCTGATCTTATATTGAACAGTGAAATTCGTTCTCGATCGGACCCTCGGTGCAAGCTCGGTCGTGAGTAAAGAAAAGAACAAACAAGTAATGCATTGAACAGTAGCTAGAAGACAAAAGTAAATTTTCTTATAGCTTTGAATTGCGTGTTATAATGTGTCACACTAAAAAAAAGTTTTCCCTTTATATAATAGGAGAATTTTAGTCCTAGTACAAGTCTAAAAAAAGTAAAAATCTTCTTTTTCTGGTAATTGTTGATCTTTAACTGATACTGAACGGGATTCGCGCCGCAATGTCTGGTTGAGGGCGAATATTAAGGCACCCTATCCGTCGTGCATAACCGTTCACCGCATCTCCGAGGTCCAGAAGCTATATTTGGTCTGGGGTACGTCGTTTTACCGCGTCCGATCTGAGATAGATCGATCATTCTTCCTTGGTCTCGATATAAAGAGTTCCTAACCTCGATTATAACTGCGTCGATCTATGCTTCCCCTTCGTTCCTCATTAGGGGATCGGGTAAAACTTTGACCCCGATTTTATCCGTACACAAACAGTCCCCTCATTTTTCGGAGAGTAGATTCATCGAAGCAACGAAAAGCGATAAATTAACCTCAGTTTCTTCCTTTGTATGTTACAACCGAGTCGACAGGTCAGTGAATCCCATCAGTCGCGTCGTTCTGACTTGGGACATATGTCCGCCGCCGGTTGACTGTCCTCGAATGCGAAACGTCACACATTGGTTATCCTTCTTCTATAAAAGCTTTTATGCCTTTTTTACTTTTCACTTTTCGATTCCAGAGCTCTTTGATTTACCCTCGAATTCTCTACTTGACTCTACCCCCTTCAAATCTTCATATATTGCTTCTTAGATCTTCATATATTCATCTTCAAATCTTTATACTTCTTCTTTAAATCTTCAAACCAGACCTTCATACCTTCATTCCTATATTCAAATCTTCATCTTCATCTTTAAACTTTCATATCTTTCTTCAAACCTTCATATTTTCTAGATCCCGATGGCAAAAACTTCCAAATTCGTGCCTTAGCAAACTGCCCCTTCAACTTCCAACCCGACCACGGATGCCGAGGTGCCCAATCCTTAGGTGGTCCCGTAGCCTCCTTTGAAGAGTTTCGTTCCCGGGGACTGCTCTATCAAAAATGACTATAAAGTCGAAAAGGCCTCCAGTCAACATGGGGAGGAGTATGGAGGTGCATATGCTCTGTTACAGAGGACACACTCCCCACAGTTCGGGTGGATTGCAACTGGAAGGTCAAGGAGGTGGTCGCTCCCGGCCAATGAAGATATTACCACTCATATGGAGGGGTATCTAAGTGTTTACACTTACCCTTCACGCTCACCCCGGCGGACCCTATAATCATTAGCTTCTGCAAAAGGTACGAGGTCTGCCTTGGGCAGATTCACCCATCCTTCTTGAGGATCATAATCCTCCCTCGGAACTTCATAAATAACACCGAAGCACCTCGGTTCACCCTTGACCACTTGCTTCATCTCTACAGTCCCTGAATTTTCCGATGGGGATAATCAAGCTCGTTCATCGGGCAAGTAAAGCTTCATTCTCGAGCATCGATGAAGATCGAGATTGAGGTTGGCAGGGGAGGTTCGTTCGGGTGAAAACTGAATATCTCATTTCCTCCGAATTTCTACCGTTCCCTGAAAAGTGGAACTCATCCCGTAAGTCCTTTCCTTCTTGAGTACTTGACACTTTATTTTATTCTTATTGCCCGTGTCTCTCATTGTGCATTGGTCGCCCAGGTTCCTAATGCAGTCCATCGCTTCAAGGAGTGAATCGAGGGGATCTGCAAACAAATGCCTTACTTCGAGCGTGAATGGCGCAAGATCTCGAAGGGCAAGTGAGAGGTTCGTTCCCATGGTAAGACTTTCTCCTAAATAATTACACTGACATACTTGACTTGTATTTTTGCTAAGTCTTTTCATTTCTCACAGGTTTGCCCAAGATCACCGAGCTTAGGCAGTTGGATGAGGATGAGGCCCTATCCTCGCTCGTTGAACCCTCCGCTTCAGGACAGTCCGGAGCCACCAAAAAAGAGGAGAAAAAGAAGAAAAAGAGGAAATCCTCGGGTTCCCCGGATGTCGAGGTAAAGAAGAAGAGGGTTGTTGTCCGAGTCCGGAAAAGTAACAAGAAGAGCACCAAAGCCAGGGTAACAGACCCCGATTCCCTCTTCCGGCTCAGGGATTACCTAGAGGATGACGATCTTGAGTTCATTACTCATGGGTCGACCATCGACGGGGGAGACCAGGAGGAAATAAGAGAAATTGGCCAAGAGATTGATCACCCTCTTGCTCGGGAACCTGAAGGAGAATCGGAGACCGTAGTCTCCCATCAAGCCGTTCCTGCCCCGAAGGAAGTAGCCGGTCGCAGAAATGCCATCCCACATAGAGTCCATGCTTGAAAAGGCTCAAACTGACAAAGAAAAATCAAACGAGACGGCACGGGGCGCAGATGATTCCCTCAACATGTTCTTTGATGGCATGGACATGAGCGCATTAGAGGACTATTCCGGGCTTGGCGACCTGGAGGTCCCAGAAAAGGAAGTGCCTCGGGATCGAGTGAGCCAAGCTCGAGTCCGAAGCTAGTGAGGCAGTTCCCTGCCCCGAGTGCGGATCCCGACCGCAAGAGAACAGTTGTTCTTACTATCCTAGTGAACGCCCGGGCGCTGTCCCCTCAGGTGGGCTCGGCCAGCTATCTTCGTTGCTTGGTGACCGAGAAGGACCAGGCGAAGATGAATGAAGCAGGCACGTCGAGCCTCTTCAACAAGATGCAACAGGAACTGAACCGGGTAAGACGTCTACACCTTGTATCCTTTGTGAATTTTTCTACGTTTTAGCATGTTCTAATGACCTTATTGTTTTTCAGGCTTCGGTGCTTCATCATGAAAGCTTCCTTTGGTCCTGCTTGGAAATTAGCCAGCTCGAGTTCGAGCTCAAAGAGCAGGCCCGAAAGAAGGATATGTACATGGCTCTCAGTGAACAACAGGACGAGTCTCTTAAGGATCTCCCAACTCTACGGGCCGAGCTGGAAAAGGTGCAGAAGGAGGCCTCGTCTGTGAAACGGTAGCATTCTGATCTTGTCGAGAAGGTAAAGATCTTTGAGGCTAAAAATGAGAAGCTACTAGTGATGACTAACAACGAAACTTTACAGGTCCAAGAGAAGATAAACTTGATTGAACAACTTTGGGCCGAGATGGATAAGGTCAAAGGCACGGCCGAGGCGTTGAGGGGCAGGATGGACCTGCTGGCTTCGAAAAAAGAGGCTACAAAAGAGGAGCTGTCATCAGTTAAGGACCAACTTCGGGTGGCAAAAGATAAGGCCGACAAGTGGTCACGGCTAAATGATGAACTCCGGGCACAGATGAACTCAGCCGTCACGGAACAGGATGCCCTCGGCCAGGAATACACCGCGCTTAAGTCCAAATTGAAGGCAACTTTGATTGTTTCCTCCGAAGTCGAGGAAATGCTTGCCTAGTATAAGGATGATATGGAGATAGCCGAGGCCAGCTTGAAGATGAAGACCGAGTATGTAAAGTGGTTATGCCAAAGGGAGACCCTCGAGGAGATTCACGCCCGAGGTTTTGACCTATCGGCCGAGATCGAAGAAGTCAATAGGCTCGAGGCCGAGGCAAAAGAACTCTATGAGACCGAAGGTCCCGAAGGATCTGAAGGTTTTGAAGGTTCCGATGGTGAGTCGAGCTCCGGTGAAGATCAGGCATAGATGCTTTAGTTCTTTTTTATTTTCCTTTTGTATTTTTTCTTTCTTGCTTATTTTGAGGCCGTTTTATCGTGCCTTTAAAAATATTTTTTGAAATTCATATGAAGTTTTCCCGTCGGTAATACCATCTTTTTACTTTTCAGCATCTACTTATAATATTTCATTTGTTTATCATTCCTTAATGCCTTAACATAGAATTAAAACTATTCTAGATCATCCGTTCTTTCGGAGATCCGAATGGGGCCCGATTTTATGGGCAACTCCGGATTACTCGTGGCTTTGAATCATTCGATAAAATTGAAAGCCTTTAAATGCTTAAGCGTTCTAGTCATATATGGCGATGTTCTTGCTGAGGGTAGCCCTTTAATAGGTTTTAATTATTCATAAGGGCCTTACTTTCTGAGTACGGACTTCGGACGTCTTCGAGATATTTGGGGTGCATGTAGCCTTTCACATTCGGGCACTGACTAATATGCTCGGTGCCTTTGAGATTCGATAGCCTGGGCTGTCCGATTTCTCTATTGGACGACAGTCCCCGAGTCGGGGTAGCCCGTGGTCTTTAGGATCTTGGATTCGTTGTGTGGCATCGATGAAGCGAAATGTGTAGTAATAAAGTATGAGGGATGCAAAGATTTCTTTCATTGTTTTATATGTAAGGTACATAATCAGAGGTGCATAAACCTTGTGCCATTGCTAGAGTGGGCTACCTGGGCATAGTTTGTATGACCGTTTGACCCTTACAATGAGTCCTAACCACCAAGCCTTGGCCTTTGACATATAAAAGTTTCCCTTTCTAAAGATCTTGATCTAGGGGTAATGGCCCCCATTATTTGAGGCCGAACTTGTGAGGGCTCGGATACTGTTGGTTTGGTGAAAATGATCATCAATCCTGGTCTAAGTACGGTCTTCAAAACTAAGGTAATACGTTTTACTATTGCTTCATTAAAAACCTTGCCGAAAAACCCACTTCGGGACAAAATCGGTTCAAAGAAAAAAAGAGTGCAACACGTGCTTTCAGACCTACACATTTGCCATTGGCCGAGTACCTACATTAGTTAGTCCGTAATATAACAAAATTTAAAAAAAAGGAATTGAGTTTGTACCTTAGTAGTAGTATCGCTTTAAGTGTGTCATATTCCAGTTGTTCGGTAGTTGTACACCGTTTCCTGATTCGAGTTTATCTTAGCCTTTGCCGGTTATTCTGGCAACTCTATAAGATCCTTCCCAATTAGGTCCTAGTTTCCCGTCGTTTGGGTTCATGGTATGTAGCGTTACTTTCCTAACACCAAGTCCCCGACTTGAAAATATCGGAGATTGGCTCTTCGGTTATAGTACCTCCCTATTCGCTGCTTCTAGGCGGCCAACCGGACCAGGGCGACTTCTCGCCTTTCGTCCAAAAATTCCAGGCTCGTGTCCATGGCTTCACCGTTTGATATTTCGATAGCATACTGGAGCCCGAGGCTCGGTTCCCCTACCTCGACCAGTATCAAGGCTTCCACTCCGTAGACTGGAGAGAACGGGGTCACCCCGGTACTTGACTTCGAAGTTGTACGGTATGCCCACAAGACTTCGGGCAGGATTTCCTTCCACTTTCCCTTTGAATCGGTCAATTTATTTTTCAGGTTTTGGAGTATAGTTTTGTTCGTTGATTCTGCTTGCCTATTCGCACTAGGAGTGGTAAGGCGTTGATAATATATTCTTAATCTTGTGGTCTTCGAAAAACTTACTTACCTTATTGCCAACGAATTATTTTCCGTTGTCACAAACGATCTTAGTTAGTATCCCAAATGGACACATTATGTGATCCCAGACGAAGTCGATGACTTCCTTCTCCCGGACCTTCTCAAACGCCTGAGCCTCGACCTATTTTGAAAATAATCGATCATGAGTAGTATGTATTGGGCCTTACTGGGCACCCATGGCAGAGGACCAACGATATCCATTCCTCCCTTCATTAAGGGCCACAACGATAGAACTGGGTGGCATCTCTCCCGATTGATGAATCGTCGGGGCGTGTCTTTGACATTCGTCGCATTTTCGTATGAAGTCTTTTGCATCCTTCTCCATTTTATTACAATAATAGCCGGCTCTGATCAGCTTTCAAACTAAGAATTTTGCCCCCGAATGGTTCCCGCAAGTGCTCCGGTGAACTTCCCCATGGCGTATTCAGTCTCTCCCGGGCCTAAGCATCTAGCCAATGGGCCGAAAAAAGATTTTCTAAACAATTTCCCTTCGACTTAACTAAACCTGGCAGCTTTGGTGCGCAGGGCTTTCGATTCCTTGGGATCCGATGGCAATTTTCCTATCGTCGGGTAGTCTATGTATTTGTTTCTCCAATCCCAAGTTAAATTTGTCGAGTTTACCTCTGTGTGACCTTCTTCTACCAACGAGTTCATCAGCTGCACTACTACCCCCGAGTTGAATTCATCGGAGTCGACAAATGAACCTAAGTTGGCCAGTGCATAAGCCTCGCTGTTTTGATCTCGAGGTACATGTTGCAGAGTCCATTCCTTGAATTGGTGTAGGGTTACCTGCAATTTGTCTAAGTACCCCTGTATCCATTCCTCTTTTACTTCAAACGTTCCGTTGACTTGATTTACGACTAGGAGGGAGTCACATCTGGCTTCGATTACTTCGGCCCCCGACTCTTAGCCAGTTCCAGACCTGCAATCATAGCTTCATACTCAACTTCATTGTTAGTAAAATTTACAATTCTAATAGACTGACTAATTACGCTACCCGCAGGCAGTTTTAGTACGATGCCAAGCCCGAAGCCCTTCGCGTTGGAGGCAGCATCCATGAATAGGATCCAGATCCCCGAATCAGTCCCCGAAGTGAGCAATAATTCCTTATCGACTTCGGGTATCAAGGCCGGTGTAAAGTCGGCCACGAAGTTTACCAAAATATGAGATTTTATGGCAGTCCGGGGTCGGTACTCGATATCGTACCCGCTAATCTTCACAGCCCATTTGGCTAGCCAGCCTGAGAGCTCGGGCTTATGCATGACATTCCTTAGTGGGTAAGAGATCACGACACAATGGGTTGGCATTGAAAGTACGGTTTTAGTTTCCTGGAAGCGCTCAGTAAGGCGAGCACTAACTTTTTTGGTGAGGGTACCTAGTTTTGGCATCGCCTAGGGTTCTACTAACATAATAAATAGGAAATTGTGTACTGTCTTCCTCCCAGACTAGGACACCACTTATCGCCACCTCGAAAACTGCCAAGTAAACGTATAGTGGTTCGTTTGCCTTCGGAGTGTGCAGCAAAGGGGGGGCTCGACATGTATCGCTTGAGTTCTTCCAAGGCTTGCTGGCATTTCGGAGTCCAAGAACCGATAAGTCTTGTCCGACGAACTTGAGATGAATCGGCCCAATGTGGCTATACGCCCCGGTCAGTCTTTGAACCGACTTGACGTCGTCGACTACGGTGATGTCCTCTATGGCCTTTATTTTGTCAGGGTTGATCTCTATCCCCCGATTAGATACCATGAACCTGAGGAATTTTCCCAAACCCGACCCCAAATGCACACTTCTCTGCGTTTAGCTTCATGTTATACTTCCTTAGTATGTTAAAGGTTTCCTACAAATGTTTCAAATAGTCCTCTGTTTGCAGGGACTTGACCAACATATCGTCAATATAAACTTCTATTGATTTCCCTATTTATTCTTCGAACATCCGATTTACTAGGCGTTGGTAGGTGGCACCGACGTTCTTTAACCCGAACGACATTACATTATAGCAGTAGGTGCCGAATTTTGTTATGAAAGAAGTCTTTTCTTGATCGTCCGGGTCCATCCGAATTTGGTTGTACCCAGAGTAAGCATCGAGAAAACTGAGTATCTTGCGCCCGGCCATCGCGTCGATCCTTCGATCGATGTTAGGCAAAGGGAAAGAATCCTTTGGGCATGATTTGTTTAGATTCTTATAATCCACACACATCCTTAGTTTGTTTCCTTTTTTTAGGTACTACCACTACATTAGCTAACCAATCCGGATATTTAACTTCCTGGATGGATCCTATTTTTAGAAGTTTGGATACCTCATCCATGATGAACGCGTGTTTGATCTCGAACTGTGGCATTCTCTTTTGCTTAACCGGATGGAACTTCGGGTCCAAACTCAGCTTGTGAGTGGTTACCTCCGGTGGGATCCTTGTCATGTCAATATGAGACCAAGCAAAACAGTCGGGGTTAGCTTTAAGAAAATCAATAAGTTTTTTTCTGAGCTTGGGGGTTAACCCTGTGCCCAGGTATATCTTTCGATCCATATTCTCAATTAATATAACTTGCTCCAACTCTTCGACCATCGATTTGGTGGCGTCAGTGTCATCAGGAGCTATGAATGATCTCGGGACGCGGTAATCATCCTCATCGTTCGCTCTTTGTTATTTATGTTTCTCCGATTCGGATGAGGCCGATATGATTGATTGCTATTTAATCTCTTCTTTTTTAGTCTACTCCCCCTCCCACATGTCGAAATTGTGGGCACCGGGATTACTTCATCGACAACAAATATTTCTTTTACGGCTGTCTGTTCTCCGTAGACCATTTTGACTCCCCCCTGTGTGGGAAATTTCAGCGCCCAGTGTAATGTCGAAGGTACCTCCCTCATGTTGTGGACCCATGACCTTCCGAATAAAGCATTGTACCTCATATCCCCTTCGATCACGTAGAACTTCATTTCTTAAATTGTCCCAGCAGTGTTCACCGGCAAAGTTATCTCTCCTTTCGTGGTCTCACATGCCATGTTGAATCCATACAATACCCAGACTGCCGGCACGATTTGATCCTGTAACCCCAGTTTCTCTACGACCCTTGATCTGATGATATTGGCTGAGTTACCTTGATCAATCAATACATGTTTAACCCTAGATTTATTGATAAGTATAAATATTACTAGTGCATCGTTATGAGGCTGTACGATACCCTCGACATCTTCGTCGCTAAACGAAATAGCTCGCCCCAGAACGTAATCCCGAGTGCATTTTTCCCTCATAATATATACTTTAGTGCGTTTTATCATTGGCCCTTGGGGGACTTAGACTACCCCAATGATCATGTTGATCACGTGCTGAGGCTCCTCTTGTTCGACCTGTTTGTTGGCATCCCGATTATTGAAGTGGTTTTTGGCTCGCTCACTTAGAAATTCTCGGAGGTGCCCATTGTTGAATAGCCGAGCAACTTCTTCTGTTGGCAATATTCGGCCCTATGACCGTGAGTGCCGTGATACTTACACAGCAAGTTAGGATCTCTCTGGGCTAGGTTAGACTGCAATGGTTGGGGCCACTTGGTCTCTTTGATGCGCCCTATGGCCGACACGATGCTTGCAGCGTCTACGTTGAAGTTTTACTCCGATTATCTTGGTGCCTCCCTACTCTCGAGCGACCTGTCGAGGTTGTTCTTTCTCATCAAGCCCCGGCCACTAGGCCCTCGATCGCTTTTCTTCTCGTTCCTTACTGGGTGATGCCCGGATCCGTTTCCCCTTCGATCCGCGTTGTATGGTTGATATCGATCTCAGGCCGGTCTTGGCTCCTGATCAATGGCTCTCTTAGATCTATCATCGGTCCTGATGGGGTAAGCAGATCTACAAGAGTCCCCGAGTTGGTCGTCCTTGACCCTAATCTTCGACTGGTACCTGTTGTGGATGTCGGCCCAGGTTACCGTCGGGTACTTCAACAAATTTTGTTTTAGCTATTGAGAGGCCACAAAACTTCAGGGGGTGTGTCCGTGAGTGAATGCCTGAACGGCCCAATCATCTGCAACTGGTGGCAGGTCCATCCGCTCCATCTGGAATCTTGACACGAACTCCCTGAGCATCTCGTTATCCCTTTGTTTGACCTTGAAAAGATCCGACTTTCTGGTCTTGACCTTGATGGCTCCGGCATGGGCCTTTACGAAAGCATCTGCAAGCATAGCAAATGAGTCAATGAAATTTGGAGGCAAGTTGTGATACCATATCATTGCTCCCTTGGACAAAGTTTCCCCAAACTTTTCAGCAACACCGACTCGATTTCATTCAAATCGTTCCCATTGATCGCGCATGTATAGGAGGTTGAATGCTTATTTGGATCCGTGGTCCTATTATATTTAGGAATGTCGGGCATACGAAACCTCTTTAGGATCGGCTTTGGTTCCGCGCTCGAAGGAAGGGGCTTCTGGATAAAATTTTTGGATTTCGGTCCCTTCAATATCGGGGGTGCTCTCGGGATCTGATCGACCTGGAGTTGTATGTTTCCACCTTCTTGTCGTTGGCCTCAATCGTTTTCTCTCCTAACTCCATCCGTTTTGTCAATGCTTCGAGCATCTTCATTACTTCTGAAGTTTCCCCGGGCTCGGCTTCACCCAGTCTCTCGGTAATTTGTTCGTCTCTTCGAGTGCTTTCCCGGGATTGTTCAGGCTCGACCCTGTTGGGGGCGTGGCTTTGATTTTGCAGCTGTGTTATTGTCGCTTGTTGAGTCTGCAATATTTCTAAAATCAGTCGTAGGCTCACCCTATCACCTTCACCTTCGGGCGCTTCTCGATCTGTTAGTCGGGGTCCCCCGCGAACACTATTTTCGGTATTTGTTGGAAAATTGATATTGATGGCCACCTGCGAGTTAGCATCGATCGGATCAGCGGATGGGACACCGTTGGGATCAGAAAGAAGCACATCATTACCGGGAACCACATTATTATTCTCGCTGTGATGGCCTGACTTAGTGTCAACGTTCAAGTGAGCAGACTGAGAGTTTGACATTTTGAGACTGGCCTAGAATTAATATTTCAAAGAACAAGCGTACAATAGGGTATGTTATGGAGATTCATACCAAATCACCACTATAATCCTTAGCCCTACGATGGGCGCCAAATTGTTTATCCTTAAAATGAGTAACAATTAAATTTGTACGTGGTTTAAAGGATACGTGGTTTAATTCAATATGAATAATTAAGAATAACAGATAGATGAATTAAAGACAAAATAAATAATCAAACCAATTGCAATACGATGGCCAAGCCTGATCTTAGATTGAACAGTGAAATTCGTTCTCGATCGGACCCTCAATGCCAACTCGGTCGTGAGTAAAGAAAAGAACAAACAAGTAATGCCTTGAACAGTAGCTAGAAGACAAAAGTAAATTTTTTTATTGCTTTGAATTGCGTGTTACAATGTGTCATACTAAAGAAAATCTTCCCCTTTATATAGTAGGAGAATTATAGTCCTAGTATAAGTCTAAAAAAGGTAAAAATCTTTTTTTTCTCCGGTAATTGTTGATCTTTAACTGATACTAAATGAGATTCACGCCGCAATGTCCGGTTGAGGGCGAATATTATGGCACCCTATCCATCGTGCATGATCGTTCATTGGTTTGTCCGGGGTGCGTCTCTTTACCGCGTCGTGTAATTGGTCCGGGCTGCGTCGCTTTACCGCGTCTGATCTCAGATAGATCGTTCATATTTTCTGGATCTCGATATGAAGGGTTTCTGGCCTCGATTATAACCGCTTTGAACCGTGCTTCCTCACCGTTTCCTCGTCGGGGAATCGAAGAAAACTTTGACCCCGATTTTATCCGTACACACTTATAACAACTAGGGTACTACTCGATGTACCTTCTTATTTCACAACGGCGCACTCTAGAAGTGGTTAACGATCCATTTACTTGGTTGTTTATAATTCAAGAAAACTATTACGTAGAAAGTATATTTTAATTTTTCGAAAAATTATGGTAAAGCAATGAATGTAGATTGAGATGCCGAGCCGGACGCTTATTCACCTAATCCGAGCGTCTCTTAGTGGGCGATTTCGGGCCAACCTGACCCATTTGACATCCATATCTATAAATTGACAAGTTTGTCCTTTACTGTATTGTATAGCAAAATTACGATAATATTTAAATATTTTAATTATTGGATGTATAAATTTTATGTTTTATGCTGCTAAACTCATGAAACATAATGATAAAAAAATGAAGAAAAAGATTGACACTTAAGTAAAGCAATGAACGTAGATTGACACGCCGAGCCGGGCCCTTATCACCTAATCGGAGCCGGTCTCTTAGTGGGCGATCTCGGGCCAAACCGACCCATTTGATATTCATGTGACTATAAATTGACAAGTTTATCCTTTAGTTTTAATTTTTTTCATATTGTATAGTAAAATTACGATAATATTTGAATACTTTAATCATTGGATGCATAAATTTTATCTTTTACGCTACTAAACTCACGAAAATAACGTTAAGAAAATGAAAAAAAGATTGACATTTAAGTAAAATACAAATTATTTCTCCAATGTGGTGTTAGATTGTCTATTTCTTTAATATTGCAGTAATTTTTATTTTGAGTGGATCACAAAGTAAATTTATAGTGAGACGCCCCTTCTCCTCCCTTCCCCCTTTCCCATCCCCCATCTGGTAAAAATATAAAGTTAAATGTAGTACTTTGTGAATATTTGAACCAAGTGGTAATGAATGCACGCAGGTTGGACGTGAAGCCAAAATTTAAAGTGTATATGCTTTATATTAATTGAATAAACAGCAAAAATGGAGTAGAAAAGATAAAGGGAATTTTGACAAATGTTGAGGAAAGATCTGGCCAACTGCTCATTCACACTTCTCTTATTTGTTTAATTAAAGTGATCACTTCCATTATGCGTGGGAGCTTATTGATGCTTCTTAGTGCAAAAGTAGAAACTAAAATACAAGAAAAAGAAGTTTATGTCATAAAATTTTGAAATGATTGGTTTAATAAAGCACTTGTTATTCATAAGCATGCATCCCATCTCACGTAATCATATGTTTCCTCATGCTAATTAACCCAATCATCAAGCTCTAAGCGTCTTAATCACCAAAAAATCATCCACTAAGCCCCTTTATATTTTTACATGGATTTGCTTGTACGATTCTAATTAGTGAACTTAATTATATACCACTTTTTTTTATGTTTAGATTCCTTTAACTATGTTTATATATATCACCACAAAATTTCAAGTATATAGAGCGATTTAAGTGTATGTCACTTTAGTACCTTAACCTTTTTACCCAAGAGTTAAGTGGAAGAGATGGTTTATTTTTTAACTAAAGCTATCCACTTATGCTTTCACCTTTTGTCGCGTGGTGTGGGATTTACCTTGTATATTAACTAGAGAGAGCTAGTACAAAGAGGGGACATAAACCTTATCTTCGGGCAATCCTAGCTAAACAAAGTAAAACTATGTGCAGGAAGATAAAACATAACAAATTTTGGTAGGAAGATGTCCAAAGTTTGACTCTCACACACTCATTATAAAAAAAAAACGTATTTGGCTCATAAAAATAATTACACTTGAGGCAACATGTTGATGACATATATAATTAAGTATACTCTCTTTAATAACTTAAAACTTTTAAATAAGATGAACATAATCACGCCAACACTTATTACCTCTACAACTATTTTCTAAGTACCTACATAAGGTTTGGTCCCAAAAACCTTTCCCAATGAACTTAAGCGCTAACCATGGTTCATGATCCTGCAAAATTTTGTAAAAAGGTTTCAGAAAAAGCACAGAGCTTTTCTATATTCACTTATTTAATTTATATATCTCGAGTATAATATACAGCGCCGGAAAAGCAACAGTAGACAGTACTATGCTACTTTAGATCAGAAGAAGATGTTAAGAAGATAATGGACTTAGCTTTAATCTCTCAAAAAATATTAAACAAACGGCCATTAGCATTATGGTACCCTGAAATTCCATCGGAATTCAGATCGTCAGAAGATCTGAGAGAATAGTTGTTTTTTCAATTGAGACAGCAAAGATAGAAGGGCACTCAATCTGTCATTCATGTGAGCTAGCATCATAACTGAAGTGTGAACATAGTGATTCTTTTCCAAAAGTGAAGCTCAAGCAATACCACTGCACATTTTATCAACTAGCAAGAACCACTTTGGAA
Source organism: Nicotiana tomentosiformis (assembly GCF_000390325.3). Taxonomy (NCBI): domain Eukaryota; kingdom Viridiplantae; phylum Streptophyta; class Magnoliopsida; order Solanales; family Solanaceae; genus Nicotiana; species Nicotiana tomentosiformis. Next base: position 98,858,093 of record NC_090819.1, on the reverse strand, counting down.
CTTGTAATGTTGGAAAAAGAAAAAGATAGAAAGAATTTTATCCAAAAGAGAATGTTAGTAATAACATCCTTGCCCCGTTTGTATGTACAATTAGGGACGTTAAGTTAAAGAATGGGCAGCTCGGTACATAAAGTATCTCGTGTTCACGCAAGATTTGGATAGGCAGTCTACCTTGATACAAATATCAATGGCTGATTTCAACGCTTAAATCCCTGACCTATAGGTCACACAAAAATAATTTTACCGTTTCTTCAAAGCTCTCCTTCTATTAATTTAAAGAGTGAGATGGAAAAAATGTGGACAGGTCAAGATCGATTGAGTTAATAGATGAGTCATGTGACAATTGACTCGACAAAATTACTGGGATTAGGTCAATATGAATTAAATAATGTGTCATTGCAGATCAACCCAAGTCCAAAAATATTATTAAAAAAGGGCAGCCCACTAAGTTTCCGCTATACGCGATATCCAAAACTATTATTAAGAGTGTACATATATTGGGAGAGATGTACTTACAAAACTAAAATAAAGTTTTTTAATGAGTCAATCTAAACTATTTTAAGTAGTTTTAATTGACTCTAGCTTTGGAGAAATCAACTTAGGTTATGCCCTCATGTATGTATAGGGAGGATTCTTGTACAGAATCTAACACTCCCAGCAAAAAATTTGTGAGCCGAATAGTTGACCTACAAACTTGTATAGGTTGGAACAAGTTCCACCCCAGTAGTAACTGGGGAGTTTGGGATGCCATCTCCTCTACTTTTATACTTTTTGAGACTTAATAAAAGCACATCCATACAAAATGATAAAAACAAATGCCCAATATCTCTTTTATATAAAATAGTTTCGCCATCTGGTGGCGATGCCCTTAAATATATTAGCAAAACTCTTTCAAAACTGGATATAACCAAGTCAAAAACATCTATATATCTATCTTCTAATAGTGTAGCCACTATAAAGTCAGCTAGCATCGACTAAAAAAACAGCTTGTGCTATTCTTGACTGACTGTAAAGCTACATACAAAATATAAGTTAGTGAAATTACAACTCCTAAATGTTATTTTACCAAAAAACATACTTCCTGTGCTTGTGACAAAAGGATATCATTTCCATGTAGTCAATTCTATAAGGTCCTCTCTGGCATATTGAGGCAGATCAGTAGGAGAACATATGAGTAGGTCATCATTTTCAATGCTTCATTTGGCCATAGCATCCGATTAGCCTCTCTATAACAGTGTTGGACTGAGCAATTGAGTTGTCTTCTAATATCTTGAATATGATTGATAGTATCTAACATATGCCACCCAATCAATGCATATATTATTTAGCTTGTCCTACCAAGTTTGGACAGATTAGACATGTTACTACAATCATTTCATTTGTAACTTTATTTCCTTATTAGTTCATAAAGAATTAATTTAATTTATCCTTATGGTGAAACTAATTTTATATACTCACAATGTTATGCATATATATTTAAAAACACAAGCAATAACGAACACTAGTAGCTCAGGCAGCTAAGATTTGGGACTGAGTGATGTCTACAGAATGGTTTTACTGAGTAAATGGGTAGAAAGATCTTTCTTCGGCGAGACAGCTAGCACATATATAGATTCATTCAATCAGTAGCATTAAACTACATAAACAGTACATAAGAACAAGAGAAAAGTTCACATACTTCAATGAAATATTACTCTAAAAGAAACTATTTTTGCCTCAATTTCTCGGTTAGGTTTCTGGTCTGGAATTCTGGCAAGTAAGGAAACAATTATACACTTGAAATGTTTCTCGAGGATAATCATGAAAAAATAACAGGCGCAGAAATTTAGATAACACGCAAGCTATAATTTCTTGATGACAGAACCCGAAAAGGGTATGAGAGACTAATACAAGAAACTCAATTATATTGAGTTGTATTCCTCCAAAATTTGTATAACTGAAAGAGGGGATCTTAAAAAGTTAATGATCAGTCTCAACATAATTAGAAACTTCTGGTGCTAATTCTAGCAGCAATTTGACTAACAAATTTTCCATTTTGAAAAAATTATCCACTATACTTCATTTTGTTAATCAAAGTTACTCAAGTTCCCATCTGGAACCTTGAGTTTCATCTTATAACACAGAAAGGATTACAATACCAATTGCCTAATCCAATTACAATTTGACAGGTTCTATAGGCTGTAGCCAAGATGGATGAGATCTGAATCTCCCTGTATCTTTGAGAGATACATAAAGTGAGATAGTGTAAGTATCTCAACTAATGAAATACTTTAGCTGAAAAGTATCCATTCCTCGGCCTAATTCTGAAGTTGCAGATTCCCGCTTTCATTATTCTTCAGTGCAGCTATAACATGTCTAGGCAAGGAGACAGCAAATTCGGAGACAGCTTCAGTGAAGGTTTACTTTTATTTAGTGTTCTGATCTTGTGAATTACAATTATGAGAGATCTGCCACACCTGCTTAGACACTTTAGTGACCAAGTTATTGATCACTTCAGAATCTGTTTCAATCACTAGTACTAAGAGACAACGATTAGAATAATATTTGAACAAGAAAGATGGCAAGAATTTTGTTGGGGTTTCCGACTTGGAAGTACAAGAAATCTCTAATAAAGCGTACCACCACCATACAAAGAACACTGACCTGGATTGTGATCACCAGCGAATGGTTTAAGAAAAAGTGCAGCCAAATATGATATGAATAAAATAAATGAAGAACTTGGGAGAACTCACAGAATTTTGGAAAGCAATTCGTTATCAAATAGCAGAAGGTAAAAATATAATCAGATAAATCAAGATCACGTTGTTAATTATCAGATCCACACCATATATGTGAAGGAAAGACCCTGAAAAAGCAATTACCTTAAAATTCATCCAACATATGACTAGCTCCAAACCTAAATACCAGATGTTGATAAATACAGAAAAGCGCTAGATAAAACATAAATAGATTAGAGAGACAGTGGTGGGGGTGACAGATAGAGCAGCGAGCACACATAGCTTCAAGCATAGACTGATTTCATGCCAGAAAACAGCATGTGTGCTCACTCTCTTCTGTCACCTCCCTTTATTTACCCCTTTATATCGTTAACCTGGATCTTAGGATGCAATTCTCTTCAATAACAAACCCTAGATCTGAAACAATAGCAACTACTGTTTTAGAATAATGATTTTGATTTATGATTTGATGTGTGAGGAATAATGGAGAGTCTTATGCCCTTTATATAGGTAGATTGAACCAGACATTTGCATCACGTAACGAATAAATGTGTGTTTATCCCTTTCTTTATGAGTCTATCCCCACATACACTGTTATGGAGATTCCCACAGCACTGACACAAACACAGAGAGAGGATAAAACGATCAACCATTTTTTTTAAAAACATTTCCCGAATAACTCGTAACTAACTTACCAGAGGAGAGGACCTGCATATATCCAAAATTACTCTTATCGAAATTTCTTGGAATTCTTACCTCCTTCCATTTCAACTTATAAGGATAACTTTGACTCTCAAAGAAGTTTTAATGCAGAAATAATTTTTTAACCATTTATGATTTTAAGTGATATGATATTTTTCTGACTATATAAGTGTTCCCTTTAAAGTAAAATTGAAATTCATAAATTTTCAAATATAAAAAAATAATATATTTTTAAATAGATTAATAGAAAAAGTTGCCAGTAGACTAGAGGGATTTTCCGTCAGTGCATTTATCATTTATATCCTTTTTCTAAAACTTGACGGATATGGACAAAAGAGGTCCCTCAGTTCATGACAAGAGGATTACATGCACAAGCAGTGCTCTCTTAAATCTGACTACATTTGGGATAAGTTATCCATATATGGTCGTAAAAGCTTATGTTATATATACCATTCTGAAATCTGACACCATTAATTTCCATATTACATGCACAAACAGTGCCTTGCCATTTATTATAATTACTAGTTTCTCCCCCACGTGCATTGCACGTGTGAGCTAACTTAATAAAAATATTAAAGTTATAAATAATCATACATAAAATAATAAAGTATAAAATTTTATGAATGATCAATGTGAATCGTCATATATCAACTTAATTATTTGTCGAGGACAAGATGATTGGATATCGTCTGAACAAAAAAAAAAGCAAGTGATGACCAACCACTTCTATACATTTGTTGGTCCTCAGACCAGAGGCGGATCCAGGAATTAAACCTTATGGGTTCAACGTTTAAGGGCTTTAGCATTAAACTCATTATATTGTTAAAGGTATGTGTTCATATCTATTATTTTTGCAATTGTAATGAATTTTTACATACAAATGTTTACTCCGCGTCGAAATTTTTACTCTGCGTTAGTTTTTCCTTTTTTTTTTTTTTATATATTATCCAAATAGGGTACTTAGATTAATAAAGAGCGTATTTTGGTAATTCAACTTTTTGACTTGGGAATTTCCACTTTTAATAAAGTATAGACAGAATATAGATAAATAGATATAGATAGATAGATTATATATTTCATCCGTTAGTGGTACTTTTTTGTTTTTCAAGAGTTAATTTAACTAACCTTTGAAGCTAGATTGAATTAGATTGATTCAATTTTTTAAAATTAAAATTTAGATGTTCAAATATTATATAAAAAGTACTATAAATTACAATTGAGATAGAGGAAGTATCATTTTGTCACGACCCAGTTTCTCCTATATGCCGTGATGGTGCCCAACATCGCCGTTAGGCAAGCCAACGGTGAACTAACCATACAATTGTTCTTCTTAATAATTTCAAATTGGTTGATTTTTATTAATTAAGTAAATAAGAGATGAAAAATTTAATAAAATAAAGCGTAAATAGATATGAAAGCAAGTGTGGTGTAATAAATACTCAAAACACTATCAAATGTCTACTAGCATATTTCCAAGACATGGTGTCACAAGTGTATGAGCTACTAGTAGAATATACAAAACACTAAACTACTGCCTGAATTAGAGAAGACAGAAAGTAAATGCAAAAGAGAGACTCCATGTGCTGCAGAATGGACTCGGAAAGCAGTTCACCACTAAGTCTCGGAGTATCAGGGGTGCGCGCCGGGATGACTGCCAAATGCACCTGCCTCAGATCCTGCATGATTAGTGCAGAAGTGTAGCGTGAGTACATAAACAACATGTACCCAATAAGTATCCAGTCTAACCTCGAAGAAGTAGTGATGAGGGGTCGACATCGACACTTATTATGGGTCAATAATAAAATACATAAATTCTAAACAGGTATGAGACATGAAAATAATAATAATAACACAATAACAAGCAGTGAATAAATGACTCCTTAACTGGCAATAAATTCTAAAATCTCTAGCCAACACCTACTAACCCCAAATCAATTTCTGTCATTTAATAAATTATAACCTCTCAAGCCATAAAATAATATCAAGTGTAATCAGACTCCGAGTATTATCACGCATGATTTATGCCGAGGTCGTACGACCCGATCCAAAAATATACTGTGTGCACTGACGAGGGTCGAACGCCACGAACCATAGATGCATCTATTATACTGTCGAGGCGAACGACCCGCTCCCATGAGAATAGAGAAGTTTACCTCGCTCGCGGAAGTACTTGCGACGCGAGAGGACATGGATTTCTCAGAATTATTTAGTATTTCTCAATTCTTTCCCCAAATAAGACGTCAAACTTGAAAGTTTTCAACTTTAAAATCTTTAGTCTCAACTCTATTTAAGATAATTAATATGCACAACAAACATGACAGTACAATTAAAGCGTGATGTAAATCTAAGACTACCCGGACATCTCATGGTATATAGCTACGCATAGAATCTCCTCACCTAGTGCGTATGTAGCTCCCCACACAAGTAATTCACAACAAAATACACATAAGGGGATGAGTTCCCTATTATAAGGTTAGGCAAGAGACTTACCTCGTTCTCAACCTCACTTTCGGTCCACAAATATGCTCTAAGTCCTCAACTTGGTGCCAAACAACCCGAAACTAGCCAAATATTATATAAATAAATCTATATATACTCAAAAGTTCATAGTTTAATGTAAGGCCCCGTAAATATTTTCCTAAAAACTGGGGTTCCGTGATACCGGGGTAGGCATAGAACAATATGCTGGGGAGTTGAAGGAAAATATTTTGTAGAGATAGGCATTTCGTCGGCCCATTATGCGGCCACATAATCACTCTGCGGGCCGCAGAGTGAAGCAGCTACTTAGGACATTTTTGATGTAACTTTCGCGGCCAGTTATGCGACCGCACAACCATTTCGTGGGACATACTTTTGTTGTACAATCAACCTTAGAATTTTTGCGGAGGGAGGTTCTGCGGCACATTATGCGACCGCAAAACAGGTCTGCGGGCCGCATAGCAGTCGCAGAGTGAATCAGGCCAGCCCAGTTTCGAAGGCCATTTTTCGCGGTCATTTTGCGGACCGCAGAATCATTATGCGGTCACATATGCGACCGCATATCCTGTCCCGGGGCTTTATTTTTGGGGTTTTTAAACCCGACCATATTTCGTTAAAACATATGCCATAGTCCATTTTGAGCATATTTCTGATATTTTTAGAGTGAGAAAGAGTTCCTATAGTGGAGAAGTAACCTTCAACCTAATATCCAACAATTCTTGCTCAATCCTTGAAGATTATCAAGAAAGTCCTCATCTTAAAGGTAAGAATCTATGTCCTAACTCTTAATTTCGAAAATCTACTAAAAAGGGGATAATTAGAAAGATAATTATCGGGTGTGGGGGTTGTTATCTTGCATGCATATATTCTTGAAGTATGTGGGAGGTTTGTGAGCTAAAAAATAATAGATAATGGGTTGAGGAATGATAGAATCTTTCCTAAAAGGGCCTTAAAATATTAATGCACACCTAGTGTTTGATAATGTGCTCAAATTCGCTAGAATCATGACCATCTTCCTAATTTTGGTCCAACTTGTTATATTTCTAAAATAGATAGAAGTGATAAGAATTCCAGAACGTTTTAAAGTTTAAAGGAAGCTCAATTGAGGTATGTTGGCTAGACCCCCTTCTTCTTAGAATCGAATCCCACGGTGTTCATATAATTAGTGTAGGTCCCAAATTGATCATTATAGAATTGGCTATTCCTAATGTGTTTGTGTTGAAGGATATTTGTTCAATATTTATTCTAAATGCTTCATGATGACATCTTGCCATTTGAGGATGTGTTCAAAATATGGAATATGTGTTAGAAATGTTAAGACTTCATGTCAAGATCGAATAAAGGTTGTTATGCCAAATTGTATGAAACACCTCTATGTGCTTAGGATTCCCAAATTGCTCACATGTGTACTAATGCCTTAAATGGTAGGCCTTATTATTGATGATGATGATAATGATGTTTGAATGTGGAAAGGGAAAACTGAAATTATGAAATACGGCCAAGTGCCAAGAATGACTTTCTAACAGAGGCCACTCATGCCAACGAATTAAAAAGATGTGAAAGAAGTATGAAGTGAGATGATTGATTGAAAAGGTAATGTCTCGGGTGAGACGGCCTAGCCAATCGGGCCGTGATCAGATGCCATGCCGCACACATGGTGGTGACTATGCTGAAAATGATAATTGAAATTGTGGTTATGGTTGATGTCTCAAATGAGACGACCTAGCCGATCGGGTCATGATTGGACTCTGTGTAAGAATACGGTGGTATTGTGAATTATGGTATATCGGCTCTAAAGATCACCCAACCTAATAACATGAAAATTGACTTGAGAACTTATGTGATCCTTACTTGATGTTTTAGTATTGTTTGAAGCTCTTATTGAACTCATGACTATTTCCCCCTTGTATTATTATTCATTCTATTGAGATGGTGTTTAGTTTTATATACTAGTACTATTCGATAGTACTAACGTCTCTTTTACTGGGGGCGCTGCATCTTTAAATGGATGCAGGTGGTTCCATAGCAGGCAGTGTTGATCAGCGATAGTGGTATATCCTCTTCGCAATAGATTTGGTGAGCCCCACTTCATCCCCGGGTCATGTATTGTATCTTTTGTTCATATTATTATCACGTTTTGAGGTATAGCCGGGGCCTTATTGTCGGCACTATCATAACACTCTTTTGTATCTTTTAGAGACTCCGTAGACACTATGTGGGTTGTACATGGGTGCTAGAAAAGTCAAACACATTATGTTGTATTTTGATCTCTTGTTCCACTTGAATCATAAGAATGTGTGTATCTTGAAACTTAAAAATGATGTAACCAATGAGACGATTTAGTATTGTATATATGATCTTCCTACTGTCTAATTAATGAAATCATGTCTTCTCTTAATCATGGGTGAGTTGGGTAGAAAGTATCTAACAGGCTTGCTCGATCGGGTTCACTCGGTTGAGCACCGGTCGCGCTTCCCGAGGTTAGGGCATGACATTTATCTATCAGAGTAATTATCCAACCCAATTTGGAAGATTTCTAAAATTTTCCCCCGGTCCCACGTGCCCGGATTCCGAAAATTATTGAAGATAATTATTACCCATGACCTCACGAACTCAAATATATCATTTTCACCCAATTCCATAATCATTTTCCTGGTTAAATCCCATTTTTATCAAAACCTAGATTTTTCAGCTAAACCCATAATTTTAACAATTTTACATGTTAAAATCTACCCATAATCTATGTATTTAACTTATATTGGATAGAAATTACTTACCTTCAATATCTAGGTGAAAACCCCTCTCCAAGAAGCTTCATAATCGCCCAAGAGATGAAAGAAATGAGTCAAAAATGACCTAAGTCCCGACTTAAATGAATCCTTCTGCCTCCAATAATTTTCGCTTCTGTCACGACCCAAACTCCCTCCGTATAACATCGTGACGACACCTAGTCTCTACGACTAGGTAAGCTTAACAAATTGTGGAAAATAACAAAAAGAAAGTAAAACGTGGCAACTAACAACAGTGGATAACTGAATAACTAGTAACAATGCCGCTCGGGATGTACAATAACCAATACTCTATAAATACACAGTCTTCCCAAAACTCATAACATCATAAGACACAAGCTACAGAAGGAAACTAGTATCTCTATACACCAGAGTCTAACAAAAGAAGTACGGAAGGTAAATGACATAGGAGAGAACAGAAGGGAACTCCGAGGTCTACGGATAGGACAAATGTACCTTGAAGTCTCCGTACAACAGCAAGCACTCTCAGCTAGTAGCGGGGCTGATAAGAAGCACCTGGATCTGTACACAAAACATGTGCAAAAGAGTAGCATGAGTACACCACAACGGTACCCAGTAAGTGCCAAGCCTAACCTCGGTCGAATAGTGACGAGGTCAGGTCAGGCCCACTGGTAAATAATAAATAAGGCAGGAGAATATACAGTATAATAAGAGACTAGAATTTAACAAAAGAAAACACAGCAAGGTAACAATACAACACATAGGGGTAAATAGTAAGGGATCTCCCGATATACCTTTTCGTAGTCCCAAAATAAATATATAGGAAGAACTCCCGAGGTACCGCCTCGTAGTCTCAAAAGTAAATAAATAGGGAGAACTCCCGAGGTACCGCCTCGTAGTCTCAAAAGTAAATATGTAGAGAGAACTCTCGAGGTACCGCCTCGTAGTCTCAAAAGTAAATATATAGGGAGAATTCCCGAGGAACCACCTCGTAGTCTCAAAAGTAAATATACAGCTCAAACCGACAAATACAACAGCTAACAGTAAGATTTCTACAGTTATACTGATAAAGAACAAGGAAAAGCAGGAAATCAACTAGGCATGCTTCACATAGTCGAAATAAGCAGTTAAAGTATATAGACATGCGATATTAGACTAAACAGGATAACTACACATATTGGAATAGCTCAATTAAGTATGAAAACAGACTAATACTCATTTAAACAGTATAACTCAAATTAAAGGAAAAATAGGTTGCTACTTAGTAAAATAAATCGGGTTTTACAACAAATAGCCCGTGTACGTACTCGTCACCTCACGTACACGGCGCTCAAATATCACAACAGTACCAAATCCTAAGGGGATTTTCCCCCATAAGGTTTGGCAAGCCACTTACCTCGAACCAAGCTCAAATCAATCCGCAATAATGTTTTTTCCACGAATATCCGACTCTAAATGGCCCAAATCTAGCCAAAATCAATTACATATCATAAATATAACTTTAAGAAACTAATCTAGTTAATGAAATCAAAGCTAAAGCGAGAAATTAAAAAATCACCCCAAAAGGTCTCCCCGGGCCCACGTCTCGGAATCGGGTAACAGTCACAAAATACGAACATCCATTCACTCATGAGTCCAACCATACGAGAATTTCTCAAATCCGACCTCAAATCGCCTTCCAAATCTCAAAAAGTTAGTTTAGGAAGTTTCTACCATTTTTATCCAATTTCCAACTCAAATCCTTAATTAAAGGGTGGAATCAACTATAGATTAATGAGATATAACCATAAAAGAGTTAAGAATCGTTACCCACAAGCTTCTTATGAAAATCCCTCAAACGTTCACCTCAATCCGAGCTCTCTAGGTCCAAAATTGGAGAATGGAATCAAAACCTCGCACTTAGCCCTTTTCTTCCCAGTGATTTCGCACCTGCGGGCCAAGAATCGCACCTGCGGAATTCCCATCATAGGTGCGGATTCCACTTAAAAACTCAGCATCCGATTTTGTGATCAAAGGGTCGTACCTGCGTGTGCGCACCTACGGACCCATGTCCGCTTCTATGGTCTTCCTCCACTCCTGCTGGTCGTTGAGCGCTTCTGCGGGTATCGCAGATGCGACACCTCCTTCATACCTGTGACCCCAGGCAGCTCCTATCCTCTCCCCTTTTATGCTTGCCTCTTCGCACTTGCGATCCCGCACCTGCGGTCTCCCCACCGCAGGTGCGAAAACTCCAGAACTCAGATAGCTTCAGCAATTGCATAAGTCCAAAACTCAATCCGTTAAGAATCCGAAACATACCAGAGGCCCCCGGGGCATCAACCAAATATATCAAAAAGTCCTAAAATATCATACAAACTTAGTCGACCCCGCAAATCACATCAAACAACGCTAAAAACATGAATCACCCTCAAATTCAAACTTAATGAACTTAAAACTTTAAATTTCTACAACCGATGCCGAAACCTACCAAACCACGTCCGATTGACCTCAAATTTTGCATACAAGTCATATTCAACATTACGGACCTACTCCAACTTCCGGAATCGAAATCCGACCCCGATATCAAAAAGTCCAATACCGATCAAACTTCCCAAAAATTTAACTTTCGCCATTTCAAGCCTAATTTAGCTATAGACCTCCAATTCACATTTCGGACACGCTCCTAAATCCTAAATCATACTCTCAAACTCCGCGCGCCATGAGTCTCTGAGGCTCTGAGGGACATACTCTCTCAAAAACATGTTCGAGAACTGAGTCCATGTAAGTGAAGCTGCCTCATCCGGACTACTCAACTCATAAGCACGCCACCACTGATAGGGTGCTCCTCTAAGCTGGAAGGTGGAAAAAGAAACCCCACTCGTCTCCGCTACGCCCATAGTTACGGAAAACACGATGACACTCCTCCAGAAAACCCTGGGCATCATCTCTAGCCAATCTACTGAAGGTAGGTGGGTGGTACTTCTTATACCTCTCAAGTTTGAGCTGCTCCGCCTCAGAAGCAACTGTCCTAGTCTCGTGCTGAATCGGAGCTACCGGCTGCATCGGTATAATCTCTGAAACCTGGTCGGCCTGAACCCACTGCTCTGGAGTATCAGCGACGGGAGTCTGTGCTCCTCCCCCGGCCTGAGATGTGCCAGGAGAAAGTGGAATCAATCCAATATGAGCTAAGGTGCTGAACATGCTCAGAAACTTGGCTAAGGTCTCCTGGAGAGCTGGTGCAACAATAGGTGTCTCAGGTGTCTGCCCTTCAGTTAGAGCTACTGGGGGCTCCTCTGTAGCAGCTCATGCGAGTGCTCTAGCTGCACCGCATGGACGTCCTCGGCCTTTACCCCGGCCCCGGCCTCTCGCGGCTCTAGCAGGGGGCGCAGGTGCCTGGTCATCAGATCCTCCAGTACGGGTCCTCACCATCTATGAGAAAGAATAGAATACAGAAGTTTAGAATTTTTGATGTCAACAAATTTCGCACGCCAAGGAATCAAAGAAGTATAATTTTTCCTAACAGTTCCATAGCATCCCGAAGATAAGTACAAACGTCTCCGTACCGATCCACGAGACTCTAATAAACCGGCTTGTGACTCACGACACCTATGATCCTAGAATTCTGATACCAATTTGTCACGACCCAAACTCCCTCCGTATAACGTCGTGACGGCACCTAGTCTCTACGACTAGGTAAGCCTAACAAATTGCGAAAAATAACAAAAAGAAAGTAAAACTTGGCAACTAACAGCAGTGGATAACTGAATAACTAGTAACAATGCTGCTCGGCATGTACAATAACCAATACTCTATAAATACACAGTCTTCCCAAAACCCAAAACATCATAAGTCACAAGCTACAGAAGGAAACTAGTATATCTATACACCAGAGTCTAACAAAAGAAGTATGGAAGGTAAATGACATAGGAGAGAACAGAGGGGGACTCCGAGGTCTACGGATGCGGTAGATGTACCTTGAAGTCTCCGTACAATAGCATGCACTCTCAGCTAGTAGCGGGGCTGATAAGAAGTACCTGGATCTGCACACAAAACATGTGCAGAAGAGTAACATGAGTACACCACAACGGTACCCAGTAAGTGCCAAGCCTAACCTCTGTCGAGTAGTGACGAGGTCAGGTTAGGCCCACTGGTAAATAATAAATAAGGTAGGAGAATAAACAGTATAATAAAAGACTAGAATTTAACAAAAGGAAACACAGAAAGGCAACGGTACAACACACAAGGGTAAACAATAGGGGATCTCCCGAGATACCGTCTCGTAGTCCAAAAAAAATACAGGGAGAACTCTCGAGGTACCGCCTCGTAGTCTCAAAAGTAAATATACAGGGAGAACTCCCGAGGTACCGCCTCGTAGTCTCAAAAGTAAATGTATAGGGAGAACTCCCGAGGAACCGCCTCGTAGTCTCAAAAGTAAATGTATAGGGAGAACTCCCGAGGAACCGCCTCGTAGTCTCAAAAGTAAATGTGCAGGGAGAACTCCTGAGGAACTGCCTCGTAGTCGCAAAAGTAAATATACAACTCAAACTGACAAATACAATAGTTAACAATAAGATTTCTACAGTTATACTGATAAAGAATAAGGAAAATCAGGAAATCAACTAGGCATGCTTCACAGAGTCCAAATAAGCAGTGAAAGCACGTAGACATGCGATATTAGACTAAACAGGATAACTATACATATTGGAATAGCTCAATTAAGAATTGAAACAGACTAATACTCATTTAAACGGTATAACTTAAATTAAAGGAAAAACAGGTTGCTGCTTAGTAAAATAAATCAGGTTTTACAACAAATAGCATGTGTACGTACTTGTCACCTCACGTACATGGTGCTCACATATCACAACAGTACCAAATCCTAAGGGGATTTCTCCCACACAAGGTTAGGCAAGCCACTTACCTCGAACCAAGCTCAAATCAATTCGTAACAATGCTTTTTCCACGAATATCAGACTCCGAATGGCCCAAATCTAGCCAAAATCAATTACATATCATAAATATAACTATAAGAAACTAATCTAGGTAATGAAATCAAAGCTAAAGAGAGAAATTAGAAAATCGCCCCAAAAAGTCTTCTCGGGCCCACGTCTTGGAATCGGGTTAAAGTCACAAAATACGAACATCCATTCACTCACGAGTCCAACCATATGAGAATTTCTCAAATTCGACCTCAAATCGCCTTCCAAATCTCAAAAAGTTAGTCTAGGAAGTTTCTACCATTTTTACCCAATTTCCAACTCAAATCCTTAATTAAAGGGTGGAATCAACTGTAGATTAATGAGATATAACCATAAAAGAGTTAAGAATCGTTACTCACAAGCTTTCTCTGAAAATCCCTCGAAAATATGCCTCAATCAGAGCTCTCTAGGTCCAAAAATGGAGAATGAAATCAAACCCTCGCACTTAGCCCTTTTCTGCCCTGCAATTTCGTACCTGCGGGCCAAGAATCGCACCTACGGAATTCCCATCGTAGGTGCGGATTCCACTTAAAAACTCAACGTCCTCTTCTGCGATCAAAGGGTTGCACCTGCGTGTGCGCACCTGCGGACCCATGTCCGCTTTTGCAGTCTTCTTCTGCTCCTGTGGGTCGTTGAGCACTTCTGCGAGCATCGTAGATGCGGAACCTCCTTCACACCTGCGACCCCAGGAAGCTCCTCTCCTCTCCGCTTCTACGCTTGCCTCTTCGCACTTACGATTCCACACCTGCGGTCTCCCCACCGCAGGTGCGAAAACACCAGAACCAGATAGCTCCAGCAATTGCATAAGTCCAAATTACTTCCGCTTTTACGGTGCCCTCTTCGCATCTGCGAGCTCGTAGATGCGGCAAGACCTCGCACATGCGCCACATCCCCTCCTACTCAAGGTTGCTTCTGCGGACCACTGACCGCTTCTGCGGTGCCGCACCTGCGGCCGTTTCTTCATAGGTGCGAACGTACCAGAAGCCCTGTTGCTTCAGCAACTTTTTCCAAGTCCAAATGAGTTCCCCGCATCGCCTGAATAGTATCTGATGCCCCGAGGTCTCGTCTAAATATACCAACAAGTTTGAATCATAAAACGGACTCGCTCGAACCCTTGGAACACGTGAAATAACGTCAAAACTAAGGATTACACTCCAAATCAAATCAAATCAACTTATGAATTCAAATTCTTCCAACTCACTCTGAACGCGCCAAACCATACTTAAACTACTCGGAATTATACCAAATTTTGCGTGCAAGTCTTAAATCATCATACGGAGCTATTACCAAGCTCTAAATCCCAAACGGACCTCGATAACACCAAAACCTACTTCAAACCACATTTAAAGAACTTTAAAACCTTCAATGCGCCAACTTTCAACATTAAGCGCCGAAATGCTCCCGGTTCATTCAAAAACCGATCCGAACGCACGCCCAAGTCCAAAATCATCATTCAAACCTATTGGGACCGTCAAATCCTGGTTCCGAGGTGGTTTACGCAAAATGTTGACCCAAGTCAAACTTAACCTTTTTTAAGCCAATCCGCAAATCGCCCGAATGGCATCCGGCCCCCCCGAGGCCCCGTCCAAACATACCAACAAGTCCGGAATCATAAAACGGACTCGCTCATGCTCTCGGAATGCGGAAAACAACATCAAAACTAAGAACCACACCCCAAACCAAATTGAATCAACTTATGAACTTCAAGTTCTTCCAACTTACTCCAAACGCGCCAAAACATACTTAAACTACTCAGAATGACAACAAATTTTGCGTACAAGTCTTAAATCACCATACAGAACTATTCCCGATCTCGGAATCCTGATTGGACCTTGATAACACCAAATCCTACTTCAAGCCAAATTTAAAAAACTTTAAAACCTTCAAGGTGCAATTTATCAATATTAAGTGCTGAAATGCTTCCGAGTCATCCAAAACCCGATCCGAACATATGCCAAAGTTTGAAATTACCATACGAACCTATTGAAACTGTCAGATCCCGGTTCCGAGGTCGTTTACTCAAAATGGTGACCAAAGACGAATTTAGCCCTTTTGCTAATCTTAAGGAACCAAGTGTTCTGATTTCAACCCGAACCCTTCCAAATCCCAAACTAACCATCCCCGCAAGTCATTACATTCTCCACCTCTTTAACAAACATTCATCCTCGAACGGGTCTAGAATCGTACCTGGAGTGCCGAATAAGTGTGGATATCTGCTCTGCATGTCCTTCTCGGTCTGCCAAGTCGCCTCCTCTACTGGTTGACCCCTCCACTAAACTTTTACCCAGAAATTTTCTTGGACCTCAACTGGCGAACCTGCCTGTCAATAATGGAAACTGGCTCCTCCTCGTAACACATGCTCTCATCTAGCTGAACCGTGCTGTAGTCTAACACATACGACTTGTCGGCATGATACTTCCTGAGCATAGACACGTGGAAGACCGGATGAACTCCCGATAAACTGGGAGGGAAATCAAGCTCATAAGAAACCTCCCCAATTCGTCTCAACACCTCAAATGGACCTATAAATCTTGGAATCAACTTGCCCTTCTTCCCAAACCTTATGATTCCCTTCATAGGCGAGACTTTCAAGAGAGCCTTCTCGCCCACCATAAATGATAATTCATGCGCCTTTTGATCCGCGTAACTCTTCTGTCTGGACTATGCTGTGTGTAGTCGCTCCTGAATCAACTTTACCTTTTTCAAGGAATCCTTCACCAAATCAGTACCATATAACTTAGCCTCGCCGTGCTCAAACCATCCGATGGGCGAACGACATCGCCGACCATATAAGGCCTCAAATGGAGCCATCTCGATGCTGGACTGATAACTATTGTTGTAAGCAAACTTGGCCAAAGGCAAGAATCGATCCAACTGCCCTCCGAAGTCAATCACGCATGCTCTGAGCATATCCTCTAAGATCTGAACCGCCCGCTCGGACTGTCCGTCGGTTTGTGGATGAAAGGCTTTGCCGAGCTCTACCTGAGTCCCCAACTCACTATGTACTGCCCTCCAGAAATGCGAAGTAAACTGAGGGCCTCTATCTGATATAATAGAAAAGGCACACTATGCAATCGAACAATCTCCTGAATGTAAATTTGGGTCAATCTCTCTGAAGAATACGTGGTCACAACCGGAATGAAGTGTGCCGACTTGGTCAACCTGTCAACAATGACCCAAACTGCATCAAACTTCCTCAAGGTTCGCGATAACCCAACTATGAAGTCTATAGTAATGCGCTCTCATTTCCACTCAGGTACAACCATCTGCTGGAGTCACTACAACAAAAAAGGGATTTAGCCCACAATACAGAAGGTCATTAGCGGCAATAACAATTTCCGCTATTTCCTATACTACTTTTGTTCTTTAGCCACTGAAGCCGGGGTCGGTAAAGCCTTTAGCAACCACTGTCACAAATGCTGGTAAACGGTATGAAGTATTGCTGCTAAAAACCATAAGCTTTAATGACAATTATTTGCGGCAATTATAATGGCTACTAAATCCAATCCAAAACAGCTAATAATGCTCCTTTAGCGTCCATTTATATAGCCATCAAATTTAAAATAATTGCCGCTAAAAGTTCATATATTTAATGGCAACAGTGTTGTGGCAATTAGAATGGCTATAGTATTCCCCTTTAGCGTCTATTTTAATGGCTAATATATTAAACTAAATTGCTACTAAAAGTCAATATCTTTAACAACAATTATTTTCCAACAATTATAATGGCTACAATATCCCTGATAGAAATGTCTTAACTTTTCCGTTTATCGTCCATTTAAATTAGAGCTAAAAGTCACAAGTTGTAATAGCAATAGTTTAGCCACCATTAATAACAGTTACTACATTCGTCCAGAATATGATCCAAACAGCAAAATATATTAATATTAATTCAAAAAATATAATATATCTCCTTAAGTCTTAACAAGTAAAAGTAAGTACTAATCATAAATATTAATGCCATAGTGGATTTTAAAAATAAACTTATATTGTTTGAACTAAATAGCTAGTGTCATTATATAACTAATCCTGACAAATGATAGTCTTCAAATAATTTCTGCAACTTTTCATCATATTGAAATCTTTCACCCGCTAAATTATCGAACATCAGACCGTATGACCTGAAATTATAATATAATTGCGTCAAAAGAAGAAATATAATGTAATAAAACATCTCGAAGACTCCATTACTATCAAATTCTTTTTCAGCTAATTCGTGGTACGGTGGAATAGAGATAGGCTGGGCTCCTGGAGCCAAATCAATACAGAAATCGATATCACGATCTGGTGGCATGCCTGGAAGATCAGAAGGAAATACATCGGAGAACTCCCGGACCACGGGCACTAAATCAATCGCCGGAGTCTCTACAGTAGTATCCCGAACATAAGCTAGATAATCCAAACAACACTTCTCGACTATGTGTCGAGCCTTCAGAAAAGAAATAACCCGACTAGATGTACTAATAGACGAACCCTTCCACTCTAATCTAGGCAACTCTGGCATCGCCAAGGTAACTATCTTGGCATGGAAATCAAGGATGGAGTGATATGGAGACAACCAATACAT
The DNA here is from genome assembly GCF_000390325.3 of Nicotiana tomentosiformis. NCBI lineage: Eukaryota > Viridiplantae > Streptophyta > Magnoliopsida > Solanales > Solanaceae > Nicotiana > Nicotiana tomentosiformis. The sequence continues at coordinate 98,839,921 of NC_090819.1, read as the reverse complement.
GCTTAGGATGACCTCAAAGTCGGTCATATCAAGCAACAGAAGATCTGCAGTAGTCTCATAACCACAAAAAGTCACGATACAGGACCGATAGATCCGATCCACCACAACAGAATCGCCCACTGGCGTGGACACATAAACAAGAGTACCCAAGGACTCGCGAGAAAGGAAATGAGCAAACAGAGATGAAACATATGAATATGTAGACCTGGATCAAATAGTACCGAAGCATCCCTACCGTAGACAAAAATAATACATGTGATCACGTCATCTGAGGCCACAACATCTGGTCTGGCTGAAAAACATAGAACCTAGCTGGAGTGCCACCTGACTGGCCTTCACCTGACTAGCCTCCATATCTAGGATAGCCCTTACCTACCTGCTCTCCGCATCTGGGCGGCCGGATGGCTGGTGTGGCAGCTGGTGCTGTAATCATAGGCTGATGACCCTTCTATACTGCCTTGCCCAGAAGTCTGGGACAAAACCTCTTTAGGTGGCCAGGATCCTCGCACTCATAATAACCCCTCGGAACGCTGGACTACTGACCTGAATTCTAACCATGATACCCACTAGAAGAACCCTGAATGACTGGTGGGCGGTAGGATCTCTCTAGCATGGCACTGAAATAGGGCCACACTGGAGCACCCTGAGAAGGCGACGATGCTGGATATGTGGTCTTGCTAGACTGAACCCTCACAAACTGACCTCTTCCCCCAGACGGAGCACCACTGAACCCTCCAAAATACCGAATTCTCTTGTCCCTCATTGTCTGCTCTCGGCTCCGCTGATGAACACCCTCAATCCTCCGAGCTATCTCCACAACTAGCTCGTAAATAGTCCCCATCTCAATCTCTCAGACCATAGTGGCCTGGATACCAGAGTGTAAACCGGCAACAAACCTCCGCACTCTCTCTGCATCGGTGGAAAGTATCATAAGTGCATGGCGAGACAACTCAGAGAATCTTTCCTCATAGTCGGTCACTGACATCTGACCCTGCTGGAGATACTCGAACTGAAATTACAACTCTTCCCTCTGAGAGGGTGGAATATATCTGACCAGGAAGAGGCGTGTGAATTGGTCCCAAGTCATGGGAGGAGAACCTGCTGGTCTGCCGAGAAGATAGGACTGCCACCATCTACGGGCCATGTCCTCCAGTTGAAAGGTGGTAAAGTCCACCCCGTGGGACTCCAATATCCTCATGTTGTGTAGTCTGTCCATGCACCGATCAATAAAGTCCTGGGGGCCCTTACGTCGCTCACCTCCAAAGACATGGGGATGTAGCCTGGTCCATCTATCCAATAGCTTCTGCGGCTCACCGGTCGCAGATGGTCTGGGCTCAGGTATGACCGTTGTAACTGGCTGGGCTGCGCGCATGGGTAGTGCACCCGGGGTCTGATATACAATATCTACATGCCATGGAGCCTGAGCGGTAGGGGTCTGTGCTCCCCCTCCCACCTGAGATATGGCTGGGTCCGCTGGAAATAAACCAGCGTGAGTCATAGAATCCTTGAACCGCAACATACGGCCCATGACCTCCTAAAATCCCAGTGTGGACATGAAGACCACTAGGGCCGGCTCTGCTGCAGGCACCTCACCATGATCCTCAATAATATGATCCTCTACTGGATCCACTGGTGGCATAACTGGAGCAACTCTAGGACTCCCTCATCTTCTACCACGAGCTGGAGCCCTCCCTCGGCCTCTAGCAACAGGGGCTCCTCTATGGTCGGGTACATCTGCCGCATGCGTTCTGACTATATGTGAGAGAATAAGAGAAAAATACTTAGCACAACATCAACTGCACGATAGGTTATGAAGAAATAGTAGTTTCCTAACACCCTATAGCCTCTCGAAGATAAGTACGAACATCTCCGCACCGATCCGCAAGACTCTATTAGGCATGGTCATAACTTGTGAGACCTACGTGAATCTAGTGCTTTGATACCATGTTGTCACGACCCAATTTCTCCTATAGGCCGTGATGGCGCCCAACATCGCCGCTAGGCAAGCCAACAGTGAACTAACCATACAATTGTTCTTCTTAATAATTTCAAATTTGTTAATTTTTATTAATTAAGTAAGTAAGAGGTGAAAAATTTAATAAAATAAAGCGTAAATAGATATGAAAGCAAGTGTAGTGTAATAAATACTCAAAAAACCATCAAATGTCTACTAGCATATTTCCAAGACCTGGTGTCACAAGTGTATGAGCTATTAGTAGAATATACAAAACACTAAATTACTGTAGGAAATAGAGTAGACAGAAAGTAAATGCAAAAGAGAGACTCCGGGTACTGCAGAACGGACTCGGAAAGTAGCTCACCACTAAGTCTCAGAGTATCAGGGGTGCGCGCCGGGATGACTGCCAAATGCACCTACCTCAGATCCTGCACGATTAGTGCAAAAGTGTAGTGTGAGTACATAAATAATATGTACCCAGTAAGTATACAGTCTAACCTCGAAGAAGTAGTGATGAGGGGTCGATATCGACACTTACTATGGGCCAATAATAAAATACAGAAATTCTAAATATGTATGAGACATGAAAATAATAATAATAACACAATAACAAGCAGTGAATAAATGACTCCTTAACTGACAATAAATTCCAAAATCTCTAGTCAACACCTACTAACCCCAAATCAATTTCTGCCATTAAATAAATTATAACCTCTCAATCCATAAAATAATATCAACTGTAATCAGGCTCCGAGTATTATCACGCACGATTTATGGCGAGGTCATACGGCCCGATCAAAAAATATACTGTGAGCACTGCCGAGGGTCGAACGACACGAACCATAGATGCATCTATTATAATATTGAGGCAAACGACCCGCTCCTATGAGAATAGAGAAGTTTACCTCGCTCGCTTAAGTACTTGAGACGCGAGAGGACATGGATTTCTCAGAATTATTAAGTATTTCTCAATTCTTTCCCCAAATAAGAAGTCAAACTTGGAAGTTGTCAACTTTAAAATCTTTAGTCTCAGCTCTATTTAAGATAACTAATATGCACAACAAACATGACAGTTCAATTAAAGCATGATGTAAATCTAAGACTACCCGGCCATCTCATGGTATATAGCCACGCACGGACTCTCGACACCTAGTGCGTACGTAATTCCCCACACAAGTAATTCACAACAAAATACACCTAAGGGGACGAGTTCCCTCTTACAAGGTTAGGCAAGAGACTTACCCCGTTCTCAAGCTCACTTCCGGTCCACAAATACGCTTTAAGTCCTCAACTTGGTGCCAATCAACCTGAAACTAGCAAAATATTATATAAATAAATCAATATATACTCAAAAGTTCATAATTTAACTATCGGAGTAATTACCCAACCCAATTTGGAAGATTCCTAAAATTCGCACCCGGACCCATGCACTCGGATTCCAGAAATATTTGAAGATAATTGTTACCCATGACCTCACGAACTCAAATATATCATTTTCACCCAATTCCATAATCATTTTCGTGGTTAAATCTCATTTTTATCAAAACTTAAGTTTTTCAACCAAACCCATAAGTTTTATAATTTTACATGTTAAAATCTATCCATAATCTATGTATTTAACTTACGTTGGATAGAAATTACTTACCTTCAATAACTAGGTGAAAATCTCTCTCCAAGAAGCTTCAAAATTGCCCAAGAGATGAAAGAAATGAGTCAAAAATGACCTAAGTTCCGACTTAAATGAACCTTCTGCCTCCAACGAATTCCGCTTCTGCGGAGTAAAGGCCGTTTCAGTGGCTCCGCATCTACGGCAAATGCATCGTAGATGCAGCCCCTTCCCAGCCGGCCTACTTCTGCTTCTGCAGCGCCCTCTTCGCATCTGCGTGCTCGCAGATGCGGTCAAACCCTCACACCTATGCCACAGCCCCTCAGCTCAAGGCCGCTTCTGCGGACCACTGACCGCTTCTGCGGCCGCACACCTGCGCCCCCCTTGTCCGCACCTGCGACTAACCAGCCGCTTCTGCGGTGCCGCACCTGTGGCCGTTTTTTCGCAGGTGTGAACGCACCAGAAGCCCTGCTGCTTCAGCAACTTCTTCCAAGTCCAAATGAGTTCCGCGCATCGCCCGAATAGCATCCGAGGCCCCCAAGGCCTTGTCCAAACATACCCGCAAGCTCAAAATCATAAAACTGACTCGCTCGAACCCTCGGAACATGTGAAATAACATCAAAACTAAGGATTACACTCCAAATAAATAATCAACTTATGAACTTCAAGTTCTTCCAACTCACTCCGAACGCGCCGAACCATACTTAAACTACTCGAAATGACACCAAATTTTGCGTGCAAGTCTTAAATCACCATACGTAGCTATTCCCAGGGTCGGAATCCCTAACGGACCTCGATAACACCAAAACCTACTTCAAACCAAATTTAAAGAACTTTTAAACCTTAAAAGCGCCAACTTTCAACATTAAGCGCTGAAACACTCCCGGGTCATCCAAAACCCGATCTGAATGCACGCCCAAGTCCAAAATTATCATTCGAATCTATTGGGACCGTCAAATCCCGATTCCAAGGTCGTTTACTCAAAATATTTACCCAAGTTAAACTTAACTCTTTTAAGCCAATAATAAGGTATTAAGTGTTCCGATTTCAACCCGAACCCTTTCAAATCCCGAACTAACCATCCCCGCAAGTCATAAAACAGTAAAAGCACATACGGAGAATCTTATTTAGGGGAAAGGGGTTCTAGAAAGCAAAACGACCGGTCGGGTCGTTACACATTTAGTATAACTAGTCTAAGCACTCACGCGTGTACCCTATCTCAATAAGTATAAGATGTTAAAATATTACATAAATATTTTATTATAAATTATTTGAGTTATGGAAAAAAGATGAAAGAGGTACAGTGTCTTCAAAAATCCAAGTAAGAAAGAATATAAATTATCAATTAAGCTTTCAATTTAAAGAAACACCAATAAATTAATTTTATGAAAATAACTACAATTTGTAAACCTAATAACAGATACTATCTAAAAAATATTGTCGATATACTTACGGAATCTAATTTCAAGAATAGTCAAAAGTATAAATTATCTATCAAACTTTGAAAAAACACTTCCAAATTGAGTTTTATGAACATTGAATAGGTTATTTGAAAGAAAAATAGAGGGACAAAATTGTTCTTATGTGGTTAAAATCTTAAAATATAATGACAAAAGGCCGATGTAGAAAACCAAAATTATGCGGAATCAATTTTTGTGGGATTTTTCTTGTCAGAAACAACTCTACCTATTTTTTCATAGTCTTTTATTTTCTTGATATTGCATCCTTATTAGGGAACACTAAAACCTACCAAATTAAACATAAAATTAGAAATAACTACATACGAGTTATAAAACAAAATAGATACTTCATCGAGGAACATAGGCGGGAATGCTCTCCCATTTGAATTTTCAAATAATATTATATTTATATTACATAGTTCAGATAAGAAGAAAAAAATTATAAGGTAAGAACTTTAAAATCTTAAATATTAGAAATTCTTACGAAGTAGTTAAAATAAGAATAAAATTAATACATAAAATTTAGTAGATTTTGAAGCCCTAAATATTAGGAAAGCATTAAATGACTAATTTGTCTAGTGTGAAACCTATTTTTAAAGGGTAAAAAAGGCGAACGGCATTTCGCTAAGGGGCTTCATATTTTTAAAATAATGTGTGACCCTCGTATTAATAAGAATAAACTTCTAAAAATAATATAAATAATATACATCAATACAAAATTCAAATTAGTCTGTGAATGAATTCAATTACTAATACAAATACGTGAATTCAAAATTTAACTACTAATATAAAATCTTTTTGCTCAATAAAATAGAACTTGAATTTTTTAAATTTTGTAGTTGCTGCTCGAACAATGCAAAGTTTTGATAAATAACGCAAAATTTTGAAGTAGTTGCTTATATAATTCAAATAGGAAAGAATTTACATAAGGTTTAATTGTGTATAGTTCAAATAGACAAAGAAAATAAAAAAAATAGAGACTCCTAAATTAAAAAGAAGCTCAAAGTGTTTGTTTTTTATTAAACCTAAAAGGAGTACAAGATGGTGAAATTGAATGAAACTTCCATAATGTGAATTAATTTGTCAAAATATTATTAACTAAAAAAGACCCTTCTAAGCGTAAAAGTTTTATTGAACATAAAGGAATTAAATATGAATGAATGAACATGAAATTTGATACTCCAACATATGAATGAACTTGAACATGAACAAAGCTTTCATTGTGTAAAGTGAATGTACTTGAAAATCTAGAACATAAAGGAATTAAAACATAAAAGTTGTAAATATTAGGAAATTAAATGACTACTCCTAAATAAAAGGGAACTAAATAAATGACTATTCCTAAATAGTAGGAAACTAATTAAATCTTTATTCCTAAATATAGGAAAATAATCAAATAATTATTTCTAAATATTAGAAAAATAATTGAAAGACTATTTTGTCCAGTGTGAACTTTATTTTAAAAGGGTACAAAAGGCGAACGCCATTTTTCTAAGGGCGCTTTGCGCGTGTACTTATATCAAGGGATACACTATTTTAAAAGATCACAAAATGTAAAAATAAAATTTTAAAAAGGGTAAGTTCTTAAAAATAATGAATGCAATCTCATTTAGCTAACTCAACGGAAAAAAAGCTTGCTCTACAAAAGTTCTTAGATGCCTTATTGTGATTTTAAAATTATTTTCTTTTACCTAATACTGAAAATAAATAAATCACAAAAATACTTTTCAAATAAAATAAATTAAAAAGTTAAATATTTTGGTATTTTAGAGATTTGAAAATAAAGAGGTTGCCCTATAGCTCATAGAAAAAATCGATCGGTAATGATGCAAAGTCTAAATTTGACTAATGTCGTGTTAATATTTTACCGAAATAATTTAATATACAAAAAATATAGGGAGCTATCATGTGTTGTTGAAATGAATGTGAAAAGAAACAAAAAATTAATACCAATCAATTCATTTTATAATACGTTTTATCTACTGCAGTTTTATTATTATTGATTTAAGTTTATATTTTTAACAATTTGATTTTTAATAGTATAGAATAACTATTTTGCTTTATTTTTTATATCGTTCATTCCCAATGCTCTTTTTATAAAAACAAATTTATGTAGCCTAGTAGTTTTTTCAACTTGAAAATAATTTTTACTTATATAATTAATTTGGAAAGAAATTGAATTGGATACTTTTAATAGCTAATTAGTTAATTAATGTTGACATTTATTATTTGTTCTCAACTTTAAAGGGAATAATGTTTTTTCTGATTCAAATTCATATTAGCTCATCTAAGCTTTAAATATTAAAATCTAAAAATAAATTTATCCAAACATTTATAACGTGGAAAATTCCTTTTACCCTTTGAAGTTTTAATTAATAATAGTTTACCTAAAGTTAAATTTAGTTAGATATTTTTTATGATATAATTTAAGTACCTAAATATTTGAGTTTGTACCTTTATCATGATTAACACATCTATCATTTCAGAACTTGCAAATTTTTGTTAAGTTTATATTATAATGCAAATACATATTTTAAATAATATTTATTTAATTTTAATTTTTTTTATTTTTAGCGAAATATCGTTCGTCCTTTTACCCTTTATAAATTAATTTTACATTAGACATTTCATAATATTTATAACTTTAAAATTAAATTAAAAAATTATTAAATCTTTCCTTATTTGAATTAGGTACAAATTCATAATATTTAGGACTTTAAAGTTTATTAAAACTTTATCTTATAAAAATATTGCTTTAAAGAAATAACTATAGATTTCGGTCCTATTTCCTTGTTGGAATCCGTAACTTAACGTGAAAGGAACTTAAAAAGTGAGATGTTATTACTTGGCCTAATTTATATAAAATTTCGGGGTAAACTCTTACTCAATCTCAAATTCTTAAATATTAAGAGTTCAACATAGATCAAATAAGGAAATATTTAATAAAAAAATATTTATTAGAATCAAAATCTTAAATATTAGAAAACTAATTAATTACAATCATGTCCAGCATGAACTCTATTTTTAGGGGCGGGAAGGGGGGGGGGGGAGAGGAAGGTGAACGACATTTCGCTAAGGGCCTTCGTGCTTTTAATATAGTACTAGTCTTAGGCTTTGTGCGTGAATCTCATCTCAATGACAACACAATTTTAAAAATCACATACATTACAAAACGATATGTTTGAATTATAAAATAAAAGTTAAAGTAAAAGTGTAAGTTCTTAAGAATGATGAATGCTGATCATATTTAGCTAGCTCGAAAAAGGAAAAAATCTTACCCTGCATAAGTCCTCTAATTCATCGTTATATTTCAATGACTTAATGTAACGACTCGACCAGTCGTTTTACTTGCTAGAACCTCGTTTCCCTAAATAAGACTTTTCGTACTTGCTTTTACTGATTTATGACTTGCGGGGATGGTTGGTTCGGGATTTAGAAGAGTTTGGGTTGAAATCGGAACACTTAGTTCCTTGAGGTTGGCTTGAAAGGCCAAGTATGACTTTGGTCAACTTTTTTATGAAACGACTTTGGAATCAGGATTTGACGGTTCCAATAGGTTCGTATGATGATTTCAGACTTGGACGTATGTTCGTATCGGGTTTTGGGTGACCCAGGAGCGTTTCGACGCCTAATAGTGAAAGTTGGTTCTTGAAGGTTTTTGAAGTTTTTTAAATTTGGTTTGGAATAGGTTTTGGTGATATCGAGGTCCGAATAAAATTTCTAGACTGGGAATAGTTCCGTAATATCATTTAAGACTTGCACGCAAAATTTAGTGTCAATCCGAGTACTCTAAGTATGATTCGACACGTTCGGAGCGATTTAGAAACTTGAAGTTCAAAGTTTGATTCAATTTGGAGTGTGATTTTTGGTTTTGTTATTGGTTTACGCATTTCGAGAGTTCGAGCAAGTCCGTATTATGTTTATAGACTTGTTGGAGTAGTTGGACGGGGTCCCGAGGGGCTCGGGTGCGTTTCGGACCGCCCAGAGTTGAGTTGAAACACACTAGATTTCTGCTTCTCGTTTTCTTCTTCGTGAACACAGTCAGACCCTCGCATTCGCGATGAAGGATTTGGGGTACTGTGGGCTGGGGAGATTTTTCCCTTTGCGTTCGTGTGCTCAGGACCGCGTTCGCGGAGGTCTGGGCCCTCTAGCCTTCGCGTTCACGTGACCTGGCCCGTGTTCTCGTAGAAGAGGTTGGGATGGGTGGCCGCTGTTCGTTCTTCGCGTTCGCGAAGAAGCCCTCGCGTTCGCATAGGGTAGGCCAAGCGAGCCTCCGCGTTTGCGTTGCTCCTGTCGCGTTCGCGATGGGTAAAGTTTCCTGGGCCTTGGCCATTTGCCTTCGCGATCGCGAGGCCTCTTCCGCGATTGCGAAGAAGGCAGACCTGGGCAGAAACTTTTTAAAAACGGGACTTAGGCTATTTTAGCTCATTTCTTCCATTGTTGGGCGATTCTTGGAGCTCTTAGAGAGGGGATTTCACTTATCACTATGAGGTAAGTAATTTCTACATAATGTGAGCTAAATACATAGTTTATGGGTAGATTATAACATGTAAATTAATAAAAATCATGGGTTTAGGTGAAAATCTAGGTTTTTAATAAAAATGAGATTTAACCACGGAATTTATTATGGAATTTAGTAAAAATCATATATTCATGTTCCTAAGGTTTTGGGAAATAACTTTCTTTGAAAATTTCCAGAATCCCAGCACGTGGGCCTGGGGGGGGGGGGAAGGAGAATGTCACGACCTGAAATTCCCACATTCGGACCGTGATGACGCCTAACATTTCACTTGCTAGGCAAGCCAACGTTAGAATAATATTATCTATTTTTAAAATAATTTTTAAATTTATTAATAATCAAAGAACAAATGCGGAAGTAAAATCTGAAATATAGTGAATAATCCATAAAAACAACGGTGTCTAAATACCATCCCAGAATTAGTGTCACAAGTGCACGAGCTTCTAGAATAATACAAATAAAGGTCTGAATAAAATAAAGCTGTCTAGAAATAAACACACAACTAAAGTAAAATAGACGGGGACTTCAGAACTGCGGACGCCATGCAGTTATACGTCAAGTCTCCTCCGAGTAGCTGAAATCCGAGCAAGTCTATGGCACGTCGCTGGGACTAACTTCGAAATCTGCACAAGAAGTGCAGAGTGTAGTATCAGTACCGGTAAGTACTGAGCCTAACCTCGACGAAGTAGTGACGAGGCTAAGGCGGGTCACTTACATTGCCTGTACGCAATATTAGTAACAACAACAATAATAGAAATAAATCAGGTAACTCATTTATAATAATTGAAGCCAACTCAGCCTAACCTCGACGAAGTAGTGACGAGGCTAAGGCGGGTCACTTACATTGCCTGTACGCAATATTAGTAACAACAATAATAATAGAAATAAATCAGGTAACTCATTTATAATAATTGAAACCAACTCAGCAGTCATAACCAATTATCATTTTCATCAATTTTGTTATAGCGTGCAACCCGCTCTCACAATATATTCACATTCAATTCTGTTGCAGCGTGCAACCCGCTCTCATAATATATTCACATTCAGTTCTGTTGCGGCGTGCAACCAGCTCCTCCAATATATTCATTTTAATCAAGTCTGTTGCGGCGTGCAACCCGATCCCCGAATATATATATATGTATGTCGACTTTTAAATAAGTCTGTTGCGGCGTGCAACCCGATCCTCCAATATATTCATTATAATTAATTCTGTTGCGGCGTGCAACCCGATCCTCCAATATATTCATTATAATCAATCCTTTTGCGGCGTGCAACCCGCTCCTCCAAAATATTCATTTACCAATTCTTATAGAAGAAATTTCTCCAATAAATGCAACAATTAATATAAAATTATAAGACAACAAGCATACAATAATTATGATTTAATTATGAAATAAACAAAGGAAAATAGCAAATTATTATGGAAATCAGAGAGAAAATATGCAGTTTAATATTTAATATGCTAAATGTCAAATAACAATTAAGGCACATAAATCAAATAGCATGTAACAATTAATGCAGGAATGCAAGAATTAATATTTGACAAAGAATAAGAGAGAAACAATAATTACAATAATTAATTCGTGATTTAAAATAATTTATGATTTTTCAAGTAAGCATGCAACAATTAATTTGACAACGTATAGACACTCATCACTTCGCCTATACATCGTTCACATGCAATTCACATAACAAATAATTTGAGGGTTCTATTCCCTCAAGTCAAAGTTAACCACGACACTTACCTCGCTTTGCAAATTTCAATCAATTACTCAACCACAGATTTTCCTTTTAAATTTTTCTCCGAAAGCTTCAAATCTATTCACAAATAATTAAATATACTCAATACGAATCATAGGAATTAATTCCATATGAATTTACTAATTTTTCGGATAAAATTCAAAATTCATTAAAATATTTGGCAGTGGGACCCACGTCTCAAATCTCGGAAAAACATACGAAATTCGAACACCCATTCCGAGACGAGTCCAACCATATAAAAATTATCCAATTCCGATGTCAAAGGGACTTTCAAATCTTAAATTTTCGTTTTTGGAAGATTTTATAAAAATATGAATTTTCTTCCATAAATTCACGGATTCATGATATAAATGAGTATGAAATCATGAAATATAATCAATATAGGATAAGGAACACTTACCCCAATGTTTTTCCGTGAAAATCGCCCAAAAATCGCCTTACCCGAGCTCAAAAATGGAAAAGAGTTGAAAATGGGTCGAAACCCCATTTCCAGAACTTAAGTTCTGTTTTTGGGATTTTTATCCTTCGCGAACGCGGTCAGTGCCTCGCATTCGCGAAGCACAAATTCCTACTGCCCAATTTTACTCTTCGCGAACGCGAAACTTGCCTGGCTTGGCCTTCACGAACGCGAAGGCAATTGTCCTGGCCATCCCCTTTCCCTTCGCGAACGCGAGGCTTCGATCGCGAACGTGAAACTTCGCACCTCAAGCCTTCGCGAACGCGTTCTCTCTGTTGCGAACGCGAAGCACAAAATGTGCCAGCCCCAATTTGGTCATCGCGAACGCGAGACTCCCCTCGCGAACGCGAAGAAGGAAACCAGAAGCAGGTTTTGCAGTTTCCTCAAGTCCAAAAATGATTCGTTAACCACCCGAAACCAACCCGAGCCCTCGGGGCTCCAAACCAAACATGCACTCAAGTCCTAAAACATCATGCGAACTTGCTCGCATGATCAAATCGCCAAAATAACACCAAGAACTACGAATCGGACACCAATTCAAAGGAAATTTTTAAGAAAACTTTAAAACTTATATTTTTACAACCGGACGTCCGAATCACGTCAAATCAACTCCGATTCTCACCAAATTTGGCAGACAAGTCATAAATATTATAGTGGACCTATACCGGGCTCCGAAACTAAAATACGGACCCGGGGTCAATAAATCCAATATCAGTAATTTCTTAGAAATCATTAAGCTTTCAAGCTTTTAATTTTTCATCAAAATTCCATAACTCGGGCTAGGGACCTCGGAATTCGATTCCGGGCATACGCCCAAGTCCCAAATCACTATACGGACCTACCAAAATTTTCAAAACACTGATCCGTGTCCATTTGCTCAAAATGTTGACCAAAGTCAACTCAGTTGAGTTTTAAAGCTCTATTTCACATTTTAATCCATTTTTCACATAAAAACTTTTCGAAAAATTGTACGGACAGTGCATGCAAGTCGAAGAATGATAAATGGTACTTTTCGAGGTCTTAGAACACAGAATTACTTAATAAATTTAAAGATGACATTTTGGATCATCACATTCTCCACCTCTAAAACAAACGTTCGTCCTCGAACGGAGTTAGAAAAAGTACCTGAGCTGGAGAAAAGGTGTGGATATTTACTCGCATGTCCGACTCGGACTCCCAAGTAGATGCCTCTACAGGCTGACCTCTCCAGTACACCCGAACTGGAGGATAACTCTTAGACCTCAACTGTCGGACCTGCCGGGCTAGAATAGCCACCGGCTCCTCCTTGTAAGTCAAATCTTTGTCCAATTGGACTGAGCTGAAATCTAACACATGGGACGGATCACCATGATATTTATGGAGCATAGACACATGGAACACCGGATGAACCGCTGATAAACTAGGTAGTAATGCAAGCCTGTAGGCTACTTCACCCACCCTTTCAAGAATTTCAAAGGGTCTGATATACCTATTGCTCAACTTGCCCTTCTTTTCGAACCTCATTACACTTTTCATAGGTGAAACTCGGAGCAATATTCTTTCTCCAAACATGAATGCAATATCACGAACTTTACGGTCGGCATAACTCTTTTGCCTAGACTGAGCTGTGCGAAGTCGATCCTGAATAATCTTGACCTTATCCAAGGCATCCTGTACCAAATCGGTACCCAACAACCGAGCCTCTCCCGGTTCAAACCAACCAACTGGCGATCGGCATCGCCTTCCGTATAATGCCTCATATGGAGCCATCTGAATGCTCGACTGATAGCTATTATTATAAGCAAACTCCACAAGTCGCAAGAAATGATCCCAAGAACCTCCAAAGTCTATAACACAAGCGCAGAGCATATCTTCCAATATCTGAATAGTGCGCTCTGACTGTCCGTCTGTCTGTGGATGAAATATTGTACTCAACTCCACCTGCGTGCCTAACTCACGCTGTACAACCCTCTAGAAATGTGAGGTAAACTGCAAAACCTCTATCTAAAATACTAAACACGGGCACACCGTGAAGGGGGACAATCTCACGAATGTAAATTTTATCTAAGCTCTCTGAAGAATAGGTAACTGCCACTGGAATGAAATGTGCTGACTTGGTCAACCTGTCCACAATGACTCAAACTATGTCAAATTTTCTTTGAGTCCATGGGAGCCCAACAAAAAAATCTATAGTGATATGCTCCCACGTCCACTCAGGAATTTCCAACATCTGAAGCAAACCACCAGGTCTCTGATGCTCGTACTTAACTTGCTGACAATTCAGATACCGAGCTACATATCAACTATATGCTTTTTCATTCTCCTCCACCAATAATGTTGCCGCAAATCTTGATACATTTTGGTGGTACCTAGATGAATAGAATACCTGAAACTATGTGCTTCTTCAAGAATTAATTCACGAAGCCCATCTACATTAGGCACACAAATACGACCCTACATTCGCAGAACCCCATCTTCCCCTACAACAACATGTTTGGCATCACCGTGCCGCACCGTGTCCTTAAGGAAAAGTAAATGACGATCATCATACTGCCTCTCTCTAATGCGCTCATATAAAGAAGACCGAGCGACTGTGCAAGCTAGAACCCGACTGGGTTTTGAAACATCTAACCTCACGAATTGATTAGCCAAATTATGAACATCTGCAACTAATGGCCTCTCACCAACCGGAATATACGCAAGACTACCCATACTCACAGCCTTTCTACTCAAAGCATCGGCCACCATATTGGCCTTTCCGGGGTGCTACAAAATGGCGATATCATAGTCTTTCAACAACTCCAACCATCTTTTCTGCCTAAAATTAAGATCCTTTTGTTTGAACAGATACTGAAGGCTACGATGATCAGTAAATACCTCACACGAGACACCGTAGAGGTAATGTCTCCAAATCTTCAGCGCATGAACAATGGCTGCCAATTCTAAGTCATGAACAGGATAATTCTTCTCATGAACTTTCAACTGCCGTGACGCATATGCAATTACCTTGCCATCTTGCATTAATACTGCACCAAGCCCAATGTGAGATGCGTCACAATATACCGTATACGATCCTAAACCTGTGGGTAATACCAACACTGGCGCCGTAGTCAAAGCGGTCTTGAGCTTCTGAAAGCTCAACTCACACTCGTCTGACCCTCTGAATGGGACACCTTTCTGGGTCAATCTGGTCAATGGGCTTGCTATAGATGAAAACCCTTCCACGAACCGACGATAATAACCCGCTAAACCTAGGAAACTCCTGATCTCTGTAACTGAAGTAGGTCTAGGCCAATTTTGAACAGCCTCAATCTTCTTAGGATCCACCTTTATGCCTTCTGCCGATACAACATGCCCAAAAGGCAACTAAGTCTAACCAAAACTCACATTTTGAAAACTTGGCATATAACTGATTATTCTTCAAGGTGTGAAGCATACATCGAAGATGCTGCTCATGTTCCTCTCGACTGCTGGAGTAAATCAAGATATCATCAATGAATACAATCACAAAAGAATCCAAATAAGGCTTGAACACCCGATTCATCAAATCCATAAATGCTACTGGGGCATTTGCCAACCCAAATGACATCACTAGGAATTCGTAATGCCCATACTGAATTCGAAAAGTTGTTTTAGGGACATCAGATGCCCTAATCTTCAACTGATGTTAACCAGAACTCAAATCGAACTTCGAAAATACCTTGGCACCCTAAAGCTGATCAAATAAGTCATCAATTCTTGGCAGCGGAAATTTGTTTTTGATAGTGGCTTTATTCAACTACCGATAATCTATACACATCCGCATAAAGCCATCTTTCTTCTTTACAAATAATACTGGTGCACCCCAGGAAAAGACACTAGGTCTAATGAATCCCTGATCAAGCAAGTCTTGTAACTGCTCTTTCAATTCTTTCAACTCTGGTGGGGCCATACGGTATGGTAGAATAGAAATGGGCTGAGTGCCCGGAGCCAAATCAATATAGAAGTCAATATCTCTGTCGGGTGGCATCCGCGGAAAATCTACAGGAAATACTTTTGGAAATTTACGAACAACTGGTACTGAGTCCATAGAAGGAGCATCCGCATTGGGATCGTGAATATAAGACAAATAGGCTAGACACCCTTTCTCTACCATACGCCGAGCTTTCATATAAGAAATAACCCTGCTAGCAGAATGACCAGGATTTCCTTTCCACTCTAACCGAGGTAACCCCGACATAACTAGGGTCACTGTCTTGGCATGACAATCCAATATAGCATGATAAGGGGACAACCAATCCATACCCAAGATGACATCAAAATCTACCATATCAAGAAGTAGAAGATCCACACTAGTCTCACGATTACCAATAATAACCACACACGAACGATAGACATGATCTACTACAACAGATTCTCCCACCGGTGTAGAGACACACACAGAAGCACTCAGAGAATCACAAGGCACAACCAAATATGAAGCAAAATAGGAGGACACATAGGAATAAGTAGATCCTGGATCAAATAGAACTGAAGCATCTTCTATGGCAAACTGGAATAATACCTGTGATCACAACATCAGATGACTCAGCCTCAGGCCTAGCTGGAAAAGCATAAAATCGGGGTTGGGCCCCACCACTCTGAACTGCGTCTCTGGGACAGCCTCTAACTGGCTGGCCTCCACCTCTAATGGTCTGACCTCCACCTCTAATGGCCTGACCTCCACCTCTAATGGCCTGACCTCTCCCTCTAGCTGCCTGACCCCTACCTCTAGCTGGCTGAGCAGGCGGTGAAGCAACCGATACCGGTTTGATGGCACGAGAATCTTGCCGAGATCTGTTACTCGCCAATCTAGGGCAATACCTCCTGATGTGACCAATGTTTCCACACTCATAACACCCATCCTAATGCCGTGGCTGCTGAAGCTGAAGCTGACCCAAATGGGCCGGATAACCGCTGTAGTAACTCTGGAGTGGTGATGCACTAATAGGAGCTGAATGTGCACTGAATACTGGCTGTCCAGAGTAAGGCATAATAGGACCGTGACTCCCTGAAGCACCGGGAGATACATGAAGTGCTCAATGAAATGGTCTGGGAGGATGACCCCTACCAAAACAACCTCTGCCTCCAGATGAGGCGCCACTGAAACCACCGAACTGACGAGGCCACTTATCGGACCTCTGCCCTCTCTCCTGTGCAAGAACCATCTCGATCCTCCTTGTGACATTAGCAGCCTCCTGAAAAGAAATTTCACTTTCGGTCTCCTTGGCCATCTGAAGTATGATAGGGTGAGTGAGTCCATCAATAAACCTCCTCACTCACTCTCCCTCCGTAGGTAGTAAAAGGAGAGCATGACGGGCCAAATCCACAAAACGGGACTCATACTGAGTAACAGTCATACTGCCCTGCTGTAGACGCTCAAATTGCTTGCGGAATTCCTCTCTCAGTGTGATAGGGAGGAACCTTTCCAGAAATAGTTGAGAGAATTGCTCCCATGTAAGTGCAGGCGATCCGACTAGTCGGGTCAATGTATAATCTCTCCACCACCTCTTGGCGGAACCCGTCATCTAAAATACAGTAAAATTAACCCCATTGGTCTCAACTATACCCATGTTCCGCAGCACCTCATGGCAACGTTCGAGATAATCATGTGGGTTCTTAGAAGGTGTACCACTGGAGTGAACTGGAAAGAGCTTGGTAAACTTATCCAGTCTCAATAAGGCCTCAAAAGACATGGCGGGCCTATCACCGATCTGTGCCGCAACAACTGGCTGAACAACCCCAACTGGCGGGGCTGCTGGAGCCTGATTCTGGGGAGCCATCTGCTCCGGAACGGGAGTAGTAGGAGTTTGTGCTCCTCCCCCAGCCCGTGAGACGGCTGGTGCCACTGGAAATGTACCATTCGGTACCACTCCCTCCATAAGACTTACCAAACGGACTAGAATGTCCTGAAGTACTGGAGTGGCTATCAATCCTTCTGGGACCTGAACTGGTCCAACCGGTACATTCTGAACTAGAATCTCCTCTTGAAGGTCCACCTGAGGTTCTTCAACAGGTGCAGCTGCTCGAGCTCTGGACTGAGCTCTACCTCGGCCTCTGCCTCGGCCTCTTACATGACCTCGGCCTCGACCTCTACCCCTGGCCATAGTTGCCACCGGGGGTTCTGGTCCCTGACCATCGGTAGAGGTATTACGTGTTCTCACCATCTGCGAGAGAATAAGAGTAGGATGGTTCAATCATCGATGATAGAATAAAATTGCACGACAGAATAAGAAAGAAGTGATATTATTCCTAAACTTCATAGCCTCTGAGAGATAAGTACATACGTCTCCGTACCGATCCTTCAGACACTACTAAGATTGCTCGTGACTCGTGAGACCTATGTAACCTACTGCTCTGATACCAACTGTCACGACCCGAAATTCCCACTTTCGGACCGTGATGGTGCCTAACATTTCACTTGCTAGGCAAGCCAATGTTAGAATAATATTATCTATTTTTAAAACAATTTTTAAATTTATTAATAATCAAAGAACAAATGTGGAAGTAAAGTCTGAAATGTAGTAAATAATCCATAAAAATAACGGTGTCTAAATACCATCCCAGAATTGGTGTCACAAGTGCACGAGCTTCTAAAATAATACAAATAAAGGTCTGAATAAAATAAAGCTGTATGGAAATAAACACACAGCTAAAGTAAAATAGACGGACATCAGAACTGCGGACGCCATGATGTTATACCTCAAGTCTCCTCCGAGTAGCTGAAATTCGAGCAAGTCTATGGCACGCTGCTGGGACCAACTTCAAAATCTGCACAAGAAGTGCAGAGTGTAGTATTAGTACAACCGACCCAATGTACTGGTAAGTACTGAGCCTAACCTCGACGAAGTAGTGACGAGGATAAGGCGGGTCACTTACATTACATGTACGCAATATTAGTAACAACAACAATAATAGAAATAAATCAGCTAACTCATTTATAATAATTGAAGCCAACTCAGCAGTCATAACCAATTATCATTTTTATCAATTCTGTTGCAGCGTGCAACCCGCTCTCACAATATATTCACATTCAATTCTGTTGCAGCGTGCAACCTGCTCTAACAATATATTCACATTCAGTTCTGTTGCGGTGTGCAACCCGCTCCTCCAATATATTCATTTTAATCAAGTCTGTTGCGGAGTGCAACCCGATCCCCCAATATATATATATATATATATATATATATATATATATGTATGTCGACTTTTAAATAAGTCTATTACGGCGTGCAACCCGATCCTCCAATATGAACTTTTAATAAGTCTGTTGCGGCGTGCAACTCGATCCTCCAATATATTCATTATAATTAATTCTGTTGCGGCGTGCAACCCGCTCCTCCAACATATTCATTTACCAATTCTTATAGAAGAAATTTCCCCAATAAATGCAACAATTAATATAAAATTATAAGACAACAAGCATAAAATAATTATGATTTAATTATGAAACAAACAAAGGCAAATAACAAATTATTATGAAAATCAGAGAGACAATATGCAGTTTAATATTTAATATGCTAAATGTCAAATAACAATTAAGGCACATAATTCAAATAGCATGTAACAATTAATGCAGGAATTCAAGAATTAATATTTGACAAAGAATAGGAGAGAAACAATTATTATAATAATTAATTCATGATTTAAAATAATTTATGATTTTTCAAGTAAGCAGGCAATAATTAATTTGACGACGTATAGACACTCGTCACCTTGCCTATACGTCGTTCACATGCTATTCACATAACAAATAATTTGAGGGTTCTATTCCCTCAAGTCAAGGTTAACAACGATACTTACCTCGCTTTGCAAATTTCAATCAATTACTCAACCACAGCTTTTCCTTTTAAATTTGTCTCCGAAAGCTTCAAATCTATTCACAAACAATTCAATATACTCAATACGAATCATAGGAATTAATTCCATATGAATTTACTAATTTTTCGGATAAAATCCATAATTCATTAAAATATTCGGCAGTGGGATCCACGTCTCAAATCTCGAAAAAATATACGAAATTCGAACACCCATTCCGAGACAAGTCCAACCATACAAAAATTATCCAATTCCGATGTCAAAGGGACTTTCAAATCTTAAATTTTCGTTTTTGGAAGATTTTATAAAAATATGAATTTTCTTTCATAAATTCACGGATTCATGATATAAATGAGTATGAAATCATGAAATATAATCAATATAGGATAAGGAACACTTACCCCAATATTTTTCCGTAAAAATCACCCAAAAATCGCCTTACCCGAGCTCAAAAATGGAAAAGAGTTGAAAATGGGTCGAAACCCCATTTCCAGAACTTAAGTTCTGTTTCTGGGATTTTTACCCTTCGCGAATGCGGTCTGTGCCTCGCGTTTGCGAAGCACAAACTCCTACTGCCCAATTTTACTCTTCGCGAACGCGAAGCTTGCCTGGCTTGGCCTTCGCGAACGCGAGATGCCCTTCGCGAATGCGAAGGCAATTGTCCCGGCCAACTCCTTTCCCTTCGCGAAAGCGAGGCTTCGATCGCGAACGCGAAGCTTCGCACCTCAAGCCTTCGCGAACGCATTCTCTCTGTTGCGAACGCGAAGCACTAAATGTGCCAGCCCCAATTTGCTCTTCGCGAACGCAACACTCCCCTCGCGAACGCGAAGAACGAAACCAGAAGCAGGTTTCTGCAGTTTCCTCAAGTCCAAAAATGATCCGTTAACCACCCAAAACTAACCCGAGCCCTCGGGGCTCCAAACCAAACATGCACCCAAGCCCTAAAACATCATGCGAACTTGCTCGCATGATCAAATCTCAAAAATAACACCAAGAACTACGAATCGGACACCAATTCAAAGGAAATTTTCAAGAAAACTTTAAAACTTATATTTTTACAACCGGACGTCCAAATCACGTCAAATCAACTCTGATTCTCACCAAATTTGGCAGACAAGTCATAAATATTATAGTGGACCTATACCTAGCTCCGAAACTAAAATACGGACCCGGGGTCAATAAATCCAACATCAGTAATTTCTTAGAAATTATTAAGCTTTCAAGCTTTTAAGTTTTCATCAAAATTCCGTAACTCGGGCTAGGGACCTCGAAATTCGATTTCGGGCATACGCCCAAGTCCCAAATCACGATACGAACCTATCAAAATTATTAAAACACTGATCCGGGTTCGTTTTCTCAAAATATTGACCAAAGTCAACTCAGTTGAGTTTTAAAGCTCTATTTCACTTTTTAATCCTTTTTTCACATAAATGGTGCTTTTCGAGGAATGATAAATGGTGCTTTTCGAGGTCTTAGAACACAGAATTACTTATTAAATTTAAAGTTAATAGTTTGGATCATTACATGGGGGGAGTAAATTTTAGGAATCTTGCAATTTGGGTTGGGTAATAACCTTATAGTGGAAATATGAACTTTTGAGCGTAGATTGACTAGTTTATATAATGTTTGACTAGTTTCAAGTCGTTTGGCGTCAAATTTGAAGGTTTAAGCGCATTCTTGAATTTGGGAAGTGGGCTTCGGGATGAGGTAAGTCTCCTTTCTAACCTTGTAAGAGGGAATTAACCCCATAGGTGAATTAAATAAATGATTGTACCTAATTGTGGGGGCTACGTACGTACGAAGCGACAAGAGTCCGTACGTGGCTACTATTATGCTATTGTCCAGTTAGTCAGGACCCGTATCATGCTATACTTGGAATGTTTGTGCCTTTACTTGCTAATATAATCACTTAAGTCATGATAGAAATTGATAAAATAATTATATAAGGTTAAATTCACTTACTTGAAGGTTTGTATGAGATACTTGACTATAAATGAGAAACTTGTGTTTTCTTGAAAATAATTGTTATTTGTGGATCGGGCCGAGCGCCTCGGTAGTAAATAGATGCATCTATGGTTCACGCCGTTCGACCCTCCGACAGTGTACAATTTAATATTATGTTGGATCGGGTCGTACGACCTCGACATAATTGCGCATGTTAATTATCTAGAACTCTCCGTGATTTATACTGCTTAAATGCCTTGAAATGTAAGTGGTTAAATAATATGATCAAAATTGAAATTCTAAATTTATGAAAGAAGTATTTATCTCTTCCCGTTATTGAACTGTCAAAATTATTCATGATATATGTACTTAGCATAACACTTTAATTACATTATTATTGGCCTTAGTAAGTGTCAAGTTGACCCCTCGTCACTACTTCTTCGAGGTTAGGCGGGATACTTACTTGATACATATTGTTTATGTACTCATGCTACGCTTTTGTAGTTAATTGTACAGGATCTAAGGCTGGTGCATCTAGTTACTCGCCCAACGCTCATACCTGATCTTGGACCGAGACTTCACGGTGAGCTTTCCTCCCTTCTGAGCAGTTCAGCAGCATGCCGGAGTTTTTTTTTGTTTTATCTGTGTATTCTATTTCAGACAATAGGATAGTCATCTTGTGTATATTCTACTAGTTTCCCACACACTTGTGACATTAGATCTTTGCATGTATCAGTAGACTGTGATTTTCGGGTTGTAATTCAATAGTTATAACTGCTTTTTGATATTTTCGTTTGTTTGCCTTAAAAATCCGTTATTTATCAAATGCTTTAAATGTAAGTAAAGCTAAATGTTGGAATTGCTTAATAAACAAAAAAGGGAAATCACTATGTTGTTCACTGTTGGCCTCTCTAGCAACGGTGCTGGATGCCATCATGGCCTAACATGGAGTTGGGTCGTGACAACATGGTATCAGAGCACTAGGTTCATGTAGGTCTCACAAGTTATGGGCAGACCTAGTAGAGTCTCGCGGATCGGTGCAGAGACGTCCGTACTTATCTTCGAGAGGCTATAGGATGTTAGGAAACTACTCTTTATTCATCTCCTATCGTGCAATTGATGGTACACTAAGTTTATTTCTTCTATTCTCTCACAGATGGGGAGGACGCGTACGACGAACATTCCAGACTCGGGAGGAGCTGCTCCCCCTATTGCTAGAGGTCGAGGCAGAGGCTGGGGGAGGGAACTGGCCCGAGGTAGGGGACGAGGGCATCCTAGAGCTGTCCCAGTAGCACCACCAGTAGAGGATCCCATTATTGAGGAGCATGGAGAGGTGCCTGCCGCAGAGCCAACCATGATAGATTTCATGACAGCACTGGGCTTTCAGGAGGTCATGGGCCGTATGATGCGGTTCATGGACACCATGACTCAGACTGGTTTATTTCCAGCTGATCCAGCCACATCCCAGGCAGGAGGGGGAGCATAGACCCCTACTGCTCAGGCTCCCGGGCATACAGCTACGGTATATCAGACCCCGGGTGCACTACCCGTAGGCGGAGCCCAGCCAGTTGCGGCGGTTGCACTTGAGCCTTAACCGACTACGGACGGCGATCCGCAAAAGTTATTGGATATATGGACTAGGTTACACCCTCATATCTTCGGAGGCGAGCGTCATGAGGATGCCCAGGATATCATTGATAGGTGCAGGGATAGACTGCACAACATGAAGATACTGGAGTCTCATGGGGTTGACTTCACTACTTTCCAGCTGGAAGGCAGGGCCCGTAGATGGTGGCACTCTTATCTTCTTGGCAGACCAGTGGGTTCTCCTCCCATGACTTGGAGCTAGTTCACACAGCTTTTCCTGGATAGGTATATTCCACCCTCCGAGAGGGAAGGGTTGTGGTATCAATTTGAGCAGCTTGAGCAGGGTCAGATGTCAGTGACCGACTATGAGGTGAGGTTTTCTGAGTTTTCTCGCCATGCACTTATGATACTTCCTACGGACGCAGAGAGAGTGCAGAGGTTTGTCGCGGGCCTGCACTCCGGTATTAGGGCCAATATGGCTAGAGAGGTTGAGATGGGGACTTTTTATCAGCTGGTAGTGGAGATTACTCGGAGGATTGAGGGCTACTGTCAGAGGGGGAGAGAGCAGATGCAGCAGGACAAGAGGGCCCATTTCTCTGGAGAGTTTAGAGGTGCCCCGGCTAGGGGCAAATGTCAGTTTTAGAGGGGTCAGCCTAGCAGGCACCCATATTTATCACCACCACCTCCTCGAGGTGCTCCAGCACACCCCTATTTCAGCGCCATGCCAGAGAGTTCTTACCACCCACCAACCATCCAGGGTTCTTCCAGTGGGTACTCAGGTCACCAGGGTTCATCCAGCTCCTATTTTAGTGCCATGCCGGAGAGTTCATACCGCCCACCGGCTATTCAGGCTTCTTCCAGTAGGTCGACAGGCCATCAAGGTCAGACATCTGGGCAGCAGATCGCCGCACTGAGGGGTTGTTTTGAGTGCGGAGATCTCAGTCACATGAGAAGATTCTGCCCCAGGCTTCGGGGCAAGGCAGTGCAGCAGGGCCAGCAGCCCATGATTTCAGCACTGACTGTCCAGCCGCCCAGGGGAGGAAGGAAGGCTGGTAGGGGCTGTACTAGAGGTGGAGGCCAGGCAGGGGGAGGCCAGTCAGCTACTGTTCAGTTAGGCGGGGGCCAGCCCGCCGGCACTCCAGCCAGATTCTATGATTTTCCGGCCAGACCAGATACATTGGCCTCAGATGCCGTGATCACATGTATTATTTCTGTATGCGGTAGGGATGCTTCGGTATTATTTGATCCAGGGTCTACCTATTCATATGTGTCATCTCTGTTTGCTCATTTTCTGGATAATCATCGTGAGTCCTTGGGTACTCTTGTTTATGTGTCCACTACTGTGGGTGATTCTGTGGTCGTGAATCGGATCTACCGGTCCTGTGTGGTCACATTCTGTGGTTATGAGACTAGGGAGGACCTTCTGCTACTTGATATGATCGACTTTGAAGTCATCCTAGGCATGGACCGGTTATCTCCATATCACACCATCCTTGATTTTCATGCCAAGACTTTTACCTTAGTGATGCCAGAATTACCGAGATTGGAGTGGAAGGGTTCCGCAGTTAGTATAGCTAGTCGGGTCATCTCTTTTGTGAAGTCTCGGCATATGGTTGAGAAGGGTTGTTTGGCTTATCTAGCTTATGTTAGAGACACCACCGCAGAGTCTCCGACGATTGATTCAGTGCCAGTAGTTCGGGAGTTCGCCGATGTGTTTCCTTCTGACCTTCCAGGCATGCTGCCAGATCGTGATATTGATTTCCATATTGATATGGCTCCAGGCACCCAGCCTATATCCATCCCACTGTACTGTATGGCTCCGAAAGAATTGAAGGAGCAGCTTGAGGAGTTGTTAGCAAAGGGGTTTGTGAGACCAAGTGTATCACCTTGGGGTGCACCAGTGTTATTTGTGAAGAAGAAAGATGGGACTATACGGATGTGCATTGATTACCGCCAGTTGAACAAGGTTACCATCAAGAACAAGTACCCATTGCTGCGTATCGATGATTTGTTTGACCAGTTGTAGGGTGCTAGGGTATTTTCTAAGATTGACTTGAGATTAGGGTACCATCAGTTAAAGATTCGGGACTCAGATGTTCCGAAGACTGCCTTCCGTACTAGATATGGTCATTATGAATTTCTATTTATGTCCTTCGGCTTGACTAATGCCCCAGCGGAGTTTATAGATTTGATGAACCGGGTGTTCAGGCCTTATATTAATTCCTTCTTTATTGTCTTCATTGATGACATCTTGATTTACTTACGTAGCCTGGGGAAGCACGAGCAGCATATGAGAGTGGTACTTCAGACCTTGCGAGAACAGAAGCTATATGCTAAGTTCTCCAAGTGTGAGTTATGGCTAGAGTCTATGGCATTCTTGGGGCATGTTGTATAAGGAGAAGGTATTAAGGCGGATCCCAAGAAGATTGAGGCAGTTCAGAGTTGGCCTCGTCCCACTTCGACGACCGAGATCAGGAGTTTCCTGGGGTGGCAGGTTATTATCGCCGGTTTGTGTAGGGTTTCTCATCCATTGCAGTACCTCTGACTAGATTGACCCAGAAGGGTGCCCCGTTCCGTTGGTCCGATGATTGTGAGGCGAGCTTCCAGAAGCTCAAGACAGCTTTGACTACAACACTGGTTCTAGTGTTGCCTTTCGGCTCGGGGATGTATACAATATATTGCGATGCTTCACGTGTTGGCTTTGGTTGTGTATTGATGCAAGAGGGGCAAGTTATTGCATATGCTTCGCGTTAGCTGAAGATTCATGAGAAGAATTACCCTATGCACGATCTAGAGTTAGCCGTGATTGTTCATGCTCTTAAGATGTGGAGGCATTATCTGTATGGGGTGTCATACGAGGTTTATACCCATCATTGCAGCTTACAACATTTGTTCAAGCAAAGGGATCTCAATTTGAGGCAGCGTAGATGGCACGAGTTACTGAAGGATTACGAAATCACCATTCTTTATCATCCGGGCAAGGCAAATGTGGTCGCGGATGCCTCAAGCAGGAAGGCAGAGAGTATGGATAGCTTGGAATTTATTTCAGCGGAGGAGAGGCCACTAACTTTGGACATTCAGTCCTTGGCTAACAGACTTGTGAGGTTGGATATTTCAGAGCCCAGCCGAGTTCTTGCATGTGTTGTTGCCCAGTCTTCACTATTGGAGTAGATCAAGGCTCGATAGTTTGTTGATTCGCACTTGGCGGTCCTCAGGGAGACGGTACTACAGGGTGGTGCCAAGGAGGTTTCTATGGGCGAGGATGGTGTTCTGCGACTCCAGGGTCGTCTATGTGTTCCTAATGTCGATGGCTTGAGGGAAAGGATCCTAGATGAGGCATATAATTCTCGGTATTCTATTCATCCAGGTGCTACAAAGATGTATCATGACCTGAGACAACATTGTTGGTGGCAACGGATGAAGAAAGGCATAGTTGAGTATGTGGCTAGGTGCCTAAATTGCCAACAGGTCAATTATGAGCACCAAAGGCTAGGTGGCCTACTTTAGTAGATGACTATACCTGAGTGGAAATGGGAGTGCATTACCATGGACTTCGTAGTTGGGTTATCACGGACCTTGCGGAAGTTTGATGCAGTTTGTGTCGTTGTCGACAGGTTGACCAAGTCGGCACACTTTATTCCGGTCGTGACTACATATACTTCAGAGAAGTTGGCCCAGATTTATATTCGGGAGATAGTTCGGTTGCATGGTGTGCTTGTTTCCATCATATCAGATAGAGGCCCTCAGTTCACCTCACATTTCTGAAGGGCCGTACAGAGTGAGTTGGGGACCCGTGTAGAGCTTAGCACAGCATTCCATCTACAGACCGATGGTCAGTCAGAGCGGATAATTCATATATTGGAGAACATGCTAAGAGCATGTGCGATTAACTTTGGGGGACAGTGGGATCCATTCTTGCCTTTATACGAGTTTGCTTACAACAACAATTATCATTCCAGCATCGAGATGGCTCCATTTGAGGCTTTATATGGTCGGCGATGTCGTTCTCCCATCTGGTGGTTTGAGTCCGGCGAGGCTAGGTTATATGGTACTGATTTGGTAAAGGATGCCTTGGAAAAGGTAAAGTTGATTCAGGAGCGACTTCGCATAGCACAGTCCAGACAGAAGAGTTATACGGATCAGAAGGCGCGCGATATATCATTTATGGTCGGCGAGAAGGTTCTCTTGAAAGTCTCGCCGATGAAGGGTATTATGAGATTTGGAAAAAAAGGCAAGTTGAGCCCACGATTTATAGGCCCATTTGAGGTGTTGAGGCGAGTTGGGGAGGTTGCTTATGATCTTTCTTTACCTCCCAGCCTATCAGGGGTTCATCCAATTTTTTCACGTGTCTATGCTCCGGAGGTATCACGCCGACTTGTCTCAGGTGTTAGACTTCAGTACTATTCAGCTAGATAAGAGCTTGGGGTATGAAGAGGAGCCAGTTGCTATTGTTGCTAGACAGGATCGCCAGTTGAGGTCCAAGAGAATTTCTACGGTAAAGGTTCAGTGGAGGGGCCAACCAGTCGAGGAGGCGACTTGGGAGTCCGAGGAGGACATGCGGAGCAGATATCCACACTTATTCAGCACTTCAGGTATGAATCTAAACCCGTTCGAGGACGAACGTTTGTTTAAGAGGTGGAGAATGTAACGACCCGACCAGTCATTTTACTTGCTATAACCTCGTTCTCCTAAATAATACTTCCCGTACTTGCTTTTACTGATTTATGACTTGCGGGGATGGTTGGTTCGGGATTTAGAAGAGTTTGGATTGAAATCAGAACACTTAGTTCCTTAAGGTTGGCTTGAAAGGCCAAATTTAACTTTGGTCAGTATTTTTAGTAAACGACCTCGGAATCGGGATTTGACGGTTCCAAAAGGTTCGTATGATGATTTCGGGCTTGGGCGTATGTTCGTATTGGGTTTTGGGTGACCCGAGAGCGTTTCGACGCCTAATAGTGAAAGTTGGTTCTTGAAGGTTTTTGAAGTTCTTTAAATTTGGTTTGGAGTAGGTTTTGGTGATATCGAGGTCCGAATTGTATTACGAGATCGGGAATAGTTTTGTAATGTCATTTAAAACTTGCACGCAAAATTTGGTGTCAGTCCGAGTAGTCTAAGTATGATTCGATGCGTTCAGAGCGATTTAGAAAGTTCAAAGTTTGATTCAATTTGGTTTTGGGGTGTGATTCTTGGTTTTGTTGTTGTTTTACGCATTTCGAGAGTTTGAGCAAGTCCGTATTATGTTTATAGACTTGTTGGAGTAGTTAGACGGGGTCCCGAGGGGCTCGGGTACATTTCAGACCGCCTATAGTTGAGTTGAAACACACCAGATTTTTGCTTCTGATTTTCTTCTTCGCGAACGCGGTCAGACCCTCGCATTCGCGATAAAGGATTTGGGGTACTTTGGACTGGGGAGCTTTTGCCCTTCACGTTCGCGTGCTCAAGACCGATTTTGCGGAGGTCTGGGCCCTCTAGCCTTCGCGTTCGCGTGACCTGGCCCGCATTCGCGTAGAAGAGGCTGAGCTGGGTGGCCGCTATTCGTTCTTCGCGTTCGCGAAGAAGCCCTCGCGTTCGTGTAGGGTAGGCCAAGCGAGCCTCCACTTTCGCGTTGCTCTTGTCGAGTTCGCGATGGGTAAATATTCTTGGGCCTAGGCCGTTTGCCTTCACGATTGCAAGGCCTCTTCCGCGATCGCGAAGAAGGTAGACCTAGGAGAAACTTTTTGAAAATGGGACTTAGGCTATTTTAGCTCATTTCTTCCATTGTTTGGCGATTCTTGGATCTCTTAGAGAGGGGATTTCACTTAGCACTTTGAGGTAAGTAATTTCTACACAATGTGAGTTAAATACATAGTTTATGGGTAGATTATAACATGTAAATTAGTAAAAATCATGGGTTTGGTGAAAACCTAAGTTTTTGATAAAAAATGAGATTTAACCACAGGATGTGTTATGGAATTTAGTAGAAATCATATATTCATGTTCCTAAGGTTATGGGAAACAACTTTCTTCGAATATTTTCGGAATCCCAGCACATGGGCCGGGGGGAGGGGATGAATTTTAGGAATCTTGCAATTTGGGTTGGGTAATTACCTTAATAGTAGAAATATGAACTTTTGAGCATATATTGACTAGTTTATGTAATGTTTGACTAGTTTCGAGTCGTTTGGCATCAAATTTTGAGGTTTGAGCGCGTTCTTGAATTTGGGAAGTAGGCTTCGGGACGAGGTAAGTCTCCTTTCTAACCTTGTAAGAGGGAATTAAACCCATAGGTGAATTAAATAAATATTTGTACCTAATTGTGGGGGCTACGTACGTACGAAGTGACGAGAGTCCGTACGTAACTACTATTATGCTATTGTCTGGGTAGTTCAGGACCCGTATCATGCTATACTTGAAATGTTTGTGCCCTTACTTGCTAATATAATCATTTAAGTCATGATAGAAATTGATAAAAGAATTGTATAAGGTTAAATTCACTTACTTGCAGGTTTGTATGAGATACTTGATTGTTAATGAGAAACCTGTGTTTTCTTGAAAATAATTGTTATTTGTGGATCGGGCCAAGCGCCTCGATAGTAAATAGATGCATCTATGGTTCGCGCAGTTCGACCCTCCCACAGTGCACAATTTAATATTATGTTAGATCGGGCCGTACGACCTCGGAATAATTGCGCATGTTAATTATCTGGAACTCTCTGTGATTTATACTGCTTAAATGCCTTGAAATATAAGTGGTTAAATGATATGATCGAAATTGAAATTCTAAATTTATGAAAGAAGTACTTATCTCTTCCCGTTATTGAACAGTCAGAATTATTCATGATATTTGTACTTAGCATAACACTTTAATTACATTATTATTGGCCCTAGTAAGTGTCAAGTCGACCCCTCGTCACTACTTCTTCGAGGTTAGGCGGGATACTTACTGGGTACATATTGTTTATATACTCATGCTACGCTTTTGTACTTAATTGTACAGGATCTGAGGTCGGTGCATCTAGTTACCCGCTCGATGCTCATACCTGATCTTGGACCGAGACTTCACGGTGAGCTGCCCTCCTTTCTGAGCAGTTCAGCAGCATGCCGGAGTTTCTTTTTTGTTTTATCTGTGTATTCTGTTTCAGATAGTAGGATAGTCATCTTTTGTATATTCTACTATTTGCCCACACACTTATGACACTAGATCTTTGCACGTATCAGTAGACTGTGATTTTTGGGTTGTAATTCAATAGTTATAATTGCTTTTAGATATTTTCGTTTGTTTGCCTTTAAAATTCGTTATTTATCAAATGCTTTAAATGTAAGTAAAGCTAAATGTTGGAATTGCTTAATAAACAAAAATGGAAAATCACTAAGTTGTTCACTGTTGGCTTGTCCAGCAACGGTGCTGGATGCCATCACGGCCTGACATGGAGTTGGGTCGTGACACTTAAACATTTTTGTTCACAATACACACACACAATATATATATATATATATATATATGTATATATATGTATATATATATATATATGTGTGTGTGTGTGTGTGTGTATTTTAAATATAATAATTATAGATTAATATATATAATTTAATATAATCTAGCATTAGAGTAGGTGTATTGCACGTGAACTTATAATAATGATGTAACGACCCGGCCGGTCGTTTTGAGAGTGCTAACCCCGATCCTCTATTTATTTCTCCCTTTATCTCATTTTGTGGTTACTTGACTTGCCAAGGTGCTTGGTGTCGGATTCGGGAGAGTTTCGGAGTGGAATAGGACACATAGACCCTAAAAATGGAAGTTAAAGTCATAGGAGTTGATTGTAGTTGGACTTGTGTGAAAAAGACTCCGGAATAGAGTTTCGTCGATTCCAATAGCTCCGTATGATAATTTTGGTCTTAAGACTATGTCCGGATGTTGATTTGGAGGTCCGTAGGTCATTTCGGCGTTAATTGGCAAAAGTTGGATGATTTTTGGAAAATTTGACCGGGAGTGGACTTTTTTGATATCTGTGTCGAATTCTGATTCCGGAAGTTGGAGTAGGTCTGTAATGTCATTTATGACTTGTGTGCAAAATTTGAGGTAAATCGAACGTGATTTGATAGGTTTCGGCATCGAATGTAGAAGTTAGAAGTTCTAAGTTTATTAGGCTTGAATCGATGCGCAAATCTTGGTTTTAGCATTGTTTGATGTGAATTGAAGGCTCGACTAAGTTCGTATGATGTTCTAGGACTTGTTAGAGTGTTTGGTTAAGGTCCGGGGGGCCTCGGGGTGGTTTCGGATGGTAAACGGATTGAGTTTGAAACTTAAAGAATGGCTGAAGTGAACCAGTTCTGGTGCAATCTCACCTACGCAAGTTTGATCGCATGTGCGAGCTCGCAGAAGCGAGAATGAAGAGGGTGGACAGTGATCGCAGGTGAGACAAGGAGGTCACAGAAGCGGAGTCGCTCCTGCAGAAGGATGATCGTAGAAGCCCAGAGTGAGGGAAGCAGAGGTGGTCAGGGTTTCCGCAAAAGCGAATGAGTGGGCCGAGAAGCGCCTCCACAGATGCAGATTTTGGTGCACAGGTGCGAAGTCTGGGGGCTTAAGTGAGCTCCACAGATGTGGAGGTTTCACCGGAGGTGCGGTACCGCAGAAGCGGAATATCTGTCTACAAAAGCGGAAAGTGCTGGGCAGAAGGTTTAAAATCGAGGGTTTGCAATTTTCTTCATATTTTGAGATATAGAGTTCGGATTGAGGCAAAATTTTGAGGGATATTCAGAGAAAACATTTGAGTAAGGATTCTTGACTCGCTTTTGATTAATTCCCATGAATCTATTATGGTTTTTATCATTTAATTAGTGTTTTTAGTTGGAAATTTGGAAAATTTTGGAAAGACTTCTTTGGCTAAAATTTGGGTATTTGAAAGACGATTTGAGGTCGGATTTGAGTAATTCTTGTATGATTGGATCGATATCGAATGGGTGTTTGAATTTTATAATTTTGGTCTGGTTCCGAGACGTGGGCCTGGGTCAACTTTGTGGAGCAATTTTTCAATTCGTTGCTAAAGTCATAATTTAATTATTTAAATTAGTTTACTATAGTTATATTTATAATATGAAATTGTTTTGGCTAGATTCGAGCCGATCAGAGTTGGAAAATTGAGGGAAGGCCTTCTTATTGATTGACTAAGCGAGGTTTGAGGTAAGCGACTTGTCTAACCTTGTGTGGGAGAAATCCCCTTAGGATTTGGTATTGTTGTGATAATTTGTGATATGTGAGGGGCGTGTACACGAGGTGATGAGTGCGTACACGGGCTAAATATTGAAATTCAAGCTTTATCTAAGTAGTTTCCTTTTTATGCTTTAATTGGATTATTTTAGCATGTATAGTTATCATGTTTAGCCTATTTCACCTGTCTACTTGTCTCATCTCTTATTTGCAACTTGTACTATATGCTAAGTTGAATTACCTGCTTTCTTGATTCTATATTCCTTATTTAACCGTGGGATTCTTTACTTGAAATTGCTATCCTTGAGATATCGTTGTTTCAGTTGTTATGTTTTGGTTTCCGTGATTTTTGTTGAGATGATTGTTTGGTTGTTGCACGAGATTTCTGTCATGCGGTTGTTATAGTTGCATGCTATGGTGATTATTGATACGCATGCGGTGGTATAAGGTCTGGGTGTTAAAATGCATGTGGTTAGATAAGGTGGGCTTTATACATGTGGCTAGTAGGAGAACTACTAGAAGTCATGCGGTGTGATAAGGTTGGCTAAAACGCGGGGTGCTATTTCGGAAAAATAATTTTTAAAACAAACTATAAAGGCTCCCGCGGTGTTATAAGGAAAGATTGTGAGATAGTTACTTTTGGCACTACGAGACGGTACCTCGGGAGTGCCCCTGTTGATTTCCTCTATTTTCTGTATTGTTTTTATTGTTGTTGTTCCTTAACTTGTAAGATTTGTGCTTTCCTTTGATGTTGTATTTGTCTTTCTTTGATTTCATGTTATTACCTTCTGTAAATTCTCATTGTTCAGTTCTCAGTCATTTCATTATATTATTATATCTTCTATCTTGTTTCCTATTATTTTCAGTAGGGCCCTGACCTGACCTCGTCACTACTCTACCGAGGTTAGGCTTGGCACTTACTAGGTACCGTTGCGGTGTACTCATACTACGCTTTTGCATATCTTTTTTGTGTAGATCCAGGTACTGCCTACCAGACTAGGTACCAGTGAGCTAGTCCGTACGTGGAGACTTCAAGGTACATCTGCCAGCATCCGCAGACCTCGGAGTTGTAAAGACCTGACCGGTCGTTTTGAGTATTACAACCCTGTTCCCCTATTTATTGCTCAATTTGTGATTTACAATTGTTATATGACTTGCCGGGGTAATTGGTTCGGGTCCGGTGAGGTCTTTCAATGAATTGGAATACTTTGTTCTAAAGTTTAAAAACTTAAGTTGAAAAGGTTGGTTGGATGTCGACCTATGGGTAAACAACTCCATAATAAAGTTTTGATGATTCTAATAGCTCCGTAGGGTGATTTTAGACTTAGGAGCGTGTCCGGAAAATTATTCGGAAGCCCGTAGCTAAATTAGGCTTGAAATGGCGAAATTAGAAATTTAAGTTTGGAAGTTTGACTAGGGAGTTGACTTTTTGAAATCGGGCTCGGAATTCGATTCTGGAAATTGGAATAGGTCCGTTATATCATTTATGACTTGTGTGCAAAATTTGAGGTCAACTGGATTTAATTTGATAGGAGCATCGAATGTAGAAGTTGGAAATTCTTAGTTTCATTAGGCTTGAATCAGGGTATGATTCATGTTTTAGCGTTGTTTGATGTGATTTGAGGCTTCGACTAAGTTTGTATGATGTTTTAGGACTTGTTGGCGTATTTGGTTGAGGTCCCGGGGGGCCTCGGGTGAGTTTCAGATGGTTAACAGATAAAATTTGGACTTAGAACAATTGAAACTTGCTGCTGCCTACTGATGCAATCGCACCTGTAGAAATTGGCTCGCAGGTGCGAGCTCGCAGCAGCGAACCTGGCATCGCAGAAGCATGTGGTGCACAGAAGCGACAAAATGGTCGCAGATGCGGCTTGGGCTAAGGGGGACTGGCACCGCAGAAGCGGACGCTTCTTTGCAGAAGTGAGTCCACAAAAGCGAAGGCAGTCGTAGAAGCGGTTGCTTCACCGCAAAAGAGGAACCGTATATGCGGTTAAATGTTCCGCAGAAGCAAAACCTCTGGACACTGTACAAAAACAGAGGGTTCCGATATTTTTGTCATTTTGGACATTTTCAACACGGTTTTGGGCCATTTTTCAGAGAGAATTCACGGGAAATCTTGAGGTAAGTCACTTGTGATCTTTTTTAGTCAATAATATTGGATTTTCATTGAGTATTTCGACTAGATTACGTGTTTTTGAGGTGAAATTAGAGGATTTGGACCTAGAGATTTCAAAATAAGAATTTAAGATTTGGAGGTCGAGTTGATGTCGGAATTTGGTAGATTTGGTATGGTTGGACTCGTGGTTGAATGAGCGTTCATATTTTATAACTTTTGTCGGGTTCCGAGACGTGGGCCCCATGGGCGATTTTTGAGTTAAATTTCGGATTTTGTGGGAATATTTGTATTTTCATATGGAGTTAATTCTAATAAATTGTATTGACTTAATCGAATTAATTGTGTCTAGATTTGAGGCGTTCAAATGCCGATTCGCGAGGTAAGGGTATAGCAGAGTAAGGAATTACACGGTTTGAGGTAAGTAACATTTCTAAACTTGGTTTTGAGAGTATGAATCCCCGAATTTTATGATATATAAATTGTTAGAGGTGACGCACATGCTAGGTGACGAGCGTGTGGGCATGTACCATAGAAATTGTGACTTAAATAAATTCTATGGAGTTGTAAAGTTAAAGAATCATGTTATTATCCGAATATTCTCTGCGTGTTAGGGAAATTGAGAAGAGACTCATATTAAAAATCATGTTTAGGCTACGTACCGATATTTTGGGACCCATAGGATCGTGTTGCTTTTGAATTTAATTGTTTTAAAATATACATTTCATACTCAGTTATGTTCATCCATTGTGAGGATATTGATGGGATCGAGCTGCGCGCCGCAGCAGACCATATCGGTTATATATATTATTATATTGATCGGGGCTGCCCGCTGCAGCAGGCCTTATACGCTTTATTAATATATAGATCGGGACTGCCCGCCTACAGCAGGCCATATCGGCTTTATATCACGCTTGGGCTGAAGGAGCCCCTACGGAGTCTGCACCCCCGACAGTAAGCGTAGATGATTATATTCGGGATGGACTTCCCAGGGCATGGACTTGCCTTATTTATTTATAATTGTGATGAATTCCCTGGACATGGATCTTGTCCGAATCATTTATGTTTGGGGATAAATTACCCCTGGGCTAGATTGGCTTTATACCGTACTGAGTGGCTGACTGTTAGTTGATGTATATATATACATGGGATGGATCTTCCCTGGGCTGGATTGGCCATATACAGTACTGAGTGACCGAGTAATTTGTGATCGTGAGTACACGAGGTTTTTCTACTGAGATGTCATATTCCTCATATTATTCAGAATTGGTCTATTTTACTTGTACTGAGTTTAACTGTTGAACTTTAAAGAATGCCTACATTTATGTACCGTTATTGCTATATTGGATTGTACCTACTGAGCTCGTCACTACTTTCAGCACAAAGGTTAGTCTTGTTACATATTGAGTTGGTTGTACTCATACTATACTCTGCACCTCGTGTGCAGATCCAGGTACTTCCGGATACGGCGACTGTTAGATCTCAGAGTGTTATCAGTTGGAGACTATCAAGGTAGCTGCTTGGCATCCACTGACCTTGACTCTCTTCCTTTCAGTTATTGTACTGTTCTATATTTTCAGACAGCGTTGTTATCAGTCAGACTTTGTTGTCATTTAGATGCTCATGTACTCAGTGACACTGGGTTTTGGTATTATATCCGTATTTGTGAGATTTTTCTGTTAAATCTAAATATTATATTTTCAAACTTAAAAGATATTGTGTTTTATTAAGGTTGTCGGCTTGCCTAGTATTGAGATAGGCGCCATCACGATATGCGGATTTCGGATTGTGACAGGAGTCCCCCTCTATCTTTATTATGTTATTTCCTTAACCTCATTAGACTTTGATGTATAGGGATATTTAGTATTTCTCTTTAGAGCCTGTGACTTATATCTACCGGGTTTTGAGAGTTGTTATACTTGAATTGTAGTTTTTGTTTATTACAGATGTTGATGTTTTTGAGATTTGGCTTAATTTTTTAGTTATTTTGCATACTTGATTAGGTTTACCTAGTCTTAGAGACTAGGTGCTGTCACGATATCCTACGGAGGGAATTTGGGGTCGTGACAAATGAGTATCAAATTATTAAAATTAGATAAATAGTTTGAGACATAAAATAAAATTAAACATAAGCTCATGAAAATGATGAATATAAAATCAAAAAATAAAATGTGTTGAGTCAATGTTCTAGAACAATAGATCATGTAGATATAGTTTGTATTTTTATTTTTATGTAAATATAGTTCAAAATTAAAAAATCTCTGCAAATTTAGGAATTTACATTGATTAAATAGATCAGAATAGAAATACTATCTCCTTTACTTTTCAATCGACTTCTTTATGGGAAAGTCAAACTGTTTAATAAAAGTACTATGTATTATAATTTTTTGTACCAGATTTATATACGTTATTCTAATGATTTTAACATTTTAATAATATTAGAACTTCTAACATAGTTTTAAGTATAACAACAACAACAAATTCAATGAATTACCACAAGTGAAGTCTGGTTAGGGTAAGATGTACGCAGCCTTACCCTATCTTGATAGGGCAGATAGTTCTAATTAAGAAATATTCAATAATTTAAAGATTTTATTTGATTTCAAAGTGTGAATAATTTAATACAATACAACAATATCGTTCCTACGAATTGTTAAGTTTTGTAATATTAGTCTTTGTAATTGTAATAAAAATTTAGTTGTAAAATATTAATTTATAGAAAAACAAAATGATGGAAATACATTTATTTAATTTGAGTGAATATAAAATATTTATTTTTGGTTTCGAAATTGAACAAACGTAAACCAAACCACTAAACAAAAAACAGTCGAAGACTAATGTAACGACTCGATCGATCATTTTTGAGCTCTAGCGCATCGTTCGATGGTTTGAGGCCTTGAATAGTTTCACTTCATGTATTATGACTTGTACACGTAGTTAGAAGTGAATTTCGGGAAGTTCAGAGTTAATTCAGATGGAAAATTTTCAATTCGAAGCTTTAAGTTGGATGAATTGACCAAGGTTTAATTTTTGAGTAAACGACCTCGAAATTGGGATTTGAAGGTCCCAATAGGTTCGTATGATGATTTCATACTTGGGAGAATGATCAGTTCAAATATCGGGTGACCCAGGAGTATTTCGACGCTTAATATGAAAAAGTTTGCATTTTGAAGGTTTAAGAATTTCTTAAGTGGATTTAAAGTGGACTTTGGTGCTATCGATGTCCGTATGGGTTTCGAACCTTGGAATAGGTTCGTGTCGTGATTTTTATCTTGCACGCAAAATTTGGCATCATTCTGGGATGTTTGGGCATAATTCGCACGCGTTCGGCGAAGTTGGAATGTTTGAAGGCTTAAAGAAAGGTTTCGATCATCGATTCATAATTTTAATATTGTTTGACGTCACTTGAGGCTTCAACTTAGCTCGTATCATGTTTTGGGATGTGTTGGTGTGCTTGGATGGGTCCCGGGGGCCTCAGGGGTGATTCAGATTGGAAATCGGGATGAGTTTGGACTTGGGGAACTGCTGAAGTGCACCGGTTCTGGTGCGATCACCTGTGAAGGATTTGGTCGCAGGTGCGAGACCGTAGGGGCGTGTTCGGCATCGCAGGTGCAGAGTTGTGCTTGGCAGGGGAGATACGCAGGTGCGAGGGTTTGGCTACACCTGCGAGCTCGCAGATGCGGGCAGTTGAGTGCAGAAACGAAGGAGGAGAGGCATGACCTTCCGCATATGCGAAGGCCTGAGCGCAAGTGCGCAACTACTGGCGCGACCAAAGCTTCCGCAGAAGCAGAACGGGCAGGATAGTGAAGGCTCGCAGGAGCGAACATTTTTTCGCAGAAGCGGGGATGACTGGTCTTAGAAGGGACCGCACCTGCGATGGATTTTTGCACAGGTGCGGAGTCGTAGGTGCGACTGGTGGACCGCAGATGTGAAAGTTGCTAGGTAGTGGGGTACTTTTAATTCGAGACTTAGCCCATTCCCCCGACATGTTTATTTGGTTTGGGCGATTATTTGAGCTCTTCAAGAGGGGATTCTCATCATCTATTGCAAGGTAAGTACTTACCACGTATTGTAAGTAGAAATTTGAGATTTTGGTAGAAAAGCTAG
This sequence comes from Nicotiana tomentosiformis, assembly GCF_000390325.3. Classification (NCBI taxonomy): domain Eukaryota; kingdom Viridiplantae; phylum Streptophyta; class Magnoliopsida; order Solanales; family Solanaceae; genus Nicotiana; species Nicotiana tomentosiformis. Next base: position 98,801,405 of record NC_090819.1, on the reverse strand, counting down.
AAATTTGGTATTTTTGGATTTTTCTCACTAAATTGGACATGGAATTAGGAATGAATTATATATTTGAGTTCGTGGTATTATGGGTAAAGTTTATCTTCGAAACTTTTCGAAATCCGGGCACATGGGCCCGAGGGTCGACTTTAATAACTTTTTGAGCGGAGTTGAGAATCATTATAAATTGTTAAGTTATGCGCATTGGACTATATTTTGATTGAACTGTACATTGTTTGACTTGTTTCGGATCGTTTGGCTTTGAATTGAAGAGTTATAGGGGTGTTAGAGTCATTATAGAACTTCGGAGCGAGGTAAGTCTCATGTCTAACCTTGTGAGGGAAAAACTACCCCTAGGTGATGTAATAGTTATGTGATACTAGTTGTGGGTACTATATACGCATGAGGTGATGAGAGTCCGTATGTAGCTAAAGCATGTTTATATCCGGGTAGACTCAGAACCTTATCATGTAATATTTGAATTATTTGAATTCATTCTGCTAGCTTAATTAATTGAATTTATAATTAAAATTGATTTAGAAATAAATATATGTATACCTGGCCGAGCCTTATCACCTTGAATTGTTGGCGAGTTATTTTAGAAATGATAAAGATTATATTCACTTTGTGCTTATGTACTGTATTTTAAGCACGTGTCTCGTAATTCGGTAACTTTTTTCCTTTCTTGTGGAGCGGGCAGAACACCTCGGCAGTATAATAGATGCATCTATAGTTCGTGCCGCTCGACCCTCGATAGTGTACACATTATTCTGGATCGGGCCAAATGACCTTGGCATAATCGTGCGTTATATCGCTAGCGGTCCGAACATTCACGAGATTATCTTTCCACCGATGCCCGACGTTTTATATGGTACTTCTTATCCGTTTGTTACTGGTACTTGATACATCTAAGTTGTTGAGGTAGAATACAAGACTAAGAAATTCATACTTTAAAAGGTATATTTGGAAGATTAGGTAACTTACAGATTTACTCCATTATTGCTGTGTGCTTCACATCTGCTTATGATTTACTATATTATTTTGTTGGGCCTCTAGTAAGTATCGATGCCAACCCTTCATCACTGATTCTTCGGGGTTAGGCTAGATACTTACTGGATACGCATTGATTTATGTACTCATTCAAAACTTCTGCACTAAATGTGCAGGATCTGACAAGTTCAATTAGTGGTCATTTTGGCGCGTAGGCACAGCTGCCGAGGAGACTTTATGGTGAGCTGCATTTCAGGCTACGTATCGCAGCCCACAGAGTCTCCATTGTACCGTTTACTTTATCCTGTCTTATTTAAATTTCGGACAGAGGTTGTATTATTATACTCCTTAATAAATGCTCATGCACTTGTGACACCAGATTTTGGGGGTGTTCTAGAATTTGTAATGGATTGTTTTACACTGATTCACTTTCACTTATTATTTTAACAAAACTGTACGTAACTACAATTTATTTTAATGCACTAACCTCGTTATCCAAGAAAGATTTGCGATTTTTAAAAAGGATAAAATGAATGATTAAGTATTGGCTTGCCTAACGACGATATTGGGCCCCATCACGGCCTACAGTGGATTTGGGTCGTGACAGCTTGGTATAAGAGCTCTAGGTTCATTTGGGTCTCACGAGTCTTGAGCAAGTCCAGTAGAGTCTTGCGGATCGGTACAGAGACGTCTGTACTTATCTTCGAGAGGCTACAAGGCTATAAGGAGCCCTTCCCTTCTTGATTCCTCGTTATGCGATTTGATCCCATCGAGGCTTTTGCCTTCATATCCTTCCTACTCACTCTTACACGATGTTGGGCGCTTATTATCAATTGGGCATCTAAAAGGTGCAGTGGTACTACAGATATAGCGCATGATGTATCTCCCTGCATATTCGAGCGAGCTATTATCGTCATCCTGTGGAAGGGTGTTCTGTCCTTTCAGCCATGTATCAATATTGCATATGGTTTTGAGGCTATGAAATTTTTTTATGATGTTCATGAGTGGTTATCGCACAATGTTGATGTAAATAGTAGGGTGCTTATTTATGGATCGCGGTAGTGAATGACTCAAAAGGAGGAATTTTTGGTTCATGGTTTAGAGGTTCGATATTTAATTCCAGCAGAGGAAAGGCAATCGGACTATGGGTGTTCACGCTTTGGTTGATGAATAACGGGACCTGATATTTTCGAGCGTGGCGGAATTTTCATTTGTGAGGTGGTGTTGTCATCCTTGTTTGAACGCATTAAGGTTCGCCGGTGTTATGGTCTTCTTCTATTTACCTTCGGGGAAGGGTGTGGTGAAATAGTGTCTCAGAAGCAATTGTCAGAAATGGCGGTGCGTAGCGGTTTCAAAATCAAATCGGTGTTTCAAATGCTTATGGCTTGAGCAAGATGATCTTTGGGGAGGCTTAGAGTTGGTAGCAATTTATTGGTTCAAGTCCTACAGAGATGGATTTTGATTTGATGCAGTATTTGGGTAGCTAAGAATGAGGAAGGACATGGCGGGAGGTGTCTCGCGGTGGTTGAATTGCTAGCAGGTCAAGTATGAAAAGCCGAGATCGAGAAGTTTCTTAAAGGAGATGGTCTAACCGAAGTGGGAGCGGCAAAGTAGCACTTGTATTCTGTGGTAGGATAGCCACATGCCTTAAGAAAAGTTTAGAGTGATTTTGGAATCATGGTGAACAGTGACTAGGTCTACGGATTTTATTTGGAATGGTGGCTACTATAAGGAAGTTGATTGTCAACATCAAGCCAAAAGATATCAGTTCAATAATTTCAGGTTCTCCTGGTGAAGACCCAAAGATGTTAGCTCACTTTAAAGATCTTATGGAGAGAATCTTCGTGTTAGATCCAGATAAGAGAATAACTGTTTCCCAGGCATTGAGCCATCCATTCATCACGGGCAAGTGAACGAAAAAGATGATTTTCTGCTAGCGACATGCGGTTGCACAAGATACTAGTGCATTATGATCATATGATCTTAGTTTTTATTGAGTTCTCTAATCATTGGGACTTATCTGTTTTTATCTACTATCTTGAGTTAAGTGCATTGGAGCTTGGCATGGTTGAAGTTGCAGAGAAGATTGTTGACCGTGGGAGATCTATATCTTGGCAGTTCATTCTTTCAGTGGAATATTTTCTTTTCTATCGTAAGATAACTTGCCAAAGGCGTTTTTCCCTTCTGTACTATTTCTTGATGGTGACATTATAAAAATATTCATAGATTTTTTAAAAGTTATCATGTCTCAAGTTGTACTTTGGAGTCGAGTCCTGAGAGTGGAGAGTAACGTGCGCCAAATTAGATATTGACAGAAGCATGGTTATTCATATGTCCCTGTAAATAAACCTTCTGAATATCTTTTCACTCTGAATTGTTGATGGCGATTTGTCTTTTCTCTTTTTTGTACCTTTCTGTACTTTTAGTTTTCTTGACCTCTTGTCATCCAATCTGATTTAATTGTTTATTTTGTGGAACTTTAAATAGTTTTCAGGCCTTCATCTTAATTGAATATCTTGTCTCTTCATTTTACATACTGTTCAGAATCCTTGGGTCCTGGAAAGTCTAATTTACTTTTTCCTTCAGGATATCTACCAGGGCTTTGAGGCAAGATTCATTGATTTAGATGCTTAAAAGGCACCCTGGCGAAGGTACCTTGGTTTGTCTGTTAGGAATTATTGTGACACGCTTAAAATGTTATGGTTGTTAGCCTGTTCTTGATTCCTCTAACAGCAGCCATATTTTTTGTTTCTCTTTTGTGTTAATTTTTAATTTTCTTTTGACAAGTTCTGATTCCTGAACTTTAATTTGGTCTTTCCTGAAAAACTGCATGCCTGAGGGGGGCTTGTTAATGAGCCTCCTTAGGCTAGAATAGTAAATCTATCAAGAGCTAGAGTATTTCTTCTATTTGGAGTCATTGTTGTTCCACTTCCAACCAAGAGGTTGTAAATTCGAGTCACCCCAAGAGCAAGGTGGGGAGCTCTTGGAAGGAGGGAGCCGAGGGTCTATCGGAAACAGCCTCTCTACCCCAGGGTAGGGATAAGGTCTGCGTACAAACTACCCTCCCCAGACCCCACTAGTGGGATTATATTGAGTTGTTGTTGTTATTTTTGTTGTTGGCTACTATACTGAGGAAGATTGAATATGGCAGAAAGGGGTTTGCTTGAAATGAAGAGGGGTGTGAAAACTTGATTATCGTTTCTGGGGATGTAGTGTGACTTCGAGTTTGGAATGTATTGTCGGAATTTCAGTTGATATCTATGAAAAATGAACAAACCCTTACAGCTGACAGGCAAGCATGGGCTCAGGGGGGATTTACTGATTTCGTAATAGATGTATCCAGTGCAACATCGTTGGAAGGTGTCGGTATGGAATTCGACAGGTGGGCTATCTCCTATGGGCAGGTTAGCGATTGCGTGTTTTTGATGACGTTTCTACGAAGAGTTCTACTTACTACTCGGCAAGAGGTCGAATATGCGATCATGGATGATAATTCGGAATGTTCATGAAAAAGTTTAATAATGGATTTCGAGAAATTTGGCGGGTTAACGGTGCGAGATCATGGTAATTGAGAAGGAGAAATCTTTTCGGGTTCTTTGTTTATGTGATTATAGCTTAAAGCTAAGTGGGGGAGTCTGCAGTCTATGATTGGTTCACGTGGTTGTCTGCTTGTGCAGTATTTGGTTATCGGTGCATTGGTGGATTAATTACGACTAATAAAAGAAAACATCAGGGGTAATTCGAGCAAAAAACTTTTATCGATTCATGTACAGGTTTTGGGAAGACTCAGAGTTTATGCTTCTTGTAGATGTGAAGTGTAAGGAAAAACATTCATCAGGTTGCTTCTTTTGGAGTGTTGATGTGCTAACGAAGCGTTGGAGTTTGATTACATTCGGGTCCAGATCAGAGTGGGTGACTCTCAATAGTGGTTCTAATGGGTTCAAGGATGTAAGTGCAGTGTCTAAGGATTTCTGGCTTCGTTATGTGGCTGAAGACCGGGATTTTGCAGCAGAGTGTGAAGAATACTTGGGAATTTTTCTATGTTATCATCGGGTCTGTAGGGTAGTATTGGATAAATGGGAGGAACAATATCGGATTCGCGGAAGGTCCTTCAGAATGGGTGCACCAGTTGGATATGTTATTGTGTGCATGAGGAGGGTATGAGATGGTTCATGGGTATCGAGGCGATGTGGTCTCGTGATTCGGGTCACTCAGGATGAGTGCTGATTGAGTTCATTATATTTTTGAATGGAGATATTATTATTTTTAAGGCAAATCAAGATTAAATTGGAAGAAGTTGGGTTGGTTAGTAATGATTTGAATCAGCATGATTATGGCAATGATTAGTTCCTTCGGTGTGTTAGTTATACAAGTGGTTTGTGGTTGTACGTGCGGGCTTGACAGTCACCACAATTTGATTGATTTGGGAGGTATTTGATTCAAATGGCCTTGTTGTGTAAATGGATTTTCGGAAGAATTATGGTAGTTTAGACCACAACTTGAGGTTTGTATTTTCTGCGGTTATGGAAATTCAGTCATGTATTACAATGGTTCTTCTTAAATGAGTTAAGTGAAAGGTTTCTAGATAATGACGTGTTTATTCTATTGGTGCTTAAGGAGTTACGATGAAATTCTGGTACTCTCGTGTAGTGGCATGGTAAGTGTAGCGGGCGGTATGGAAATTTGGAGGTTGAGGGCCAAGGTCGAGGTTTGGTATTGATAAGAACGTCACGAGCTCGGAGGAGCGGGGGAAAGATTTAAGATGTTCAGAGTATGTCGGCATTAATTTCGGGCAGTCTGAGGATGGTCTGTTTGTGGAAGAAGTGTTGGGTATTGAATTACGGATGCTTGACTAGCACTATGGATGTAACATAGTCGATGGCCATTGATGTTCAGATTTTACTACCTGGTGTGGAATGTTGTGGGGTATATCCCACGAGAATATCGTTTAAATGTGATGTGTTAGTCATTCAATTGGTAGAGATTTAAAACAGATATGTAGATTTTGGTACTATCGCCAATAGGAGAGGTTATGACTGAGAGGCGCTCTATTACTTTGGTTGTGGACTATGTGAGTTTGTTCCGGATTTGACGGCTGTCCTTATGTGTCATGAATAAGGTTATTGTGGATCCTTGAAAGGTTATTAACCGAGTATGGGGTAAGCGGAATCATCTTGAGGTTCCGCTAGTAGATTTACATCAGATCGGATGTGTTCATTCAGCATAGAATTGCTTATGGAGGAGTCTTCGGGCATTAGATGTTAATCCCGTCGTCAGTTATTCCATGTAATACTCTATTGTGCCATGTGGTTTGTGAGACGACTTGATTATTCGCACATGTGTTGTGATCTCATGTAGCTTGTCGTGTTATATGAGCAGGATGGCTCTCGATATGCAGGTCATTTATTGCACCTTAGTCGTGCTTGGATTTTTGTAACATATGGCGCTATCCGTCTACCCAAGGTTGTATTATGCACTTGGCGTGCTTGTGGTTGATATTCGAGCATTCGTAAGTATAATAATTACGGCTTGATGGGTTCTTCCTTATTGATTGTTGTGTGGATCGGGTGGCACGCCTCCACGAGTATATTGTTGGATCGGGTGGCATGCCGCCACGGGTATGTTGTGTGGATAGGGTTGCGCGCCGCAACGATTTCGTATTTGTATCGCGTTGCACGCCGCAACAGTGTCATAGTGAGATTTTAAGTATGGTTCCTTATCCTTATTTGTGTGCCTTGTTTCTTATCTCCGAGATGGAGCCATAACATCGGCTTGGCCGTTTCATTCGTTATGCGGGTGGGTAGTCCCTTGTTGGAGTTCGTTTTTCATTATGAGTCATATTCGAGTTGTAGCTTGCTGGCACACTAATGGTGTCATATAAGATTTTAGACGGTGTTTGAGATGGCTTATTGCCCGAGCAGCCTGTACTGGGTGAGACGAGATTATTAGACCTGAGATCAGTGCAATCAGAGTTAAGTGGGGTATATCAATGAGAAAATATCATTATTCAATTCAGAATGAGGTAATGGTGCTTATCAGGTGAAGAGACCCCATGATTTATTGTTTTGGCATGTGGTTATGAGTTTCTGCACTTCTCTTTCGATAGTTGGAACAAGGCTTACATATGTTTTGAGGAGTATTGTGGGCATCAGATTCATGAAATTTTAGCTATTGCGGTTAGATGATGTATTATTGGCACGTGAATTATGCGGTGCATGGTGTGAATTCAGCAAAGGTGTATGATCATGTTTTGGTACAGTGTGTAGTGATTGATATGGTGTTCGTATGTTAGAATCAGGTCTTGTAGAGAAATTCGGAGGCTAGAATTTGGTTCTAAGGCCTATTCACTAAATAAACTGGAGGATCTTCAGTCTGGCTTGAGCTAATGTGCACAACGTGTCGAATAGTGATTTTGGTGCAACTCTGGAGTAGTTCTTAGCACTTTCGAGGACAAACGTATGTTTGAGTTAAGGAGAATGTAACGACCCGACAAGTTGTTTTGAGCTCTAGCGTGTCGTTTGATGGTTTGAGGCCTTGAGTAACTTCATTTCATGTATTATGACTTGTACACATAGTCAGAATTGAATTTCGGGAAGTTCGGAGTTTATTCAGATGCAACATTCTCAATTCGGAAGCTTTAAGTTGGAAGAGTTGACCAGAGTTTGACTTTTGAGTAAACGACCTCAGAATCGGGATTTGAAGGTTCGAATAGGTGCGTATGATGATTTTGGACTTACGCGAATGTGCGGGTCGAGTATCGGGTGGCCCGAGAGCATTTCCGTGCTTAATATGGAAAGTTGACATTTTGAAGGTTTAAGAATTTCTTAAGTGGATTTAAAGTGGGCTTTGGTGCTATCGATGTCTGTATGCAGTTCCGAGCCTTGGAATAGGTTCATGTCGTGATTTGTCGCTTAAACGCAAATTTTGCATCATTCCTGGATGTTTAAGCATATTTCGGACGCATTCGCATAAGTTAGAATGTTTGAAGGTTTAAAGAAAGGTTTTGATCGTCGATTCATAATTTTGATGTTGTTTGACGTGATTTGAGGCTTCGACTAAGTTCGTATCATGTTTTGGGATATGTTAGTGTTCTTGGATGGGGTCCCGGGGGTGATTCGGATTGGAAATCAGGATGGGTTTGGACTTGGGGAACTGCAGAAGTGCACCGGGTCTGGTGCGATCGCACCTGCGAAGGATTTGGTCGCAGGTGCAAGACCGCAGGGGCGTGTTTGGCATCGCATGTGTAGAGTTGTGCTTGGCAGGGGGGATGCGCAGGTGCGAGGTTTTGGCTGCACCTGCGAGCTCGCAGATGCGGGAAGTTGAGTGCAGAAGCGAAGGAGGAGAGGCATGGCCTTCCGCATATGCGAAGGCCTGAGCGCAGGTGCGCAACCGCTGGCGCGACCAAAGCTTCCACAAAAGCGGAGCAGGCAGGATGGTGAAGGCTCGCAAGAGCGAGCAATTTTCCGCAGAAGCGGGGACGGCTGGTCTTAGAGGGGACCGCACCTACGATGGATTTTTTTACAGGTGCGGAATCGCAGGTGCGACTGGTGGACCACAAATGTGAAAGTTGCTAGGTAGTGGGGAACTTTTAATTCGAGACTTAGCCCATTTCTCCCACATTTTTATTTGGTTTGGGCAATTTTTGGAGCTCTTCAAGAGGGGATTCTCATAATCTATTGCAAGGTAAGTACTTCCCACGTATTGTAAGTTAATTTCAAGGATTCCATGAGGATTTAAACATGCAAATTAGTAGAAATTTGGATTTTTATTAGAAAACCTAGTAATTTAGTATTTTTTGATTTTTACCACAAAATTGGACATGGAATTAGGAATGAATTTTATATTTGAATTCGAGGTGTTATGGGTAAAGTTTATCTTCAAAACGTTTCGGAATTCGGGCGCATGGGCCCGAGGGTCGACTTTATTGACTTTTTGAGCGGACTTAAGAATCATTATAACTTGTTAATTAGTACGCATTGGAGTATATTTTGATTGAGTTGTACATTTTTTGACTAGTTTCGGATCGTTTGGCTTTGAATTGAAGAGTTAGAGGGGCGTTGGAGCCGGTTATGGAACTTTGGAGTGAGGTAAGTCTCCTATATAACCTTGTGAGAGGGAAACTACCCCCTAGGTGATGTAATTGTTATGTGATACTAGTTGTGGGTACTACGTATGCACGAGGTGATGAGAGTATGTACGTAGCTAAAGAGTGTTTATGTACGGGTAGACGCATGACTTTATCATGTAATATTTGAATTATTTGAACTCATTCTGCTGGTTTAATTAATTGAATTTATAATTGAAATTGATTTACAAATAAATATATGTATACCAGGCTGAGCCTTATCACCTTGAGTTGTTGGCGAGTTATTTGAGAAACGGTAAAGATTATATTCACTTTGTGCTCATGTACTATATTGTAAGCACGTGTCTCATAATTCGGTAACTTTTTTCCTTTCTTGTGGAGCGGAATGAACGCCTCGACAGTATAATAGATGTGTCTATGGTTCATGCTGCTCGACCCTCGGGAGTGTACACATTATTCTGGATCGGACCGAATGACTTCTTCATAATCGTGCGTTATATCACTAGCAGTCCAAACATTCACGAGATTATCTTTCCACCGATGCCCGACGTTTTATATGGTACTTCTTATCCGTTTGTTACTGGTACTTGATACATATGAGTGTTCTAGAATTTTTTATGGATTGTTTTACACTGATTCACTTTCACTTATTATTTTAACGAAACTGTACGTAACTACGATTTATTTTAATGCACTAACCTCGTTATCCAAGAAAGATTTATGATTTTTAAAAAGGATAAAATGAATGATTAAGTGTTGGCTTGCCTAACGGCGATGTTGGGAGCCAACACGGCCTATAGTGGATTTGGGTTGTGATAGCTTGGTATCAGAGCTCTAGGTTCACTTGGGTCTCACGAGTCATGAGCAAGTCTAGTAGAGTCTTGCGGATCGGTACAGAGACGTATGTACTTATCTTCGAGAGGCTACAGGGCTTTTAGGAGCACTTCCCTTCTTGATTCCTCGTCGTGCAATTTGATCCCATTGAGGCTTTTGCCTTCATATCTTTCCTACTCACTCTTACACGATGTTGAGCGCTTGTTATCAATTGTGATGACCCAAAAGGTCATCTTATATTTTATAACTCGAATCTGCGCTCTTAAGCCTTAAAATCTTATTTTTACCCTCTTCTATTTGCGTGCGAGTCCGAGCATGTTTCTGGAAAGTTTTTATGTTGAAAATTAATGAAAATAAGAATTTATGCCTTAAAAGTTGATTTTAATTGACTTCGGTCAACATTATTGGTAAATAGGCCTGGATCCATATTTTGACGGTCTTGGTAGGTCCGTATCGAATTATGGGACCTGGGCGTATGCCCGGAATCAAATTTGGAGGTCCCTAGCTCAAGTTATGAATTTTTAATGAAAATTAAAAGTCTAAAAATTAATTATTTTTAAGAATTGATTGATGTTTGGCGTTGTTAGTGCCGGGTCCGTATTCTAGTTTTGGAGCCCGGTACAGGTTCATTATGATATTTAAGACTTGTCTGTGAAATTTGGTGAGAAACGGAGTTGATTTGACGTGATTCGGACGACTAGTTGAGAAGATATGAAATTTAAAGTGTTCTTGAGAATTTCATTTGATTTGGTGCTAAATTTAGAGTTCTAGGTGTTATTTTAGCTATTTGATCACGCGAGCAAGTTCGTATGATGTTTTTAGACTTGTGTGCATGTTTAGTTTGGAGCCCCGAGGGCTCGGGTGAGTTTCGGATAGGCCACGGGATGTTTTGAACTTTGAAAATCTGGTATTTTGCTGCAGCATGTGTTCTCGCATGTCCTTCTTCGCATTCGCAAAGGTACTCTTGCGAACGCAAAGAGTAAACTGGGTAGCTAAAGTTTTCTTCATCGCGAAAGCGAAGGCTTTGTCGCGGACGCGAAGTGATGGGGGCGTTACCCTTCGCGAACGCGACCAGCTCCTCGTGAACGCATAGTGTTAGGCACACTTGGGGGAGGGTTGGTCATTCCTTCATCGCGAACGCGAGCAATGCCTCGCAAACGCTAAGGCCGGGGGAGAGTAACCATCGCGAACGCGAGCAGGATCTCGCGAACACGAAGGCTTGGCAGTCAGTACCCTTCGCGAACACAACAGTGGCCACGCAAACACGATGCACACTGTCGCCCAGTGCATAAAACAGAATCAAACACGGGTTTAAGCCATTTCTTCAACATTTTTCAAGAACCAAACGGGTAGAGGCGATTTTCAAGAGTCATTTTCTTCCCCAAAGTGTTGGTAAGTTATTCTAAACCATTTTCTTTTAATTACCCATTACATTTCTTGAATTATCAACCTAAAATCTAGAGTTTTCATGGTAGAATTAAGGGTTAGGGTAGAAACTAGGAATTTCGGAAATTTGGGGATTTAGACCTCAATTTGAGGTCGAAGTCCAAAACCAATTATATATTCGGGCTCGGGGGTGAATGGGTAAATGGATTTTGGTCCGAACCTCGGGTTTTGACCAAGCGGGCCCGGGGTCGATTTTTTGACTTTTTAGAGGAAAATTTGGGAAATTTAATTTATGAAATATAATTGATTCCTTTAGCAGTATTTGATATTATTGAGTCATTTTTGAATAGATACGAGTGGTTTGGAGGTGAATCCCAAAGGAAAAGTTGTGATTGAGAATTAAGTGGCCTTCGGAGCGAGGTAAATGTTGTGTCTAACCCTGACTTGAGGGAATTAGGAACCTTAGATTACTTGGTAAGTGAAATCCATGTGAGCGGCATATATGTGAGGTGACGAGTACTTATGCACCACCAATTTACCTGTTTTTCATGTTTCTCTATTTTTCTTATATTGTCTCTTTCCTATGCCAAATTGCTATGTTTTATACTAGTGTTGTTCAATTTATCATTCTTATTATGTTTACGGATTTTCTGATTATAATTGAGTTTTTATTTCAAATTTGAGACTGATATTATGGAACCAAATATTGAAGTAAGGTTTGTACTTGTTATTCTATCTCCCTGTTATTATTTATGCATTGCATTATGGTAAGGGAGAGTATTAATGTATGAAGGGTGATGTAATGCCATATTGTGAGTGTTAATGCACGAAGGGTGATGTCGTGCCATATTGTGAGTGTTAATTCACGAAGGGTGATGTCGTGCCATATTGTGAGTGTAAAAGCACGAAGGGTGATGCCGTGCCATATTGTGAGTGTTAATGCACGAAGGCTGATGCCGTGCCGTTTTTATTAATATTATGGTGAGATTGAGAGTAAAAGCACGAAGGGTGATGCCGTGCATTTTTCCTTACTGTATTCACTACTCCTATTGATTCATGGTATATTGACTGCTCCGGTGATCATTCGGTTGTAGTTCTTCATCTTGTATTCCCCTCAGTATGTTCCCTTCCCGGCAATTCCTGTTTAGTTCTTCATTTCTGTTATTTGTATATACACTATTAAATTGTACAGGTTGATTTGTAGGTGCCTTGCCTTAGCATCGTCACTACTTCATCGAGGTTAGGCTCGACACTTACCAGTACATGGGGTCGGTTGTACTGATGCTGCACTCTGCACTTTCTGTGTAGATTTTGATACCGGCTCAGGTTGATCGAGATTTTGTTATTGGTCCGTTGTCCGGAGACTCAAGGTTGATCTGTCGGCGTTCACAGACCTTGAAATCCCCATCTATCTTTTATGCCCTACTATTTTCTTTCATTCAGACAGTTGTATTTCTTTCAGACTATTACTTGTAGTAAATTCTAGGATGCTTGTGAATTGTGACTCCAGATCCAGGTGGCAGTAATTAATATAGTTTTATGATATTCCATACTTATTATATTTCATCTTAGTTAATTATTGTTAATTACTCAATGTGAATAAGGAATTGGTTTAATGATTCTCTAATGTTGGCTTGCCTAGCAAGTGAAATGTTAGGCGCCATCATGGTCCCGTCGGTGGAAAATTTTGGGTCGTGACATCAATGGAGCATCGAAAAGGTGCAGTGGTACTATAGATGTAGTGCATGATATATCTCCCTGCGTATTCGAGCGAGCTATTGTTGTCATCATGTGGAAAGGTGTTCTGTCTTTTAAGCCCTGTATCAATATTGCATATGGTTTTAAGGCTATAAACGAATTGTTATGATGTTCATGAGTGGTTATCGTGCAGTGTTGATGTAAATGGTAGGGTGCTTATTTATGGATCGCGGCAGTGAATGACTCGAAAGGAGGATTTCTTAGTTCATAGTTTAGAGGTTCGGTATTTAATTCCAGTGGAGGAAAGGCAATCAGACTATAGATGTTCAGGTTTTGGTTGATGGAGTAACGAGACATGATATTTTCGAGCATGGTGGAATTTTCATTTGTGAGGTGGTGTCGTTGTCCTTGTTTGAATGCATTAAGGTTCGCCGGTGTTATGGTCTTATTTGATTTGCCTTCAGGGCAGGGTATGGTGAAATAGTGTCTAAGAAGCGAGTGTCAAAAATGGCTATATTGGTGTTTCGAATGCAGATGGCTCGAGCAAGATGATCTTCGAGGAGGCTTAGAGTTGGTAGCAATTTATTGGTTCAAGTGCTATAGAGATGGATTTTGATTTAATGCAATAATTGTGTAGCGAAGGATGAGGAAGGACTTGGCAGGAGGTGTCTCGCGGTGGTTGAATTGCTAGCAGGTCAAGTATGAAAAGCAGAGGTCGAGAAGTTGCTTAAAGGATATGGTCTAACTGAAGTGGGAGTGGCAGAGTAGTATATGAATTCTGTGGTAGGATAGCCACACGCCTTGAGAAAAGTTTAGAGCGATTTGGGAATCATGGTGGACAGTGACTAGGTCTACGAATTTTATTTGGAATAGTGGCTATTGTACTGAGGAAGATTAACTATGGCAGAAAGGAGTTTGGTTGAAATGAAGAGGGATGTGAAAACTTGATTATCTTTTCTGGGGATGCAACGTGACTTTGAGTTTGGAATGTATTGTCGGACTTTCAGTTGATGTCTATGGGGAATGAACAGACCCTTACAGTTGGCAGGCGAGCATGGCCTCATGGGGGGTTTACTGATTTCGTAGTAGATGTACTTAGTGTTGCGTCGTTGAAAGGTGTCTGTCACGACCCAATTTCCCCGCCGTGTGACGTCGTGACGACACCTAGTCTCTACAACTAGGTAAGCCTAATATTTTGCGGAATAATAAAATAAAAATATAAATTTAACCAACTATTCAAAAATACACAACAAATCCCAAAATCCGGAACATCGTGAATCACAAACTACAGAAAGAAAATCTAGTATCTCTATACATCAGAATCTAACAAGGAAAAATATAGAAGATAATGGGCATGAGAAAGAGTAGAAGGGGACTCCGAGGTCTGCGGACGCGGCAGATATACCTTGAAGTCTCCAAAGCTATCCCGGCTCACTGACATTGCGGCTGATAAGGTACACCTGGATCTGCACACGAAAAACATGTGCAGAGAGTAGTCTGAGTACACCACAATCGGTACCCAGTAAGTGTCAAGTCTATCCTCGGTCGAGTTGTGACGAGGTCAGGTCAAGGCGCTACTGGTAAGTATGTAATAAAATAATATAGAGTGTAATACCGCAATAAAATAAAGGCTGAAATTTAACAACAATGAAATCATAGAAGGTAACAGCTTAGTACACAAACACAATAGGGGATCTCCCGAGATATCGTCCCGTAGTCCCAAACGTAAATGTGTAGGGGGATCTCCTGGAATACTGTTCCGTAGTCCCAAAATAAATATGCAAAACATGGGGATCTCCCAGAATACCATTCCGTAGTCCCAAAATAAATGTGCAGGGGGATCTCCCAGAATACCATTTCGTAATCCCAAAATAAATGTGCAGGGGGATCTCCCGGAATACCGTTCCGTAGTTCCAAAATAAATGTGCAGGGGGATCTCCCAGAATATCGTTCTGTAGTCCCAAAGTAAATATGCAAGACTGGGGGATCTCCCGGAATACCGTTCCGTAGTCCCAAAGTAAATATGCAGCGCGAATGATAGAAATACAACTACATCACGAAATTCTTACAATTTAGACTAAGTACCAGTCAGGGAAGAAGCAGGAAAATTCATTAAGCATGCTGCACATAATTCACATAAATAATTAAGACACGTAGACATGTTGTATTAGACTAAACATGATAGCTACACATATTGGAATAACTCAATTAAGAATGAAAATATATTAGTACTCATTAAAATGGTATAACTCAAAAAAATAGGAAAACATGTTGCTGCTTAGTAAGAAAATCATTTTTTTTCCACAACTAGCCCGTGTACGTACTCGTCACCTCATGTACACGGTGCTCACATAGCACAATAGTTCCAATTCTTAAGGAGATTTCCCCCACGCAAAGTTAGGCAAGCCACTTACCTCGAGTCAAGCTCAATCAATCCGTAAGAATGCCCTTTCCATGAATAGCTGGCTCTGAATGGCCAAAATCTAGCCAAAAGCAATTACATATCATAATTACAACCATAATAGACCATAATAAGCCCACATCTCGGAATTGGGTAAAATTCACAAAATTCAAAAGCCTATTCACTCACGAGTCTAACCATATGAATTTTACTAAAATCCGACACCAAATGGTCCTCCAAATCCACAATTCAAACTCCCAAATCCCCAGCCTACAACTTTCAATTTCTACCTTAAATACACACTAACTAGGTAGAAAAATACATGAGGAAGCATGATTATTGATCAAAAATAAGCACAAGGGACTTACCTCAAGAAATACCTCGAAAATGCTCTCAAAAATTGCCCTAAACCGATTTGCAAAGTCCAAAAATGACAAAAATCGCGAAGCCCTTCGGTTTTAACCACTGCCCGGGTATTTTTGGACCTGCGGAGCCTGGGCTCGCACCTGCAGGTGCGCTTGTGCGGAAAAATGTGCACATCTGCGAAAATCACTTACCCCCCTCTGCCTTCGCACCTGCGATGAAAGGGCCGAATCTGCGTGTGCGCGCCTGCGGAATTCTTTTCCGCTTTTGCGAACCTTGCGCACCTGCAAAGACCCCTAACGCATCTGCGGGCATCGCATATGCAGAAATCACCTCGCACCTGCGACCCTTGGCACTCCTCTATTTTCCCGCTTCTTTGCCAATTTGCTCGCACCTGCGGGCAGCCTTGCGCTGGTGCGATTACAGCAGAACCAGCAAAAGCACCAGATTTTCTCAAGTCCAATTTCATTCCGTTAAGCATCTAAAACATACCCGAGGCCCCCGAGACCTCAACCAAACCTACCAATCAATCCTATAACACCATACAAACTTAGTCGAGCCTTCAAACCATATCGAACAACACCAAAAATCATAAATTAAGCACGGATTCAAGCCTAAGAACTTAGAATTTTTAAAATTTTACAAACGACACCGAACCACGTAAAATCTAGTCCGAATTATCTCAAATTTTACACACAGGTCACAAATAACACTACGAAGCTACAGCCACTTTCGGAAATCCATTCCGAGCTCGATATCAAAATTTCCACTATCGGCCGAAATCGCCGAAAATCTAACTTTCGCCAATTCAAGCCTAAATCTACTACAAACCTCCAAAACACATTTCGGACGCGCTCCTAAACCCAAAATCACTCAAAGGAGCTAACAGAGTCGAGAGAATTCCATTCCGGATTCGTCTTCATACAGTTCTGACTACGATCCAAATTCTAAGACTTAAGCTCTCATTTAGGGACTAAATGTCCTAAAACACTCTGAAACTCAAAACCAATCATCCCGGCAAGTCACAATAGCAGAAATAGATATGGGGAAAGCAGTTAATTGTGGTTTGGGGCTCTAACTCTCAAAACGGTCGGCCGGGTCGTTACAGTGTCGGTATGGAATTCCACAGGTGGGCTATCTCTTGTGGGCAGGTTAACGGTTGCGTGTTTTGATGAAGTTTCTACGAAGAGTTCTACTTACTACTCGGCAAGAGGTCGAATATGTGATTGTGGCAGATAATTCGGAATGTTCATGAAAAATTTTAACAAAAGATTTCGAGAAATTTGGCAGGTTAACGGTGCGAGATCATGGTAATTGAGAAGGGGGAATCTTTCCGGGTTTTAGGTTTATGTGATTGTAGCTTAAAGCTAAGTGGGGGAGTCCGCAGTCTACGATTGGGTCATGTGATTGTCTGCTTGTGCGGTTTCTGGTTATCGATAAATGGGTTGATTAATTACGACTAAGAAAAGAAAATATCAGGGGTAATACGATCAAAAAACTCGATGAATGGGTGCTATATTTAGCCTTATCAATTCATGTGCAGGTTTTGGGAAGACTCAGAGTTTATGCTTTTTGTGGATGTGAAGTGCAAGGAAAAGAATTCATCTGGTTACTTCTTTGGGAGTGTTCATGTGCTAACGGAGCGTTGGATTTTGATTACATTCGGGACCAGGTCAGAGTGAGTGACTCTCAATAGTGATTCTAATGGGTTCAAGGATGTAAGTGCAGTGCAAGGATGTAATGCACTAACCTCTTTATCCAAGAAAGATTTATGATTTTTAAAAAGGTTGAAATGAATGATTAAGTGTTGGCTTGCCTAACGGCGATGTTGGGCGCCATCACGGCCTACAGCAGATTTGGGTCATGACAACTAATCTTACTCTTCCTTATCTTTTTAAATTGTTGTTACTTTTCCTTTTTAAATCAGTTAAATTTTACATAATTCAAACGAGGAAGGTTTTAGTATACAAAATATAGTTGATTTTGAAGTCCTAAATATTAGGACAATAATTAAATGACTATTCCTAAATTTTAGGAAAATAATTAAAATGATTATTTTATTCCATCACAAATTTTTTTTGAAGGATAAAAGAGGCGAACGACATTTCACTAAGGAGTTTCGTATTTTTATAATAGTGTGTGTGTATAAGTATAGATATAGATAGATAGATATTGGATTGAGGAGATGTATGCATGAAGCTATAATTTAGTTCCATTGGCTTTGATAGTTTTAGTGTGCAGATCTACAAGATTTATGAAGGGGTTTTAACGTCGTATACTCCCTCTATAAATCTCTTTACTCACTATGCCTTAATTATAAAAGTTATATTGTATACCTATAAAGAAATTACATCGTATATCTTGATAGAGAATCTTAAATATGTAACAATTAGTATTAATAAGGGGATAATATCCCTTAAATGTAGCCTTAATTATTAAAACATGTACTCAATGAATTTTGAGATTCACATCTCCCTTAATTAAACCATATTCATATTTTCCATCAGAACTTCATTTTTGATATTGTATACTTTATACTTTCAAATCTTCCCATATATTTTGAACATACCATAATATTCTAATTTGAAATACAACTCAAATCGAATATATCACAATATTCTAATGACAAGGATACTATCTAAACCAAGCATATCACAGTATTCTAATTTAGAATATATTATTCAAACTAAATATACCATAATATTATAATTTGTAATACATTATTCAAATACTATAATATTCTAATTTGGAATACAATATTCAAATAGAACATACAATAATATTCTAATTTGGAATACAATACTCAAAAAAAATTTAATTTGGAATACAATAGACAAACCAAATATTCTATAATTTTTTAATTTGAAAAATCTAGTTTGAATATTTATTCCAAATTAGAATATTGCGATATGTTTGATTTGAATATTGTATTCGAAATTAGAATATTGTGTTATGTTTTATTTGAATATTGTATTACAAATTGGAATATCATCGTTGTTTGATTTGAATAATGTATTTTTCATTAGGATATTATGGTGTATTGGTTTGAATAGCATATTCTAATATTTTATTTTAGTTTATATATTATATCCCTAATTAGATCATTGTCACGTTATTTTATTTTTCTTTTGATTACATAGATGAAAAAGAAGAAAAAGATTATGGAGTACTTCATAGAGAAATTACTGGGGTGGGCTTTTTGGTGAACATGTATAATTTCAATTCCTTAAAACGTGGGATGATGGAGTATTTTAAGGGATTTATTAAGTTGGAGTAAGAGATAATTTAGTTCATTAAAAGGTGAGATTTATTTAATGGCATATAATGAGATTAAAAGTTTAAAAAGTAATAAACTTTAATAAAATAGGTATACAAGGTAAAATAAATATTTCAAAGGTATATGGAGATAACTAGCATTTTCAATGGGCATAACGTGTAGATTACCCATTTATGAAACACCAAACATTATGTAAGCTCAAGCCCACGATTGGTATTAACTCTTTTGCTGTTTCAACTTTCAATAACTTTTCAGAATATTTTTGGTCTATTTTCCAATAAAAACTTGAGAAATTATAAAATAGCATGTCAATAATTTTAGTCAGTCATAACCAATTATTAGTTTCACGATACGAAAGCTTCAAAATCTTAAGGAATCGTTAGAATCCCGGGGCGGGCCAAATTATATAAAGAAAGGAGACTTATTTCAAAATGGTTCAGGTAGCTCAGCTGGACTGAAAATTCTTGTGTGGTTCGAATCCACATCCACTTCACAGAAAAGAAAGAGAATGCGGGGTAGAAGAATTGGCCAACTCATCAGGCTCATGACCTGAAGATTGCAGGTTCGAATCATGTCCCCGCCTAATCAGTTGAACATTGTTCTGTTTGTGATTTATTCTTCTAAGAATAAACGTAGAACCAATTATTATTAAAAAAATGCAAAAATAATTCTTCAAAAACCATATAAAAAGCATTAAAAACAAGACAAAAATCACTAAAGGTTGAATATTTTATAGAACGAAAAAATAGCTTAGAGAACTCACCTGCTAAGGAGCAATTTCATATCTCGTTGGCAAAGTGCTCGAATCAAAAGTTTTTTTTATGCGTCTTTATTCATTGAGATGTTATCCATTTATAGAAGGTAGATTGTTGACCGTGAATGAAGGACTATACTAATACGATCCTAAAAAGAGTAAAATTAGTCTTAGAATTTTCCTTTCGCCTTCAACTTGAGTAGCAAGAAATTATGCAAACTTATGTCAAATCGAATTTCACAGACTCAAATGTACTGTTCTGAGTCAAACTATTTCAGCCAAAACAAATGTCATTAAAGGGTAATAGTTTTGAATTTAATTGTGGAATATTGTTTTATGTTTTTTTGACTTTAAGTTACTAAATATTAGGAATTTTTACATAATTCAAATAAGGAAAGGTTTAATAACCAAAATTTTAATTGATTTCAAAGTCCTAAAATAATTAAATTACTCTTTTTCCAATGTAAAATCTATTTTTAAAGAGTAAAAAAGGCGAATAACATTTCGATATAGTTTTCGTGCTTTTAATATAATATATATATATATATATATAGAGAGAGAGAGAGAGAGAGATTATAAGTGAAATATGTCAAAGAATTAGACCAAGTATGTGAGGAAGGCACCAAAATTACCCACAACAAAATATAAAGAAACTTCTCGACATTAACTAATTTCACAATCACATTATACATTCAATACCTTAAAATAAATGTCGAGTGGTATCCATGTTAGATTTTATATCGCAGCAGAAGCAATTACAGTATCATATTCATGTGTGAATTAAATAATTAGTATATACGGAGATTATTTGAGTTACCTCTTGAAGCGTGAACAAAGCAAATCAATATCCGTCTCCAGTTCCAGAGTTGCAAGACCTCAGCAAACTTCCACAGTCTTCCACCGTGTTACCCAAATAATATCCGAAAAAAGAAAATTTTGGGTGGGCGAAATTCAAGAAAGAAAAACGTTTGTTTTTCCAGTGCAAAAAAATGTTCAGCTATATCCCATGTATATATAGCTACATTTTTTAGGTTAAAACCCTTTTGCAAAACCTGTTAGGTTTTCTTCTTCCACTAAGGAAATATTTCCTTTATTTTCTATTATTTAGGCACAGTAGAGACCACATAATTTAATTAACAAGGCTTCCTATTATGGAATTAATTTCGAAATTTTGAAATTAATTTCTACCATAATAAATTACGAATTATTCTACTAAAAATTCGTAATTGCACTCCTTAGTTCAATTTCGAAATTCTTCCATAAAACCTTATTTAAATCCTCATGTTAAGATTCAGATACTAACCAATCAAATTAAATTACTGACAATTTAATTTATTGATTACTTCCTTTAGACTTTCGCTTAATTTATTTCATGTGTCGGATACAAAATCCACTGGCTGAGTTTACACATGAAAACTTATAAGCTTTCATAAAGGAGTATCATCGATCTCAAAAATCGAGACATGGAATTCATCAACTAATTATTACTTCGCCAATGTATATCATTATTGTCCAATTTACTAGGCTTATTGACTCACAAAAGAATCTTGCCTTTTAATAAATCAAAACAATAAATGACATACACAACTAATAATAATTATATCAAGATTACGAGTATAAGTACATTGAATGGACTAGAGAAATTATTTTATTAAGTCAGTATAAAATACTTATCTCTACTTGATCCGTTCAATACATACAAAATGTACTAGCACAAGAAGTTGGAATTAGACCATTCCTCTAATCAAAATAAATTACTTTTAATCTTGTGATACAGCCATTCTGATGGTTTGTCCAATTCCATCATTAGATTGTGAACATAAACTTTATGACTTATAAGAACCGATGATTTAATCTTCCGTGTATAAGCTAAACTCTATACACTAAATCATCTACTATATAAGCAACGGACACACAAACCAATACGTGATTTATTTAAAGTAAAATTTTATTGAATTGAATAAGTAAATAAATAATTGTTCCATAAAGAATACTATAACAATACGCATGGTTTATAGTATATCCTAACAATCTCCCACTTAGACTCATAACCATGTGTTTACAATTATGACACTCATTCCGTCTACATACCTTTCAAAAGTCTTCTGTGGTAAGCTCTTAGTAAACGGGTCCGCCAAGTTGTTCTCTGACGCAATCTTGGTGACCACTACATCCCCTCTCTGCACTATCTCACGAATTAAATGATATTTACGCTCAATATGCTTTGCTCTTTTATGGCTTCGTGGCTCCTTCAAATTTGCAACCGCACCACTATTATCACAATATAGTGTTATTGGTGCTTGAATTGAGGGAACTACACCCAACTCTCTCAGGAAGTTCCCGAGCCAAACCGCCTCTTTGGCTGCCTCAGAGGCTTCCACATATTCGGCTTCCATTGTGGAATCAGCAATACAAGTTTTCTTGATTCTCCTCCAACTTATGGCTCCACCTCCCAGAGTAAACACATTTCCTGAGGTAGACTTTCTAGAATCTCTGTCTGATTGGAAATCCGAATCAGTATACCCAATGGGTACACGGTCATCTGAATGGTAGATCAGCATGTAATCCCTAGTCCTTTTCAGGTACTTACCAGGATTAGACTTAAATCTGTTAACAACGCCAACGGTAAAGCAGATATCAGGTCTAGTGCATAACATAACATATATCATACTCCCCACAGCAGATGCATAGGGGATCGCCTTCATCTTTTCTATCTCTTCATCAGTTTTAGGAGACTGATCTTTAGATTCCATGTCTGAAAGGAAGAAATCCTTTCTTGGAATCATGCATACTAAATCTGGAGAGTATTGTATCAATATAAAGAACTCGGGATAAGCCTAATATCCTTTTCTTGCGATTTCGCAAGAGCTTGATCCCAAGGATATGAGCCGCTTCTCCCAAATCTTTCATATCAAAGTGTGTGG
The DNA here is from genome assembly GCF_000390325.3 of Nicotiana tomentosiformis. NCBI lineage: Eukaryota > Viridiplantae > Streptophyta > Magnoliopsida > Solanales > Solanaceae > Nicotiana > Nicotiana tomentosiformis. The sequence goes on along the minus strand of NC_090819.1, from coordinate 98,778,701 downwards.
ACAACCACTATTTAACTGAACCCAACATGCCCACATTATTTCCTATGAGCAATATGTCATCTACATACAAGATTAAAAACGTTACTTTGTCCTCATCTCACTTTTTGTATACACAAGACTCGTTAAGACACTGATCAAAACCAAAGATTTTAATTGCTTTGTCAAAATAAATGTTCCATGCTCTAGATGCTTGTTTCAATCCATAAATGGACCTTTTAAGCTTACACAACATGTGTTCCTTGCCACTTTCCATGAAACCGTCTGGTTGTATCATATAGATGCACTCATCAAGACTTCCATTAAGGAAAGCTGTCTTGACATCCATTTATCAAATCTCATAATCATAATGAGTAACAATGGATAAGAGAATCCTTATAGACTTAAGCATGGCTACCGGAGAGAAGGTTTCCTTATAATCGATCCCTTCTTTCTGAGTAAACCCTTTCGCTACAAGCCTTGCTTTAAAAGTTTACACTTTTCCATCTACACCTCTCTTTTTCTTACAGATCCACTTGCATCTAATGGGTTTAACCCCATCAGGTGGTTCTACAAGATTCCAGACTTGATTAGAGTACATATACCCCATCTCTGATTTCATAGCGACAACCCACTTATCGACATCTTTATCATGTAGTGCTTGGTCGTAATTGACATGTTCGAAAGTAGGCTCCTCAAAGATCCTATCATATGATTCTCCCAAGAGCGTATAACGAACTGGCTATCTTATTTCTCTCCCATTATGACTACGCACTACATCAGTTGCAACTATACCATTTTTATTTTGTGGTTGAACCACATCATCATCAGGAACCTGAGTCTCCATGCTATCCACGGGGATATCAACGACTTCTTCCTGGGTTGCAGTCTGCTCAATATAACTCCCACTACTTTGTGGTAGTATGACTTCGGGCACTTGTTCTTGCGGGACATCAAGTCTATTGACATTTTTTCCACTACTAAAATGCAATGGTATGTCAAAATCGACTTCTGGAGTTTGCATCTGATCGTTTTGTTTTTCAGATGACTGAGTTTCCATTCCTTTACTGAGTTCCTGTAAAACAATTTTACTTCTAGGAACATGGTTCATCAAATAGTCCTCTTCAAGAAACTTGGCATTTGTACTAACAATTACCTTCTTTTCTTTAGGACAATAGAATAAACCACCTTTCGTCCCTTTTGGATAATCTACAAACACGCATACATCCGTTCTTGCCTCCAATTTATCCGTTTTCTCTTTTAGCACATGTGCCGGACAACCCCAAACTCGAATATGCCGCAGACTAGGCTTGCGCCCAGTCCACAATTCTGTAGGGGTCAAAGGTACTGACTTTGAAGGGACTAAATTAAAAACGTAATTTGTTGTTTCTAAGGCATGTCCCCAAAAAGACGAAGGTAAACTGGAATAATTCATCATTGATCTAACCATTTCCATAAGAGTCCTATTTCTCCTTTCAGCTACACCATTTTGTTGTGGAGTTCCAGGTGCAGATAATTGAGATATAATCCCACATTCTGATAAATAACCAATGAATTCCGCAAAGAGGTACTCCCCACCAAGATCAGATCGTAGTGTCTTGATATATTTATTATATCTCTTTTCAGTCTCAGTCTTAAATTCTTTGAACTTTTCAAAACATTCAGACTTTTGACGCAACATATAAATATATCCATATTTTGAGTAATCATCTGTGAAAGTCACAAAATACTCAAAACCACCTCTTGCTTGGACATTCATTGGACCACACAAATCAGAATGAATTAATTTTAATTTATCACTTGCTCGATTTCCTTTTGAGGGGAAATTTTGTTTTGTCATTTTTCCTTCTAAACAAGATTCACAAGTTGGTAGTGCCTCCACTTTCAATGAACTTAAAGGTCCATCCTTGACCAACCTTGAAATTATGTTTAGATTTATATGACCCAAACGCAAGTGCCATAAATATGTTTCATTCAATTTAGAAGAACGTTTTCTCTTATTTGGTAAATCAACATAATTCAGTTCTTTAGGTTGTAACGGTTTAGGAATAGAGTCAACAATAAAAAGACCATTAATCAATGTAGCTGAAGAGAGATAACGTTTATCATGAGTAATAACACATTTATCAATGTCATAAAAATTAATGTCATAACCATCTTTCATAGTGCTAGAAACCGAAATTAAATTCCTTCTAACGGAAGGTACATATAATGTGTCCTTTAAAGCTAAAACTCTACCACTACCAAACGAAATACTAATATTTCCTAATGTTAAAGCTGGGGATGCCGAACTATCTGCTTGATAAACATTGATTTCTCCTCTACTTAGCCGTCGCGTTACCTAAAACCCCTGCAAATAAGTGCAGACATAATTAGTGGCTCCCGAATCTACACACCATGCCATGGTAGAAACAACCGCTAAAAGAGTTTCAACGACAAGTAGATGTAAATCACCTGGTTTATTTTTCAGCTTGGCCAGATAAGTTGGACACTACTTCTTATGATGCCCAGGCTGCTTGCAGTGATAACACTTGCCCTTAGCCTTTTTCACACCAGCAGTTGCGCCACCAACAGAGGTTTTTTGAGCCTTTTTCTTCTTCTACCAGCCTCTCGTATTAGAAGAAGCACCTGCCTTAAAATTCAATGCCACAGGAGGAGCTTGTTGCTTGATAATAGTCTATGCCGACTGCAGCTCATTCAACAATTTCGCAAGTGACAAATCCATTTTGCTCATATTATAATTCAGGCGAAACTGCTGAAAACTGTCAGGCAGAGTCTGCAGGATCATTTCAATCTGTGTATCCTTATCAATGTTAGCTCCAAGGAACTCCAGTTCATTCAGAAGACTCATCATCTTCAGAACATGGTCCCTAACTGATAAGCCTTCAACCATTTTGGTATTCAGAAGAGCTTTCATGGCAGTCTGCTTAGCCGCACGATTCTGATCTCCAAACATTTCTTTGAGATTTTCCAGAATGTCATAAGCAGACTTCATCGACAGATGCTGATATTGCAGAACATTTGACATGGATGCCAGAATGTAACACCACGTCATCTCATCAGCCTTGACCCATTTCTGGTAAGCCTTTTGTTCATCATCCATGGCATCATCTCCAGGTTTTTCTGGACACACCTCATCAAGCACAAATTTGTACTCTTTAGCAATTAGGATAATGTCCAAGTTTCGTTTCCAATCAACATAATTCGGACCCTCCAGTTTATTTTGAGTAAGAATAGCAGTAAGGGGATTGAACACAGTCATTGTTAATCTGGAAAACAATTAATTAAATAGATCAAAGTCAGTCATGTATTATTTGAATATTAAAATTCAAAACACACTACACATACATAATCTATGCACCTTGAACAACAAATTTCGATGGAAAAAGAGCTATTCTTGCAATATACATATATAATGACAGATTATTCACTCCATGAATTTATACAGGTCATACTCAGATGGAGAGTAAACTGTTAATTTAAGTCAAGTGAATATCAACATTTAACATATATTAGTCCTATTGAACCAACATGCATACTCAGATGGAGAGTAAATACAAGTAATCAACAACTAGTATAACCTAGTGATTATCCATAATGAGTTTATCTGATATGGAAAAAGACCTACGTCAACGTGTAAAAACAATATATCACTAGTATTTAAACCTAGAGTCCATAGGAAACGATCCCTATCACCACTAGATTAAAAACAACTCAAAAACGTTTTTGAAAAATTTCCAAAAAATTAAAAAAAAAATATGTCCAAAACACCATCTAAACAACCAAGAAAGCCCAAAATATGGCTTACGTCATGAGCTAAGCTGATGTGTATTGCTCACTGGGCCGTTTCGCATGGACCTGCCAAGTTTCAGGTCAATCGAAGTCCGTTAACATGCTGACCTCCGATTTTCTGGCCTATTCGGCCAAATCATGACTTTTGCATTTTTCATGGATTAATATAATTTTCAGATTATTCTAATCAAATATCATCAACAATAAGCATATATTACATGATTTTCAGAATAATCATAATACCCATAAAATATAATTATGCTAAACAATAATGCAGTTTTACAGAAAAACAATCTTTGCATGTAATTCAAAACTTACATATCAACATGATACTAATTTTCATTGTTCATCCTAATCATTTAATTAGACATGAGTAGGCTCTGATACCAATTGTTGGATTATATATCACAGCGAAAGTAATTACAGTATAATATTTACGTGTGAATTAAACAATTAGCACATAGAGAGATTATTCGAGTTATCTCTTGAAGCGTGAACAAAGCAAATCAATATCCGTCTCTAGTTCCAGAGTTGCAAGACCTCAGTAAACTTTCACAATCTTCCACCGTGTTACCCAAATAATATCTGAAAAAAGAGAATTTCGGGTGGACAAAATTCAAGGAAGAAAAACGTATGCTTTTCCAATGCAAAACAACGGCCAACTATATCCCATGTACATATATAGCTACGTTTTTTAGGTTAAAACCCTTTTCCAAAACCTGTTAGGTTTTCTTCTTCTACTAAGGAAATGTTTCCTTTATTTCCTATTATTCAGGCATAGTAGGGACCACAAAATTTAATTAACAAGACTTCCTATTATGAAATTAATGTTGAAATTTTGAAATTAATTTCTACCGTAATAAATTACGAATTATTCCACTAAAAATTCGTAATTGCACTCCTTAGTTCAATTTTGAAATTCTTCCATAAAACCTTATTTAACTCCCCATGTTAAGATTTAGATACTAACCAATCAAATTAAATTACTGGCAATTTAATTTATTGATTACTTCATTTAGACTTTCGCTTAACTTATTTTATGTGTCGGATACAAAATCCAACGGCCGGGTTTACACATGAAAACTTATAAGTTTTCATAAAAGAGTATCATTAATCTCAAAAACCGAGACATGGATTCCATTAACTAATTATTACTTCGCTAATGTATATCATTATTGTCTAATTTACCAGGTTTATTGACTTACGAAAGAATCTCGCATTTTAATAAATCAAAACAATAAATGACATACACAACTAATAATAACTATATCAAGATTAAGAGTATAAGTACATTGAATGGACTAGAGAAATTATTTTATTAAGTCAGTATAAAATACTTATCTCTACTTGATCCGTTCAATACATACAAAATGTACTGGCACAAGAAGTTGGAATTAGACCATTCTCATAATCAAGATAAATTACTTTTAATCTTGTGCTACAACCATTCCGATGGTTTGTCCAATTCCATCATTAGATTGTGAACACAAATTTTATGACTTATAAAAACTGATGTGTCACGACCCAAAAATTACACCACAGGCGTCGTGATGGCACCTAGTCTCTAAGACTAGGTAAGCCGATTTCTATCACATTTTGAAGCCATTTTTTTTTGAATTAAATAAGTAACCAAAACTAACAGCGGAATAAATATGAATATACAACCTCCCAAGACTGGTAGTACTGAGTCACGAACTCTAACTGAATACATGGAATGATCACGAGGACCGAATATATAATACTGTTTTATTAAAAATTAACAGTACAATGAAATGAAAAGACTCCAAGGGACTACGACGACCAAGCAGCTCTACCTTGAATCCTTACGATCCCTCTTTAACTCTGCTCAAGTCTGATATCTCCATTACCTAGTTCTACACAAAAATATGCAGAAGTGTAGTATGAGTACACCACGGTCGGTACCCAGTAAGTATCAAGACTAACCCCAATGGAGTAGAGACGAGGTACATTCAAGACACTCACTAGTCTAATAACCTGTGCAATATAGTATGCAAAAATAATAGAAAATAGATAGCAGTAATAGCAACATCAATCAACTAGTGATTTAAATAGCAAGGTAACATGAACACCATAAATATTGCTCAAACGAGTAATAAACACAGGTACAGCCAATTAATCAGGTCCTTCAGCATATACATCTTTTATCTAAGTTATTCAATAAAAATCTCTGGAATATAATTCTTTTCCATAAATATATTTTCGAATATAATTCAAGTATATATCTTTCGAATATAATTCTTTCAAGTAAATATCTTTAGAATGTAATTCTTTCAAGTAAATATCTTTCAAATATAATTGTTTCAAGTAAATACCTTTCGAATATAATTCTTTCAAGTAAATATCTTTCAAAAATACTTCTTTCAAGTAAATATCTTTATAATATAATTATTTCAAATAAATATCTTTCTAATATAATTCTTTCGAATAAATATCTTTCAAATATACTTCTCTCAAGTAAATATCTTTATAATATAATTCTTTCAAATAAATATCTTTCTAATATAATTCTTTCGAATAAAAGTCACCATGTGACGCCTCATTTAACTTTCCTGGCGTGAGGAATACATTTCACATATCACATCAAATGGCACGACAATACCTTCGTGCACTTAGCTCATTCTCACCCAATATATATTTGATTCAAATCAATTGGCACGGCAACACACTTCGTGCATTTATATCTTCCTCATTGTGCATACATATAATAGTACCAACTAGGTGAGAGAAATGCCAATAACAATAAAAGAAATAAAGTGGAGGCACACATGAAGCAACAACGACTACAAGTCACACAGAAAACATAGATGCACAATAACATCTCAAGATAAAGGCACGAATGTATACACAACAAAATGATATCACAATATAATATATATCTCTCGTCCTCGCCTGCACGGAAACACCCTTCGTGCCATGAATATATGATAACATAAAAATAATTGCATGACATCACCCTTCGTTCTTTTACTCTCATCCTCACCTGATAAAATAAATGAAATAGCACGGCATCACCCTTCGTGCTTTACACTCTCAATGGCACGACATCACCCTTCGTGCTTTACACTCTCAATGGCACGGCATCACCCTTCGTGCTTTACACTCTCAAATGGCACGGCATCACCCTTCGTGCTTTACACTCTCAAATGGCACGGCATCACCCTTCGTGCTTTACACTCTCAAATGGCACGGCATCACCCTTTGTGTTTTACACTCTTCCTTACCAAGCACATGTATATCATTAACAAGCAAGGTAGGAAGCATAAATAACATCAAGGAGAGAGTTTAAACCACAACACGATACAACAATTCATATCGTAATTTCTACTGACCATAACCAAATTCCAAATATGTAGCAGAATCAATAAATTTATCAACAAATAGCCCAAGGCTCCACACAACATATAATAAACCTCAAAACAATCAACAGAGGTGAAAATACTCAGTATAGGGAAACGCCTTCATTAATCCAAATTCTTGATAATTATATTAACTCCTCAATTTAAACTAATTAATAAATATTTGCAGATAAGGGTTCCATCATGGATTTAATTCCAAGAAAATATCACATCAATAAATACACGGACTTCACGTAAAATCCAAGTTACAATAGCACTAATTTTATTATATAAAATACAAATTTGACAAACAAGGAACGAGGCATGATAATTCAAGGATTTAATAATGCCAACAATTATCTAATTTAATACATAAGAATGCCTAAAACTTTAAACCAAGAAAATTTGCACATATAAACCCGAGTACGTACTCGTCACCTCGCGTACTCAGCTTTTCACATTTTACAAAATGGCACATAAGACTCGATGCATAAGGGGTAATTTCCCCACTCGAGATTAAGTAAGACACTTACCTTTTTAAAGTTATGCCGATATTCCAAAATCGCATTCTTTCTTGAATTGACCTCCAAACCGCCCAAATCTATCCAAATTAATTGTATAACTTCATTAAAATTCATCGAAAATAATTCTGGATAATAATACGTCGACTTAAAAATTTATTCCAAAAAGTCAACAAAAGTCAACGTGGGGCCCACCCCTTGGAACCCGACATAATTTTTATGAAATCCGAACACCCATTCTGATAGGAGTTCAACCATACCAATTTTATTAAGTTCTGATAACAACTCGACCTCCAAATCTTAAATTTTTGTTTTTGGAAGATTTTGCAAAAATCTTGATTTCTTCCATTAGAATCCGAAAAGAATGATGAATATAACCATATAATCATGAAGTATAATCATTTTAGGATATAGAACACTTACCCCAATCCATATGGTAAAAATTGCCTCAAACATCGCTTCAATCCGAGCTCCACAGCTCCAAATATGTTAAAAATGGCTGAAATCTCGAAATATAGCTACTGCCCAGGTATTTACTCTTCGCGAATGCGAAACACAAAAATTTTCAGCCCCAAAATTGCTCTTCGCTATCGCGGAAAACCAATCGCGATCGCGAAGAACAAACTCCCCAACTCTTCCAGACAGCCTCTAGTATAATGGTCATAACCTTTTGTACATAACTCCAAATGATAAATGGTTTAACTTTATGAAAACTAGATTCAAGGAATAAAACTTTCATTTGTTGCTCATCTCCCAATTCCTTATATATTTCGAGATATAAGATTCCAAAATCAGCCCTATGCAACAGAGATTTCCATACCCTTCGCGGACAGCCTGTAGTATATCTACTATAACTTTTTATATACAACTCAAATGACAAATAGTTTACCTTTTATAAAAACTAGACACAAAGGGCTACAATTTTTATTTTTGGATCATCTCCAAATTCCTTATACATTGTGAAATATAAGCTTCCAAATTTGGGTCAGTGCAGTAGAAATTTTCCTATTCGCGATTGCGAAAGGCCTTCCGCGATCGCGATTCACTGCCATTTTCCCCATTTTGTGCTTCGCGATCACGGCCAATTCCACGCAATTTCATAGCGCACTGCTGTAGCCAAAAACCAGCAGCTATAAATGGCCTAGAAATGGTCCGAAACTACCCCGAAACTCACCCGAGCCCCTCGGGACCCTGTCCAATCACACCATCCAGTCCCATAACATAACACGGACCTGCTCGAGGCCTCAAATCATATAGAACAACATCAAAATGATGAATCACACCTCAAATCAAAATCTATGAACTTTAAACTTTCAAATTCTATATTTTATGATGAAATACATCAAATCAATTCGGAATGACTTCAAATTTTGCACACAAATCATAATTGATATAACGAAGCTATTCAAATTTTCAGAATCGGATTCCGACCCCGATATCAAAAAGTCAATCCCCCGGTCAAACTTTTCAAAAATTCGACTTTCGTCATTTCAAGCTTAATTCCACTACGGACCTCCAAATAATTTTTCGGACACACTCCCAAGTCCAAAATCACACAATAGAGCTAATGGAACTGACATAACTCCATTCCGGAGTCGTCTTCGCACATTTCTGACTATGGTAAAAATCTTAAGACTTAAGCTTCCATTTTAGGGACCAAGTGTCCCAAATCACCCCAAATCATCCGGTAACTGAATTCAACCGCGCACGCAAGTCAATACACATAATACGAAGCTGCTCAAGACCTTAAGTCGTTGAACGGGGTGTTAATTCTTAAAACAACAAGTCGGGTCGTTACACAATGATTTAATCTTCTGTGAATAAGCTAAACTCTATAAACTAAATCATCTACTATATAAGGAACTGACACACAAACCAATACATGATCTATTTAAAATAAAACTTTATTGAATTGAATAAGTAAATAAATAATTATTCCATAAAGAATACTATAACAATAAGCATGGTTTATAGTATATCCTAACAATCCAAACTCTCGAAACTTTTAAGATGAAAGATTTAAGTTGTAATAAAACATATCGTAATAATTGAATTTTTTCTTAACTTTACCCCCCTCAATGTAACAACTCGATCGGTCGTTTTGAGCTCTATCGCATCGTTCGGTGGTTTGAGGCCTTGAGTAGATTCACTTCATGTATTATGACTTGTACACGTGGTGGGTGTTGAGTTTCGGGAAGTTCAGAGTTGATTGGGATGAAACATTCTAATTTCGGAAGTTTTAAGTTGGAAGAATTGACTAAGGTTTGACTTTAGAGTAAACGGCCCCGGAATCGAGATTTGAAAGTTCCAACAGGTTCGTATGATGAGTTCGGAGTTGGGTGTATGTCCGGTTGAGTATCGGGTCGCCCGGGAGCATTTCGGCGCTTATTGTGGAAAGTTGGCATTTTGAAAGTTTTAGGATTTCCTAAGTTTGGTTTGAGGTCGACGTTGGCGATATCGATATCCGTTTGGGGTTCTGAGCCTTGGAATATGTTCGTATCATAATTTTTGACTTACACGCAAAATTTAGCATCATTCCGGGATGTTTAAGTGTAATTCGGACGTGTTCGGCGAAGTTTGAATGTTTAAAGAAGGTTTCGATCGTCGATTCATAGTTTTGATATTGTTTGGTATGATTTAAGGCCTCGAGCAGGTCCATGTTATATTATGAAACTGGATGGTGTGATTGGATGGGGTCCCGGGGGCGGCCTCGGGTGTCTTTCGAGATGGTTTCGGATCAAGTTTGGATGATTTGATGTTGCTGGTTGCTAGTGTCTCGTTTTGTTCTTCGCGAACGCGAAGGGATTCACGCGTTCGCGAATAAGGATTTTTGGGGTTGCTGGGATTTTCCCATCGCGAATGCAATGAAGGAGACGCGAACGCGGAGCAGAGGCTGGGGTAGCCTATGCGAACGCGACTTAGAGTTCGCGAATGCAAAGAGGAAGGGGGCTGGGGACTGTCAGGTATTAAGCCTTCGCGAACGCGGCTCGTGGCCCGCGATCGCGAGGCAGTGGGATCTGAAGGCTTCGTGAACGCATCCAGTGGGTCGCGAATGCATATAGTAAATTTTTGGAGGCAATTGTTTTAGCCTTCGCGATCGCGAAGGTGCTCCCGCGATCGCGATGAAAGACGGGCCTGGGCAGAATTGTTTTAAGTGTCATTTCACTTATTCTCTCTTGGTTTGGGCGATTTTTGGAGAGCTTCAAGGGGAGATTTCTATCGTCTACTTCAAGGTAAGTAATTCCCCCATAATGTTAATCAAATACATGGATTATATGTGGATTTGAACATGAAAATTAGTAAAAATTGTGAGATTTTGAAAGAAACCTAGAAATTGGTATTTTTGGATTTTTACCACGAAATTGAACGTGAAATTAGGAATAAATTATATATTTGAGTTCGTGGTGTTATGGGTAAAGTTTATCTTCGAAACCTTTTGAAATTCGGGCATGTGGGCCAGAGGGTTGACTTTATTGACTTTTCGAGCGGAGTTGAAAATTGTTATAAATTGATTTATTATGAGTATTAGAGTGTATTATTTATTGGGTTGCACATAATTTGACTAGTTTTGGAGCTACGGCCATCGATTTGAGGTGTTAGAGTGGCATTGGAGCCGATTATGGAACTTCAGGGCGAGGTAGGTCTCTTGTCTATCCCTGTGAGTGGGAATTTACCCCATAGGTGTTATATTCTTATGTGCTACATGCTGTGAGAGATACACACGTATGAGGTGACGGATATTCGTGCGTATGCTAGAATTCCCGAATATGTCCGGATAGACTTAGATTCACGCCATGCTATAATTGTACTATTTGAGTTATCTTTGCTCGTTTATTTCCTTTATTTTGCATTACGACTTGAGAATAGACTTGCATAGGGTGATAGACTCGCTATTGAAGAGATGTGAGGAGCTACTTAATAATCCGCAGAATAATTTGTGCTTCCCTTATGAATTTCTCCTGCATTGTGCGTACTCATTGCAACATTTTCCTTAAATTTCATAACTCACACATATATTCGTGAGTGGGGTCAAGGATCCGATCGGGTCGTTCGCCTCGGCAGAATTTTGTACCACACTCTTATGGGAGCGGGTCATTCGCCTCGGCAGTATAATAGATGCATCTATGATTCGTGCCGCTCGACCCTCGGCAGTGTACATATTATTATGGGATCAGGCCGTTCGCCTCGGCAGTATTACATTCCTTATGGGATTGGGCCGTACAACCTCGGCATAATCGTGTGATATATCGCTAGCAGTCCGAATATTCATGAGAATTTTCTTCCACTAAATGCCTTGCATTTTATATGGTGTTTCTTATTCATTTGATATTGGCATTTGATATTTTTCGAGTTGTTGAGATAAAATACGAGATTGAGAAATTTATATCGTTAACAGAAATTTTGAAAGATTATGCTGGTTACCGTTTCATCCTACTATTACTGTTGTGCTTCATATCTATTTAGGATTTAGCACTGCTTTATTGGACCTCTAGTACGTGTCGGCGTCGACCCCTAGTCACTACTTCTCCAAGGTTAGGCTAGATACTTACTAGGTACGCGTTGATTTACGTACTCATGCTACACTTATTGTGCAGGTATATATATGTGTCTGGTGGTCTTTTGGGTGCAAGGGCGCGGCTGTTGCGGGGACATTATGGTGAGCTGCATCCCATGTTACGATCCGCAACATACATAGTCTCCATCAAAGTTATTTATATTCTCCTGTCTAACTTGTATTCCAAACAGATGTTATATTATTATTGTACTCCTTAGTAATGTTCATTGCACTTGTGACACCGGATTTTGGGGGTTCCTACTGGAGGTTCACTATTGTAGTTCACGTAATTATTATCATTTCACCTTGTAATTTATATTTTATACGGAAGTTGAAAAATAAAATCACGGGTTTTCTGCAAGTACCAGACCTTACTCTACTTATTTAATAGGATTCGTGATTTCAAAAATAAAAAAAATGAGTAACTAAGTTGATTAAGCACCGTTGGCTTGTCTGACAGCGGTGTTAAATATTATCACGACTTATAGTGGATTTTGGGTTGTGACAGGCAATCTCAATATTACTCGTTCTGACAAACCGATCAATTCATTTGAAAAATATTTGACTTTTTATGAAAACAAGAAGTCATTTAACTCATTTTCTAGAACTACCATTACTATTTCACTTCTTGGAGGGTTAATATACTCGAATAATCTATATATTTATATAATTGAGGGAACTAGACCGGTGATGTAGCACTATCTAACTTCAGAAAACATAATTCTCTTTTTTGTCAAATTTTCACCATTTTTCTCTATTTAAAATTTAAAGAAAGGAAAACTTGAAAAGATACAAACATTTTGAAAGGTTGTGTCCTAATCAGTAACTAACCTCTTCTCTAAATCCTTGTGTCCAACATAAATAAGTAACCAATTTCTGCTTCCAACCGTTACTTTTGCCAAAAATAAATAAATTTAAAAAACAGCATTGTGTATATAAACACTAAAAATACAACAGTCTTGAATAATATATTTTCTTGTCCATTTCAGTGGCCAATTCTTCTTCTTCTTCTCCTTCTTCTTCTTCTTCGCGAGAAATAAAATTCAAGGAACGATTCTGACAAACCACTCTGCCTATCGTAAAAGTGCGAAATATATTGTGCAAAATACAGAGAACAGGTATAAGAGTGTAACTGTGTAAGGCAGTAAACATAAGAGTGATTTGAAAAACAACAGGAAGATAAGGGTAATCTCAACCAGCGCTTCATTCATAACGAATGCGCTTCCATTAAAAAAGCAGTAGAAAGCAGACCTACACAAGGAACTACCCAAGTCAAAAATAAATGATTTCTTCTTCTTAAGATCCAAAGTTAAAGCCATAGCAATGGGAAGTTAAAGACAGCTTTAAGCCGTGCCAATGCCACTATATATGAGAAGAAAGATGAAGATATACATAGAGGTTAGCAAGAGGGTAAATTTCTACGCATTTGGTCTATATGAAATTGTATTTGGACATAACATAGTGCCTTCAAGAATTAATGGAGGTCAACAAGAGATATATATAATTTATTTTTTTTATAATATCTTAAAACAGATTTATATAGTCGATTATAAAATATTTAGAAAACATATGAAAAAAGTATTTAGATTATTTTAAAGAATCGTATAACTGATTTTATTCATATTTACACTGTTTACATGAAATTGATGATATGAAGATTGTTGGAGGCGGATGCACGTAGGCCCAAGTGATGTCACGTCACATCGTTTCGTCGGAAAATTTAACTAATTGCGTTTGCGGTAGATGATATGCAAAAACAAAATCAGCTATAATATAAGTAAAGAGACACAACTTATCAAATATATTTCTCAGTCCAGTCGCCCAACGCGGGGTGCTCCTGCAGAAGGTCGGGTGGTCGATTCTACATACCTGCATGATTTTCACTTATTTGAGTTTATTTTTGCTAATAAAAAAGAGATGCTTCAGATAGCATGGATTCGAACTGCCGACCTCTGCTACAAAATACAATGAACAAGCTTGTAGAAAAGATACTTCTATGATGGTTAAATAATACGAATTAAAGTATCTATCTATAAACACAGTAAAACTCCTTTAAGATTCGTAATTTTTTAATGTGTTGGTTTGCTGTTACTATCACCGTCTACCGATTAATTGTGACACCGGGCAGAGCTAATCATACAAAATATTTATATTTGTTGTTTAATCAATCAAATTATAACTTCTTTTTTGTATACACATACATGATCGAAAACTTTATCATAATTTTAACTATATTTACCAAAATAAAAATTATATATTAAATTGACCAATTTTTTCCGGACAACGTGAAGCGCGGATAACACCACTAGTTCTATATAGAAGAGACGTTTTAACAGTGATAAATGATTGTTTAGGCAAATATATATTTAATTGTTATAAATATATTATATTATGAATGTTCATTTAGTATTCTGTTATAAATAAACTTCCTAAAGAAGCTTATTCATATGAAACTCCGCCGTAAATATGTTTATCTATTTAGTACTCTATTGGAATAAGTCTCCTCAAAAAGTTTATTCTTTTGGTACCCCGTTATAGATAAACATTACCCCCGGTAGAAGATTATCCACATCTGGTACAATGCACTTATCCTTTCGGTACCCCGATATGGATAAACATTATCCCCGTTAGAAGATTATCCATATATGGTATAATGAGCTTATCCTTTCGGTACCCCGTTATGGATAAACATTACCCCGGTAGAAGATTATCCATATCTGGTATAATGAGCTTATCCTTTCAGTACCCCATTATGGATAAACATTACCACCGGTAGAAGATTATCCATATCTGGTATAATGAGCTTATCCTTTCGGTACCCCATTATGGATAAACATTACCCCGGTAGAAGATTATCTATATCTGGTATAATGAGTTTATCCTTTTGGTACCCCGTTATGGATAAATATTATCCCCGGTAGAAGATTATCTATATCTGGTACAGTAGCAGCTTACACAACAGCTTGCTTTCTTCTATAAATAGATGAAATTTCAGTTCATTATGTACATAAGTTTGAAGTTTGAATAATATATCAGTTTCTCTCTATACCTGTCTTTACTTTACATTCTTTATTTTATAACACGTTATCAAAACGAGACTCTGCCATCTCGAGCAAATACTTTAAAGGTATTAGAGGTATGAACTTTCTTTTTCTAAATAATGTCAAATCTTTCTAAACTTGAATTTGTAGTCCTGGATATATCAGGCAAAAGCTACATGTCTTGGGTGCTTGATGCTGAAATTCATCTTGATACGATGGGTCTCACAAACACCATCAAGGACAAAAATCAAGCATCAAACCAAGACCGTGCCAAAGCAATGATATTCCTACGCCATCACCTTGATGAAGGCTTGACAATGGAATATCTCATTATTAAAAATCCAGTCATACTGTGAAATAATTTGAAAGATAGATATGACCACCTGAAGATGGTCGCTCTTCCACATGCACGTTATGATTGGACTCATCTAAGGCTACAGGATTTTAAATCTATCAGTGAATATAATTCTGCTATGTTCAAAATTATTTTTCCAATTGAAACTATGTGGTGATAAATAAGATTTTAAATCTATCAGTGAATATAATTCTGATATGTTCAGAATTATTTTTCAATTGAAACTATGTGGTGATAATATTACTGATCATGATATGTTGGAAAAAACTTTCACCACTTTTTATGCCTCAAATATGCTCCTGCAGCAGCAATATCGAGAGATGGGATTCAAAAAGTATTCTAAACTTATGTCACATCTTCTTGTAGCCGAGCAACATAATGGGCTATTAATAAAAAAATCATGAAAGCCGATCTACGGGTTCTTGTCCATTCCCTGAAGTGAATGAGACGAACTTCCACCAAGCTAAGCGTGGAAGAGGACGTGGCCTCAGTCGTGGTCATGGTCATGGTCGGGGAAGAAGCACTAATCATGATAATAATAATGCACCAAAGAATCCTCCTCACCCCCAGCAGTGGAAAATAAAAGAACAAAAGCATGAAGCGGTGCAAGCAGCAAAGGTAGAAAATGCATGTTATAGATGTGAAGGAAAACGGCACTGGTCACGTACCTGTCGTACGCCAAAGCACCTGGTTGAGCTATATCAAGCCTCCCTGAAGAAGATAGAGAAAAATGCTGAAGCAAATTTTATTTCTGAAGATAATTTAGACTTCATGCATTTGGATGTAGCTTATTACTTTGCACTCCCGGAAAGAGAAACAAGTCATGTGATCGGTGATGAATATGTAAAAATGTAAATATTTTAATTTTTATTATTTATAGTAGATAGTATGGTTATGTAATTGTTGTATATAAATAAAAGTTATGCTTTGATAATGATATTTACTACCATATTTATTTTGTTTATAAAGAAATTTTTTCTCATGATACCAGAAGTGTGTGAGAAATATTTGATAGTACAAAATATATCAAGAACTCCTGAAGAGCTAGCTGTTTGTCTAGAAGACATATGACACCAGTAGTGTCCGATAAATATTTGATTGTGGATAATAAACGAAGGCTCTCGAAAAGCTTATGTACAAATATGTCATTTATATTATATGATTATGATCAAAACATATGTTGTAGTAAACCTAAAATTTACTAATACAAATGGTTATTATATTGAGACTACAAATGATTGGAAGATTGAAAATTTTCATGTTTCCACAATCATAAGGGGGTAAAATAATATGTATGTGAGAAGTGACCTGCCTTATTCTTCAATTTGTACTATATCATGTATCACAGTAAATCAGAAGTTTACTCATGCAAAAGCAATCACAATAAATCAAAAGTTTTACTGAGGCAAAAGTAGCTACAGTAAATCAAAAATTTGCTGATACAAAAATAGTCACAGTAAATCAGAAGTTTACTAATGCAAAAATTTATGCTATAATAAATCAGAAGCTTACTAAGAGATAGCGCATGCCATGATAAACTTGAAGTTTTCATTTGCCATTTTTAAATGAGCTATTTGAGAATTCAGATAAGCATATGCTGAATAACTAGAAGATTCTTCAAGAATTCTCTTGTGTTGCTTGTTCTCATAATAAATTAATTATACCAACTAAAGTTGGGACTAAGACCCCTGAATTCTGAAATATATAAAAGGTGAATATGGGCTCATTCACCTATTATGTGAACCACTTATAGATGCATATATGAGATGGTTACATGCGTGTTTATTGTCAACCTGCAGTTTGGCATTTGAAATTGCTTTTCTCAATTAAGAACATAATTTTAAGATTATGAAATCAAGATAGTTCATTTTGATGATGCTGGTTTATATCTAAACTAGTTTAGCATTGAATACCTCCTGGCTAAACTATTGTTTATGAGAACAAAGCCTCATGTGTTGGTCTAAGATTTTTTAAATTGCATACAGTGGAACTTGTATGCATCAGACCAACAAAATATAATAAGTCTTCCCCTCACAATTGGTTTAGGATCAGAAATCAAATATTTTTACTATCTAATAACTTTTGATGTGGGGTATATGATTAAATTCTCTACCACAATGCACAAAGATAAGTTTCCCAAAGAAGATTGGGGATATGTGTTAGTTTTTCTAACATTTGGTGGATGGAATAAACAGCTGAAAAATATGATATATGAATTGAATTATCATTAATATGATCCTCACTTAGAATATAATTCAAGTCAAATGCCAGAAGTATTTGCCGATCCAAAATTAAATATCATATTTCAACTGTAAATACTCCTATTAAAATTAAAGTCCCTGAAGGATAAAGTTTACTGCACGCATGAAGCATAGTAAACCGATCGGTTACAAAGGTAACAATCCATAAAAAATGATGGGAGCAAATGATCAAAATGATCATAATGATGAGGAAATGAGCTCTAGAAGAGCCCACAGCATAACATTTCATGAAACTCCAGAAGAAGTTCAGGTACCTGAAAATAAAGAAAGTGATGAGATCTCAACAAGTTATGTCGCTTAGGAACCGATATAAAATGATCGTCGGCGATATATCTAATACAATATAGTTCACAGTATTGTAAAAGATTGTGAGGATCGGACCTGTAGTCCAGACACCTGAAGATGTCATTCCATCTAAATGCAAGTCATAACCTATATGACTTATTTGATTAAGTCTATATGAAGATCCCTGAAGGATTTAAAATGCCTGAAGCAAATCCAAAATCTCGGGAAATGTATTCAATCAGATTACAAAGATCTTAGTATGGTTTAAAGCAATCTGGGTGCATGTGGTATAATCGCCTTAGTGAATATTTGTTGAAAGAGGATTACATAAATGATGTTATTTGTCCATATATTTTATAAAGAAAATGACATCATAATTTGTTATACTTGTTGTTTATGTTGATGACATAAATCTTGTTGGAACTCTAGAAGAGATCCAAAAGACAATTGAATATCTTAAGAAAGAATTTGAGATGAAAGATCTTGGAAAGACAAAACTTTGTCTTGGTCTGCAAATTAAACATTTAGCAGACGGGATCTTTATCCATCAATTTGCCTATACAAAAAGGAACTTAAAACGCTTTTACATGGACAAAGCGCACCTATTGAGTACACCAATGGTTGTTCGATCACCTGAAATGAATAAAGATTTATTTCGGCCTCCAGAAGAGGATGAGGAACTCCTTGGTCCTGAAATACCTTATCTTAGTGCAATTGGTGCACTTATGTATCTTGCTAATGCTACAAGGCCTGACATAACATTTTCTGTTAATTTACTAGCAAGATATAGTTATTTTCCTACAAGAAATATTGGAACGGGATTAAGCATATATTGCGATATTTAAAGGAAACACTTGATATGGGTTTATTTTATTCTAACAAAAGTAGTATAGATCTTGTTGGTTATGCAGATGCGGGTTATTTATCTGATCCACATAAAGCTCGATCTCAAATCGGGTACATGTTTACACGTCGAGGTATTGTCATATCATGGCAGTCCACAAAGCAATCTATTGTTGCTACTTCTTCAAATCATGCTGAGATAATAGCTATTCATGAAGCAAGTAGGGAATGCGTATGGTCGGGATCAATGATTCATTTTATTCAAGGAAAATATGATTTGGAATATGATAAAAGATCCATAATTTTATACGAAGATAATGCTGCATGCATAGCCTAATTAAATGGGGAATTTATACAAGGAGATAAATGGTGATATTGATGTGCAACAAATCCGTTCAAGTGACAATCCGGCAGATTTATTCACTAAACGTTTGCCAACTTCAACTTTTGAGAAGATGGTATACAAGATTGGAATGCGGATACTCAAATATTTGAAACAGAATTTTTATCAGGGGGAGTAAAATACACGCTATACTCTTTTTCCCTTACTAAGGTTTTTTCCACAGGGTTTTCCTTATAAGGTTTTTTTTTAGACAACGAGTTATGCGTATTACTAAACATGTGTACTCTTTTTCCTTCACTAGGATTTTTTTCCACGGATTTTTTTCTAGTAAGATTTTAATGAGGCACATTATCTTTTAATGAACATCCAAGGGGGAGTGTTATAAATATATTATATTATGGATATCCATTTAGTACTTTATTGTAAATAAGCTTCCTGAAGAAGCTTATCTATATGAAACTCCGCCGTAAATATATTTATCTATTTAGTACTCTATTGGAAATAAGTCTCCTGAAAAAACTTATACTTTCGGTACCCCGTTATGGATAAACATTACCCCTGGTAGAAGATTATCCATATCTGTTATAATGAGCTTATCCTTTCGGTACCCCGTTATGGATAAATATTACCCCCGGTAGAAGATTATTCATATATAATATAATGAGCTTATCCTTTTGGTACCCCGTTATGGATAAACATTACCCCCGGTAGAAGATTATCCATATCTGGTTAATGAGCTTATTCTTTCGGTACCCCGTTATGGATAAACATTAACCCCGGTAGAAGATTATCCATATCTGGTATAATGAGCTTATGCTTTAGGTACCCCGTTATGGATAAATATTATCTCCGGTAGAAGATTATCTATATCTGGTACAGTAGCAGCTTACACAACAACTTATTTTCTTCTATAAATAGAGAAAATTTCAGATCATTATGTACATAAGTTTGAAGTTTGAATATTATATCAATTTCTCTCTATACCTGTCTTTACTTTACCGTCTTTATTTTATAACATTAATAAGGTTATTAGTATCTTTCTTAAAAGGTGCATAAAAATCTTTAAACTAGACAACATCTATAGACCGGAGATAATAATGAATTCGGACAAAAATTATCTTATTTACTAGTTGATTAAAGAGTTAAACGAAATTTTACGCTCACCATAATAACTTTATGAATGCACACTCAAACTCTATAGTCTACCTAACTATATATTAGATGGACAGATGGAATAAATACAACTGTAAAGTGAACAAAGCCCTTAGTCGTTGGACACAAGTTAGTATGTACATTACTGTCTTTGTAAAATGTTAGGGCTCAACCATCTCAATAATACTGATATTGTTCGCTCTAGGTTAAATTCACACGTTTTTTTTTCAAAAGATCTTACACCTTTAAAAGATCCCTACACCTTATATGTATGCTCCTAATTATTTCAATTACCAATGTGAGACTTTGTTCGCACACCCAACAATATCCTCCTCGAACTACATTTGACGTAACCCACTACCACGATCCACAGGTCTCCCACTTAAAACAAATTTAACGTGGCCCACTATCATGATCCATGGATTAATTTTCGAGATTCATTGTATGTCATGCACATCGTCAGAGCACTTATGGCAACCAAAGCATGCAACTAGCGTCTTCTTGTATATGCGTCTCCAAACTCGTAAGGATAAAAAAACTGAGCCCCACACCATGACTCAGTTTTTCATCGCCATACTCGTCCCATCAAATCTAGGCTCTGATACTAGTTGTTGGCCTAAAACACTAAGATAGATACCATTAGCATCATTGAGATAAGCAAGGTAGTTTTGTAATTTCTCATGTACTTAGATAATAAATCTATATAGCTGGTAACAGACACTACTTGTACCCAATTCTAATTTTGAATTAATAAGATCTCTCCCCCTTCTCTCTAATTCCTCTCCCTAAAATCTTCTGTACAATTCATCTAAGAAGTTCTAGGTCATGAATTGGTACATAATTTGCTCAATTCTTCATGGTAACAGAGCAACGAGCAAAGGACTAGGTAAGATTCCTTGAATTTCGAGTGCAAATCATCGTCGAAGAAGATCGATTAGGGCTCATCAACAGGGCAGACGAAGAACTCAAAATCGACCACCACCATCCACTTTATCTGCAACCTTCCAACACTCTTGGTGTGTCTTTAATATATTTCAAGCTCGCACGATCTGAGAACTACGGATTGCGGAGCACTGTTGGCGAAGAATACGTTCAGATTCATGGAAGGAACCTGTGTGAAATGCCTGTAAAATGGAGCACTAGCAGAGCAATGGGAGCGATGTAACGCGATAGTGCTGTCATGGATTGGAAAATCAGTTTCAGCAGAGCTATTTCCTAGTATTGCTTATGCTTCAAATTTAGAAAAAACTTGGAGTGAATACAAGGAGAGGTTTAATAAATCGAACTTAACCAGAATCTATCATCTGTGGAGAGAGATAGAAACCCTAACTCAAGGCACAAACTCTGTAACATCATACTACAAAAAAATGAAGGATTTGTGGGATAAAATGGATGTTCTATTTCCAGGAAAGGGTTGTGGTTGTGCAGAGTTAGAACCTTTCTTTGAACACTTTTATCAGCAAAGACTATTACAATTCCTAGTGAGACTTAATGAGAGTTATGGTCATGTAAGGAGTCAAGTTTTGATGAACAAGCGTATGCCCTACTATTCAAGAGGAAAGTCAGAGGGCACTCGTAATTGACAATTACAAAGAGCCATGACAATGCTAGCAATAAGAGGGCAAAATATGAAGGGAAAGAAGCCTGGTTTAATCTGTGAGTACTGTGGGTACAAAGTAGAGGTGTTCGTCGATCTATACGGTACGGTATTTAGACATTTTTATTCAGTATTTTTGGTATTCGATTTCTTAAAATGCTATACCAATACTGTACCTAATTAAATTCAGTATGGTTCGGTTTTTCTCCTTTCAGTTTTGATTTATTTGGTTTGGTAACTTCGGTTTATTAGATTTGAATACTAACAAGTGCATAGAGTCATAGACTATAATATTCTTAATTAAAGTACTCAAAAGTATAAAACTAAAAACGTTTGTTGACAAAAGTTTTGTCCAAAACCAGCAAATATTAACCTAGAGAGAGAAAATTGCACATAAAGAAATAAATTTGATCATTAGAAATGTCTTCTTACTTGCTTAGAGTTAATTGATGAACTTACAGAATAAAAGAAAGTAAAATTTTAGTTTTTTTTTTTATATTTATGTTATAATTAATAATATGTGTTTTGTGTAATATAATATATATTTCGGTATTTCATTTTAAAATACCAAATATCATACCCAATGCCATATTTTTTAAAAACTTACACCAAATACCATACCGAATACCAAAATAGCGAATACCAAATACCAAAAACTTCAGTTTAGGTACGGTAATTCGATATTTAGCAAATTATACACAACCCTAGTACAAAGGAAATTTAAAGAAAAATTGCTATAAAATTGTAGGATATCCAGCAAACTTCAAAAGCAAGAAAAAAAACTCTTTCTGGAGGAGTTAGATCATACGCACATGCAGTGAGTTCTGAAACTGGTGGATCATCTGAGAATGCATATGGGCATTTCTTCATAGAGGATCAGTATAAGCAGTTGCTGGGACTGCTAAATAAATCAGCTGCAGGAGATTGTTATGCTAACCTGGCAGGTATAACCACATTATCGTGCAATTCCTTTACATGTGATTGGATAATTGATATCGGAGCAATACATCATGTAATTCCACACAAAGAAGTTTAAGATGATGTAAGTAAAAATCCTAATTGTGGGAATAATAGTGTACAAGTACCTTTTGAAAATAAATGTCTAGTTGCACATATTGGTGAAACAACCATACTAGGAAATCAATTATTGAGGAATGTGCTATATGTTCCTGACTTCAAATTCATCATGTTGTCAGTATCCAAATTGACTAAAGAACTTCATTGTTCTGTTTATTTCTTTCCTGATTTATGTGTGTTTTAGGAACTTTACAATGGGAAGGTGATGATGATTGGTAGAGAAAGAGATGGATTAATTATAAATTCTTGGGAGAAAATTTTCATCATTTGTTGGAGTTGTATCACAAGCAACTGAAGATAAAAGACTATGGAATCTCAGACTAGGGCATCCCTAAATAATTTCAATACAGCATATATCACTATTCAGGAATAAAGTTTATGAAGCAGTACAACATAATTGTGAAGTCTATCCATTAGCAAAGCAGACTAGAGTTAAATTTTTCACTAGTAATAGCAAAACTGATTGTATTTTTCAGCTCATACATGTAGATGTGTGAGGCTTTACAAGGAACCTACATATGACAGAAAGCATTATTTTGTGACGATAGTGGATGATTTTAGTAGGTTTACTTGGGTGTGCCTTTTGCAAGAAAAGTGTGAAGCAGTAATTATAATCAAAGACTTTCTATCAGTGGTAAAAAATCAGTTCAATACTAATGCCAAGGTGTTGAGATCAGATAATGGGAGAGAGTTCTTTAATTCTAACTGCAATGATTTGTTATCTACTTTTGGGATAGTGCATCAAAGTAGTTGCCCTTACACATCCCAACAGACTGAGGTGGTAGAAAGAAAACACCAACATATTCTAGAAGTAGCTAGAGCTATTAAAATTTTAAAGTTTTATGCCGACAAGGTTTTGGGGTGACTGTGTTAAAACAACTATATACTTGCTCAATAAATGGCCAACATCAGTTCTACAAGGAAAATCACCCTATGAAATGTTATATGGTAAACCTTCTAAGATTGATCACCTAAAGGTTTTTGGTTATCTTTGCTATGCAAGCACCCTACCAAAAGGTGACAAGTTTGCCACTAGAGCAAGGAAAGAAATTTTGGTAGGATACTCAGAGACACAAAAAGGCTACAAATTATATGATTTGAAATCCAGAAACTTTCTTGTAAGTAGAGATGTCCAGTTCATGGAATATATATTTCCTTTTTCAAAGTTAGATCTTGATATATCAGATCCTTTCTTGGATCATGTTATTGTACCTGCAATGATAGACACCTCAGAACATCAGCCTACTTCCTCAACTGATGAAGCAACAGGTTCACCTTCACAATGTGCTGCACCAGCTAGTGAGGTGGGTGTTTTACCCAAAGATACAGAGTTATCACATGCTTCAGGAAGGTAAAGACTAGAACATATTCATGTTGTTGAAGATGTGAACACATAACCTATATAAGAGGAAAACACTATAAGTAAGTTAACAGACTATGGCAACATGGGTGATAACTACATTCTAGATGGCATTCAAGACCATGATGAAGGGAGAAAGAGTTCAGGAGTGTCAAGGCTTCCCATTTGGATGAGAGACTATGTAACCACCAAACATGCTAAACAAACTGGGAGCAGCAATTGCATATATTCCATCTCAGATAACTTATACTATGCCAATCTTAGCAAGGCCTATCAGTCATATTTGGATGCTTTCTCTGTACATACTGAACATGCATCCTTTAAGGAGGCTTCACAAGACAGCAGATGGATTGAAGTAATGCAACATGAAATCAATGGTCTTCAAGAAAATCACACATGAGACATTATAGACTTGCTATTAAGTAAACAAGCTATTGGTTCTAAATGGGTGTACAAGATTAAATACAAAGCCAATGGAGAGGTTGATAAGTTCAAGGCAAGATTAGTAGCAAAAGGCTATAACTAAAAGAAAGGATTGGACTATCATGATACATTCTCCTTAGTTTCCAAAATGGTTACTGTGAGAACTGTATTAAGTATAGTTGGTTCAAAAGGATGGCCCTATTACAAATGGATGTTAACAATGCATTGTTACAATGGGACCTCTATGAAGAGGTTTACATGTATTTACCTCAGGGCTTTCATAAACATGGGGAGAAGAAAGTATGTCGGTTAGTAAAATCACTCTATGGTCTCAAGCAAGCTCCAAGACAGTGGAATATAAAGCTCACCAATGCCTTGACTTCTGGGGGTTTCAAATAGAGTCCATACGATCATTCATTATTTACAAAGAAGCAAGGTCAGAGTATGTTAATTATACTAGTCTATGTGGATGACTTGCTAATTACAGGGAATTGTTCAAGGCTGATAGAAGATGCTAAGCTCACATTGCACAGCAAGTTCAAAATGAAAAACCTAGGGGAATTGAGATATTTCCTAGGTCTAGAAGTGATGGGATCTAAGGAAGGTATCCTACTAAACCAGAGGAAATATGTCTTGAAATTTATTTTAGAAGTGGGACTCAGTAGTGCTAAACCTGTGAGCACATCATTAGAACAAAATCATAAGTTGATGACTGTTGAATATGACAAACATGTGGGAAGGTTAGATTATCTGAATTAGAAGACACAATAGGCTATCAGAAATTTGTTGGGAAGCTGCTTTACTTGGACCATTATCAGGCCTGACATCAGCTTTGCTGTGCAAACTTTGAGTCAGTTCATGCAACAACCCAAATAATCACACATGGATGCAGCCATGCGGGTGATCAGATACATCAAATGAACTCCTGGATTGGGGATTCTTTTTAGGAAAGGGGTAGTAGACCAACTTAATGCATACTATGATTCAGACTAGGCATCTTGTCTCAATACTAGAAGGTCTGTGAGAGGTTTTGTGGTAAAGCCATGGAATTCTTTGATTTCTTGGAAGTCCAAGAAGCAACAAACCATCAGCCGAAGCTCTGCTGAAGCTGAATACAAAAGTATGGTTGTTGTGGTGTCAGAAGTTACATGGTTAACTGGTTTTTTGGCAGATTTGGGGGTCTCAGTTTCTAGACCAGTACCATTATTTTCGGATAGTAGAGCAGCTATACAAATTGCCAATAATCCTATTTTTCATGAGATAACGAAACACATCGAAATTGATTGCCATTTTGTTAGAGACAAAATTAAATATGAGCTCATTGTGCCACACTTTGTTCCTTCCTCCATGCAGCTGGCAAACTTGCTTACAAAGGGGATTGGCACTGTTCAACATACTGCTTTAGTGTCCAACCTAGGAATGTTTAATATTTTTCACCCTCCAGCTTGAGGGGGAGTATTGAGATAAGCATGGTAATTTTGTAATTTCTCACGTACTTAGATAATAAGTCTATATAGCTGGTAATAGAATCGACTTGTACCCAATTCTCATTTTTCAGTTAATAAGATCTCTCCCCCTTCTCTCTACTTCCTCTCTCTAGAATCTTCTCTGCAATTCATCTCAAAAGTTCTAGGTCACGAATTGGTGCATAATCTGCTCAATTCTTCAAGTATGGTGTGATATTGTTCGTTTTGATTCAAGTCTACACGGTGTTTCCTAAAAGGTCGCACACCAATAAGAGATACTTATACTTTATATATAGGCTCACAATTAATTCAGCTAACAATATGAGACTTTGTTTGAACATCCAACATAAAATAATGTACTTAATGTGTTTGATCAACCTATTTTTCTGAGTAAAAATAGAGAAGCCCAATTAATAGGGTATTTGGATTGGTTTTTAAAAAATAGCTTATAAGGTAAAAGTCAAAAGCCATTAGTTGGTAATACCAAACTTTCGTCTTTTGGCTTATTTTTGTACTTTCCATGCTTAAAAAGTAAGTATTTTTAAGAACGTTTTATCATTCCAAACACCACTAAAACTAAAAAAGTATTTAAAATCCAAAAACACTTAAAATAAACCAATTCAAACACCCTCTAAGTGCGGTGCAAGTCAAAGATGAAATTTTAATTTTACAAATGACCCCTCTTGCAATTAAAAAAAAATAATCACAACGCCTATTTCTTGATCTCTATGTTCGTGCAGTGTGTAGCAACAAAGACCCAGAGGAAATTAATAAGACAAAAGAAGCAATATATAAGTGCAGTGATGATTTTAATGGTACCAGATCTTTCAAAAAAAACATATGGACTTGGCGTAAAGCATAAAGCATCAGACCTTATTAAGAATATCTATGAATAGGTAGAACCCAATAATTTTAATTTATGTGTGGCGTAATGGCATCTAACATACCCATTTAATTTTGAGATGATTATTAATTTACGAATTAGATTCAATGTCTAACCTCCCAAAATGCGGCTTTATATTAAGAAAAAAGATACTTATTTCAAGTTCTAAGGTAGCTAGCTATATATTGTCACGATCCAAAATCTACTATAGGTCGTGATGGCACCTAACGCCACCGCCAGGCAAGCCAACTGTGATTTATCCATTTAATTGCTCATTTTATTACTTTTGAAGCATAGATTTTAATAAGAAAAAGGAGATTTACACTTCCAAGTCACGGGAACGTACAATATTTGTAATTTATAAAAGAAATGAAAGGTGATAATAATGTACGAAACCCTAGGCGTCAACTAGTATAACCCAAAAACCCGGTGTCATAAGTGTATGGGTATTTTCTAAGGAGTAAAATAACAATACAACAGCTGTTCGGAATATAAATAAGACAGGATAAAATAAATAGTACGACGGAGACTCGGTGGACTGCGATGCATAGCCTGCATTGCAGTTCACATAAAGTCTCCTCAGCAGATTTGCCTACGTGCCAAGATGATCACCAAATGAACTTGTCAGATCCTGCACATTTAGTGTAGAAGTGCAGCATGAGTATGTAAATCAACGCGTACCCAGTAAGTATCTAGCCTAACTCCGGAGAACTAGTGACGAGGGGTCGACATCGACATTTACAATAAAATAATATAATAATTAATAACAGATATAAAGTATACAACGATAGTGGGGTAAATCTGTAAATTTCATAATCTTTCAAATATTTCTTTTAAAGTATATACTTCTCGATCTTGTATTCTACATTAATAACTCAGAAAATACCAAGTGTCAATACCAAATAAATAAGGAATACCATAAAAATGTCGGGCATCCGTGGAAGGTTTATCTCGTGAATATTCGGACTACTAGCGATATAACCCACGATTCTGCCGAGGTCGTTCGACCCGATCCAGAATAATGTGTACACTGCTGAGGATCGAGCGGCACGAACCAAAGATGCATCTATTATACTGCCGAGGCGTTCGGCCTGCTCCACAAATAACTCCAATGCGCCCATAACTCAAAGTGTTAAGGCTCGGCCTATTATAATCTTTACTCTAATGCTTATATTTAATCAATTCATAAAAATTCTCAACTCCGCTCTAAAAGTTAATAAAATAACCCTCGAGCGCACGTGCTCGGATTTTGAAAATTTTTGAAGATAAACTTTACCCATAACACCACGAACTCAAATATATAATTTATTCGTAATTCCATTTCTAAAATCATGGTCAAAATCCAAAAATACTAGTTTCTAGATTTTTCACCAAAATTCCAAATTTTCACAAATTCTCATGCTTAAATCCATATATATATATATACAATTTATTTACCTCACAATGTGAAGAAATAACTGACCCCATAATAGGTGATGAAGATAGCACTCCAAAATTGCTCCAAAATCGGTTCCCATGGACGAAATAAAGTGGAATTGAGACAAACCCCCGTTTTAAAAGAACACACTACCCAACCCGACCTTCGCACCTGTGGTCCATTAGCCACTTCTGCGGCTCTGCACCTGCGAAAAATCCATCGCAGATGCGGATCCAGCTCAACCCAATAGTCCTCGCATCTGCGCCCCAAGTAGCGCATATGCGCTTCAGCTTCTACAGGCCTCAAGCGCTTCTGCGCTCACGCACCTGCGCGTTTATGCCTGGTTCTGCGGCCCATGCCTTTTGGCCAACGTCCGCTTCTGTGCTGCCCCAATCCGCAGGTGCAGTCCCGCTTCTGTGACAAAACGACCGCATATGCGGTCCCAACACTACCCAACCAGGATCAGCTTCTGCGCTTGCCTGGCCTCTTTTGCGGCGTCGCACCTGTGGCCCATTTTCCGCAGGTACGATTGCACTAATACTCAGGCCCTTCAGCAATACAACAAAGC
Source organism: Nicotiana tomentosiformis (assembly GCF_000390325.3). Lineage (NCBI taxonomy): Eukaryota > Viridiplantae > Streptophyta > Magnoliopsida > Solanales > Solanaceae > Nicotiana > Nicotiana tomentosiformis. The sequence goes on along the minus strand of NC_090819.1, from coordinate 98,749,430 downwards.
TCCAAATTGATCTGCGACTCAACCAGAACACACCCGAGACTCCCGGGACCCCGTCAGAACTTACCAATAAGTCCCATAATATAATACGGACCTATTTTGGGTCTCAAATCACACCAAACAACATCAAACTCACGATTCGACGATCGAAATCCTTCTTTAAGCTTTCAAACTTTGACGAACACATCCGAACCATACCAAATTATTCCAGAATGACTCCTAACTTTACGTGCAAGTCACAAATCACAATACGAACCTATTTTAAGGCCCAAAACTTCTAACGGATATCGATAACACCAAAATTCATCTCAAACCAAACTTAGGAAATTCTAAAGCCTTCTAAATGCTGACTTTTCAGAATAAGCACTGAAATACTTTCGGGTAATCCGATACTCAACCCGAACCTATGCCCAAGTCTGAAATCATCATACGAATCTATTGGAACTTTCAAATCTCGATTCCGGAGTCGTTTACTCAAAAATCAAACCTCAGTCAATTCTTCCAACTTAAAGCTTTAGAAATTAGAATTTCTTTCCAAATCAACTCCGAACATCCCGAAATTTAACTCCGACCATACGTATAAGTCATAATACCTGAAGTGAAGGTACTCAAGACCTCAAACCGCTAAACGACGTGCTAGTGTTTAAAACGAGCGGTCGGGTCGTTGCATTCTCCCCCACTGAAACATACTTTCGTCCTCGAATGTGTTAAGCATTGCTCCAGAGTTGTCCAAAATCATTGTTTAACACTTCGTGCACCTACCCGTGCCACCACAACCCAGTTGAGAACATTAGCCCAAACCAGACTAAAGATCCTCCCTTTTTATTTAGTCGAAAAGCCTTAGAACCAAATTCCAACCTCCGAATTTCTCTACAAAACCCGTTTCTAACATACGAACACCGTATCAATCACTACACACTGTACCAAAACATGATCGTACACGTTTTTTGAATTCACACCATGCACCGCATAATTCACATGTCCATAATACATCCTCCGACCACAACAACTGAAATCTCACGAATTTGATGCCCGCAATACGCCACATGACACATGTGAGCCCTGTTCCAATTCTCGCAATACTGCCACGATGAAAGAGACGTGTAGAAACTCATAAACATATGACGAATCAATAAATCATGGAGTCTCTCCTCCTGATAAGAACTATTACCTCATTTGATTTGAATAACGATATTTTCTCTTTAATGTACCTTATATAAATTTGATTTCACTAATTTCAGGTCCAATAATCTCGTCTCACCCAGTGCAAACTGCTCAGTCAATGGGTCACCTCAAACACTGACCAAGATCTTATGCAACACCATCAAAGCGCCAACAAGCCACCACTCGAATATAACTCATAAGGAAGAACGAACTCTGACAGGGAATTACCAAGCATGCGTAACGACTTAAACGGTCGAATAGATGTTATGAACCTACCTCAAGGATGAAAAACAAGGAACACAAAATAAGTGTAAGGAACTATGCTCAACATCTCACTATTGCGGCGTGCAACCCGATCCAATATGATACTGTTGCGGCATGCAACCAGATCCACACAACATGCCCGTGGTGGCGTGCCACCCCATCCAAATAATATACCCATGGCGGTGTGCCACCCGATCCACACATAACAATCAAGAAGAAAACACAAACATCAAGTCGTAACGCTTATACTTACAAAATGCCCGAATATCGACCACAAGCATGCCAAGTTCATAATACAAATCCTGAGGAGACAGATAGCGTCATACGCTATGAAACCCAAGCACAACTAAGGTGCGATATATGACCTGTGTCACGAGAGCCACCCTGCTCATATAACCCCACAAGCTACACGAGACCTCAACACATGTGCGAATAATCAAGCCGTCTCACAACCCACATGGCACAATAGAGACTTGCATTGAATAGCTGACGACGGGAATAACATCCTATGCCCGACGAATCTTCCATAAGCAATGCTATGAAGAATGAACATATCCAATATGACGTAGAGCATGCCTTCACATTAGACCCACCAATGGACCTCAAACCGATTCTGATCATACCATACTAGGCCAATAACCTTCCAAGGATCCACAATGGCCATATTCATGACACACACGAGTAGCCATCCACTCCAAACCAACTCCCACGGTTCACAACCAAGGGAAATAAAGCGCCTTCCAAGTATAAACTCTCACATTAACGATAGTACCAAAAATCTCCGCACTTGGTTTCAATATTTAACAATCAGGTGACTAACATGTCACACTCATACAAATTTCCCCGTGGGGTACGCTCCCACAATCTTCCCCCCAGGTAACAAAGTCCGCACATCCATACCACTAACCGTACTAGTTTTGTATAAAGAAAATCAATAATCCGCAAATCAATACACGAAGCCTCATACACAGAATGCCGTTCTCAGGTGACACTAAAGAAAATGCCACATATCATGCCGCTACACAATAATACAAGTATTCACCATAACCCTTGAACTACCAGTAGAATAAATACTTCACTGGCTATAAACCTTTTACTTAGCTCGTTTCAGAAGAGATAACGCAACACGCAACTGAATTCCCAAATGGCAGAAAATACAAAACTCAAGTCGTGATCTAACCCGCCATGACTCCTCCGAAATCTATTTACACCACAAGGCCATTTGAATCAAATATCTCCCAAATCAATCGAGTTATAGTGGCTGTCAATCCCGCACGTACAACCACAAACCACATGTATAACTTCACCCACTGAAGGAACTGACCATTGCCAAAATCATGATGATTCAACCATTATTAACCGACCCAACTTCTTTCAATTTACTCTTGACCTGACTTGGAAATAATAATAGCTCAATTCACAACATAACGAACTCAATCCACACTCATCCCGAGTGACCCGAATCGCGAGACCACATCATCTCAATACCCACTGCAAAAACTCGATCTTTAATTTCACAACGTACGTAAAATCCTTAGACACCGCGCTTACATCCTTGAACCCATTAGAACCACTATTGGGAGCCACCCACTCTGACCTGGTCCCGAGTTTAATCAAACTCCAACACTCTGGTAGCATATGAACACTCCCAAAGAAGCAACCGGCTGAATTCCTTTCTTTCTACATTACACCCACAAGAAGCATAAACTCTGAGTCTTCCCAAAACATGCACCTGAATCGACAAGGCGAAGTATAGCACACATTCATCAAGTCCCTTGCTCGAATTTTCCACTGATATTTTCTTTTCTTACTCATAAATAATCCACCAACGCATCGATAATCAGAAACCGCACAAGCAGACAACCACATGATCCAATCATAGACTGTGGGCTCCCCCACTTAGCTTTAAGCTACCATCACATAATGTAGAGCCCATAATGATTCCTCCTTATCAATTACCATGATCTCACACCATTAACAAATCAAATTTCTCGAAGTCTTTTGTTAAGCTTTTCATGAAACATTCTGAATTATCAGCCACGATCGCATAATCGACCTTCTATTATGTAGTAAGCAGAACTCTTTGTGGAAACCTCATTGAAATCACGCAACCGCTAACCTGTTCACAGGAGATAACCTACTTGTGGTATTTCATGCCGACATCTTCCAATGACGCTGCACCGGGTACAACTACTATGAGTTTAGTAAACCCTCCTGAGCCCATGATCATCCACCAGTTGTACAAGTATGTTCCTTCCCCATAGACATCAACTGAAAGTCCAACAATACCTTCCAAGCCCAAAGTCATATTACATCCGAAACGATAATCAAATCTTCACACCCCTCTTCATTTCAAGCAAACTGCTTTCTGCCATATTCAATCTTTCTCCATACAGTAACCACCCTTCCAATTATAATCCGTGGACCTAGTCAATTTTCAACCATGATTCCCAAACCATTCTAAACTTTCTCATGGCATGCGGCTATCCTGCCACGGAATCCATATGCTAATCTGCCACTCTTACTTCGGTTAAACCATCTCCTTTAAGCAACTTCTCGGCCTTTTTTTTCATACTTGACCTGCTAGTAATTCAACCACCGGGAGACACCTCCCGACATGCCTTTCCTCATACTTCGGAGCCCAAATGTTGCCCCAAATCAATCCATACCTGTAGCACCTGAACTAAGGAATTGCTACCAACTCTAAACCTCCTAGAAGATCATCTTTCTTGAGCCATTAGCTTCCGGAGCACTGGTTTGATTCTGAAATCGCTACACACCGCCATCTCTGACAACCGCTTCTTACACACTATTCCACCTCACTCTACCCCGAAGGCAAATCGAAGGAGACCATAACACCGGCGAACCTTAATACATTCAAACAAGGATAACGACACCACATCATACATGAAAATTCCTCTACGCTCGAAAATATCAAGTCTCGTTACTCCATCAACCAAAACTTCAACATCCATAGTCTGATTGCCCTTCCTCCGCTGGGATTAGATGCCAAACCTATAAACCATGAACTGAGAAATCCTCCTTTCGAGTCATTCACTGCCTCGACACATAAACAAGCACCCCACCATCACACCAACATTGTTCAATAACAACATATGAACATCATAGCAATCTGCATGTAGCCTCAAAACCATAGGCAATACTGATACAGGGCATGGAAAGACATAACCCCCTTCCACAAGACGACGATAATGACTCGCTCGAGTTCGTAGGGAAAAATATTCTGCAGTACAATTACAACTCCTCAATGCACAATTGATAACAAGAACTCCATGTCGCATAAGATTAAGTAGGAAGGAAATAAAGGCACAAGCTTCAAAGGAATCAAATCGAACGATGAAGAAATCAAGAAGGGAAGTGCTCCTAACAATCCTATAGCCTCTCGAAGATAAGTAAAGATGTCTCCGTACCAATCCGCAAGACTCTACTAGACTTGATCATGACTCGTGAGACCTAAGTGAACCTAACACTCTGATACCAAGCTGGCATGACCCAAAATCCACTATAGGTCATGATGCCGTCTAACACCGCCGTCAGGCATGCCAACTGTGATTTATCCATTTAATTACTCATTTTATTACTTTCGAAGCATAGATTTTAATAAGAAAAAGGAGGTTTACACTTTTAAGTCACGGGAACGTACAACATTTGTAATTTATAAAATAAATGAAAGGCGATAATAATGTACGAAACCCTAAGCGTCAACTAGTATAACCCCAAAACCATTGTCACAACTACATGAGCATTTTCTAAGGAGTACAATAACAATACAACATCTATCCAGAATATAAATAATACAGGTTAAAATAAATAGCACGATGGAGACTCGGTGGACTGCGATGCATAGCCTGAATTTCAGCTCACATAAAGTCTCCTCAGCAGATCCGCCTACGCGCCAAGATGATCACCAAATGAACCTGTCATATCCTGCACATTTAGTGTAGAAGTGCAGCATGAGTACGTAAATCAACACGTACCCTGTAAGTATCTAGCCTAACCCTGGAAAATTAGTGACGAGGGGTCGACATCGACACTTACTGGAGGTCTAATAAAATAATATAATAATCATAACAGATATTAAGTGCACAACGATAGTGGGGTAAATCTGTAAATTTCATAATCTTCTAAATATTTCTTTTAAAGTATATACTTCTCGATTTTGTATTCTACCTTAATAGCTCAGAAAATGCCAAGTGTCAATACTAAATAAATAAGGAATACCATAAAAAAGTCGGGCATCAGTAAAAAGTTTATGTCGTGAATATTTGGACTACTAGCGATATAACACATGATTCTGCCGAGGTCATTCGGCGCGATCCAGAATAATGTGTAAATTATCGACGGTCGATGGGCATGAACCATAGATACATCTATTATACTACCGAGGCATTCAGCCCGCTCCACAAAAAAGGTAGGAAGTTACCGAATTACGAGACACGTGTTTACAATACAGTACATGAGCACATAACGAATATAATCTTTACCATTTCTCAAATAACTCGCCCACAACTCAAAGTGTTAAGGCTCGGCCTATTATACATAAATTTATTTCTAGATCAAATTCAGTTATACTTTAGTTAATTAGGCCAGTAGAACGAGTTCAAATAATTCAATTATTATATGATAAAGTCCTAAGATTATATGATAAAGTCCTAAGTCTACCCGGACATAAACATATTTTAGATACGTACGGACTCTCATCACCTCGTGCGTACGTAGCACCCACAACTAGTTGCACATATAAATAAATATCACCTAGGGGTAGTTTCCCCCTTACAAGGTTAGACAGGAGACTTACCTCACTCCGAAGTTTCATGACCTGCTCCAACGCCTCTCTAACACCTCAACTCGAAGCCGAACGATTTGTAACTAGTCAAACAATGCGTAACTCAATCAACATATACTCCAATGTTTATAATTAATCAATTCATAAAAATTCCCAATTGCGCTCTAAAAGTCAATAAAATCAACCCTCAGGCTCACGTGCCTGGATTCTAAAATTTTTCGAAGATAAACTTTACTCATAATACCACGAACTCAAATATATAATTTATTCCTAATTTCATTTTGAAAATCGTGGCCAACATTCAAAAATATCAATATTTAGGTGTTTTACCAAAATCCCAATTTTCGACAAATTCTCATGTTTAAATTCATATATAAACCATGTATTTAGCTCAAAATATGAAGAAATCACTTACCCCATAATAGGTGATGAAGATAGCAATCCAAAATTGCTCCAAAATCGGCTCTCATGGACGAAATGAAGTGGAATTGAGCCAAATCCCCGTTTAAAAGAACACACTGCCCAGCCCGACTTTCGCACATGCGGTCCATTAGCCGCTTCTGCTGCTCCACACTTGCGTAAAAAATCCATCGCAGGTGCAGCTCCAACTCAACCCAACAGTCCTCGCATCTGCGCCCCAAGTAGCGTATCTGCGCTTCCGCTTCTGCGGGCCTCAAGCGCTTCTGCGTTCACGCACCTGCGCGTTTATGCCCGCTTCTGCGCCCCGGGCCTTTTGTCCAACCTCCGCTTCTGCGCTGGCCCACTCCGCAGGTGCGGTCCCGCTTCTGTGGCTAAACGACCGTATCTGCGGTCCCAGCACTGCCCAACCAGGATTTGCTCCTGCGCTTGCCTGGCGACTTTTTCCGCATCGCAGTTGCGGCCCATTTTCCGCAAGTGCGCTTGCACTAGTACTCAGGCCCTTTAGTAATACAACAAAGCTCCAAATTGATCCGCGACTCGACCAGAACACACCCGAGGCCTCCGGGACCCTGTCTGAACTTACCAACAAGTTCCATAACATAACATGGACCTACTCGGGGTCTCAAATCACATCAAACAACGTCAAAATCATGATTCGATGATCGAAATCCTTTTTTAAACTTTCAAACTTCGACGAACACGTCTAAACCATATGAAAACATTCCGGAATGACGCCAAACTTTACGTGCAAGTCACAAATCACGATACGAACCTATTCCAAGGCCTGGAACTTTGAACAGACATCGATAACACCAAAATTTATCTCAAATCGAACTTAGGAAATTCTAAAGCCTTCCAAATGCCAACTTTCCACAATAAGTGCCGAAATGCTCCCGGGTGATCCGATGCTCAACCCAAGCCTACGCCCAAGTCCGAAATCTTCATACGAACCTATTGGAACCGTCAAATTCCGATTCCGAAGTCGTTTACTCAAAAGTCAAACCTCAGTCAATTCTTCCAATTTAAAGCTTGCGAAATTAGAATTTTTTTCCAAATCAACTCCGAACATCCCGAAATTCAATTTTGATCACACGTACAAGTCATAATACCTGAAGTGAAGCTACTCAAGGCCTCAAACCGATGAACGACGAACTAGAGTTCAAAATGACCGATCGGATCGTTACATATATGTACCGCTCCTCCGCCTCCCCTACCAATTAAAGAAAAATAAAAAAAATTCCGTACCTCCAATTCCAAGAGAAAAAGGAAAAAACTAAAGCAAAAACAAAACAAAGAAGAAGGCAGAACTAGGATATATGCCATAACACATGAAATGTTGTGGTGAAAGCTAGGGACTATACAAAATAAAGGATCAATATATAATGGCAGGCCCCTTCTCCAATTCTCTGATAAAGATAAAGTTAGAAATAGTTTATAAATATTTGACCAAAGAGATATAGACACAAAGAGGTTCGCTAACGTGCAGCCATCCATAGATTCTACTGCACAAAAGCAGCTTAAAGTATATATACTTTACATTAATTAAACTGTAATAATGGGGAAGAAGTGAAAAAGTAGCCTTTGAAAATAATGTTGGGATCAAAATCTCTAAACAAATTATTAGGTTATTATTCCTTTTTAACGTGTTGATATAGTGGGTCCACTTTGTGGGGATTAGATTTGATACTTAGCGTAAAAAAGTAGGTAAACAAATTACTTGAAAAAAGAAATAAAATAGATTAATCTTGATTTGATTGGTTTAATGATCTTACGTAATCATACTTCCCTCGTTCTAATTAACCCAAGAATTAAGCTTTTTGCGTCCTAATCACAAATAAATTCATCCAATAAACCCCTTAAGGCCTCCACCTTTTCCGACACCTCACCGCGAAAACGTTTTAACAATTGGAGCTATATACGTGGAAAATATTATTGTATATCATTTTAATACTTTTAGATTATAAAAAGTTCTAAATTATTTGTCGTGTAACAAATAATTTACTAAATTATTTTTAAATTTGTAAAATACTGAGTTAAACTAATCTAATTTAACTTGCCATTCGGCAAATAATTTAGAACTTTTTATAATCTAGAAGTATTAAAATGATTATTATTAAAGCTAAATTATATAAAAAATTATATTTTAAATAACTTAGCTATTAACAAATTATTTTAATAGCAATAATTTGAATTAGTTCAATTCAGTATTTTAATTCCATGTTAATAATGATTTCTATTAATTACCTTTATAATGATATAATAATAGTATTAAAAAAATTGAAACGGTTAGTGGTGGCTTCCATCGATCAAAAACTGGCCTATAACAAAATTTCTCCGTAGGGAAGTATGGAAAATGTGGTTATTGTGGCAACCGACCTTTGATTTCCTTGGACCACGTAAGAATTCGTCGTCCGTGGTAGCTATGGGTAAGAAGAGTCGTCGTCCCGATCATATACCCGCACTGAAAGCAATTAAGATGTATACGGTCAAAATAGATTTCGGCCTTTCTACTTTCGATCGAGTTCGATTGGTAAGCAACCGAAGTGGGATTTTGGGATGAGTTCCGAAGACAGTACAAACGAGCCTCGAGTCCGAAAGTAGATCGAGGAGTCGGCTCGATACTTTTATCGAGCCCGTGACCAAATCGATTCGCAAGGCATTGCTTCGAGGTCGGAAATGCGCTACGCCCACCCCGAAGGTCGAACTCAAGCCAAAAATCGAGGGCTCGACCCAATAACGAGCTCGAGCCAGTATCGAGCTCACATACAAGAGCCGTTACAACCGCACTAAGGGAGAGAATCTTGGCATGAATCGAGGAAGAGACAATTCATCATGGGTCCTCCACTATATGCTTTATTTTATTATAAATAAAGTAGGATCCCTCTATTATAAAAGGGGGAATCCTTGTAAGCATAAAGACACCGAATACACTGTAAAAAGAAGATTACTTCTCATATTGAAAGATATCTCCTTGTGCTTGTTTTACTTTATCTTATTCATTCTTTTTGCTCACTATTCCCATTCTCATAGTCAAGAATACACATATTTCTATCTGTCTATACGATTTGTATCAAATGGTATCACATATCTTTAGAACCATACACAAATTTAACGTTATCTGATTTTTCGGGTAAACTGTTTGGCGCCCACCGTGGGGCTAAGGATAACAGTGATTGTTTGATATAAATTTGCAGTACATACCAGTTTACAACTTCGAATCAGCAATGGCTTTACCTATCGACCACGAAGCCGGACTTCAAGATGAAACCAACAACTTGGTACCCGGGGCCGGAAGGTCAGTTGACGATGGCACTGAGGCTCGAATCGAAGTACCCAAAATTTGAGCCGAAGTACCGTTAGATGTCAATTCGCAAGTGGCTCTTGAGGCGAACCAGCGTTCCGAACCGGAAAACAATATTCAGGGCGGTACTCGATCTGTAGCTCGAGACACCCATAACGTGGGGGAAATCGGAGCCAGCTTATGTATGATCTTCGAGATGTTACAAGCCCAACAAGTAGCGATAGCTTAGTTGCAGAGCCAAACTCATATACAAAGCAGGACAGATCCCAATCTGCTTCAAGAAATCACCCCCAGAACAGAGCCCGCCATAATGAAATCAAACGAGCAAGAATCGGGGACCACTCCCGAAATTACTAAATTGCTCGAGGAACTCACAAAATGAGTCGAAGCCAACGACAAGAGAGTGAAAAAATACAATGCTAGGGTCGATCAAATCCCAGAAGCTCCACCAATGATAAAAGGGCTGGATTCGAAAAACTTTATACAAAAGCCTTTTCCCTTGAGTGCGGCCCCAAAACCAATCCCCAAAAAATTCTGTATGCCCGAAATCCCCAAATATAATGGTACGACCGATCCTAATGAACACGTCACCTCTTACACATGTGCCATCAAGGGTAACAATTTGGAGGACGATGAGATCGACTCTGTGTTGTTGAAAAAGTTCGGGGAGACCCTCTCGAAGGGAGCGATGATCTGGTATCACAATCTGCCGCCAAATTCCATCGATTCTTTTGCCATCTTAGCAGATTCGTTCGTAAAGGCACATGCTGGTGCCATAAAGGTTGCAACAAGGAAATCAGACCTCTTCAAAGTAAAGCAAAGGGGTAATGAAATGCTGAGGGAATTCGTATCCCGATCTCAAATGGAATCCATGAAATTGCCACCGGTCACAAACGATTGGGCCGTCCAAGCTTTTACCCAAGGGTTGAACGAACAAAGTTCGATAGCATCACGTCGGCTGCAGCAAAATTTGATCGAGTATCCAGCAATAACTTGGGCAGATATACACAACAGATATCAGTCCAAAATTAGGGTCGAAGATGACCAGTTGGGAGCTCCGTCTGGACCCATGCATCAGAACAGGACAGCTACTAAAAACCAAAGGGAGATCGACAGAGAACAAAGTTCGAACAGAGACCGATATCAACTGTACGTTGCATATCGGATGAACAACGGTTCAACACGCAATACCGCTCAGAACAATCAAAGGATTGATCGAGGGCAAAATTCTCGGGGACTTATGAGCAAGAGCGGCTTTGATAAATATGCCGATCCTATAGAAGCACCTCGGTTATGGGAATATAACTTCAGCATTGATGCATCCGCCATCGTGTCGGCTATCGAACGCATCAAAGACACTAAATGGCCTCGACCCAAGCAGACCCATCCTGCCCAAAGGAATCCCATTCAAATCTGCGAATATCATGGCACCCATGGCCACAGAACGGAAGATTGCAGGCAACTAAGAGAGGAAGTAGCCCGGTTATTTAACAAAGGCCACCTTCGAAAATTGTTTAGCGTTAGGGTGAGGAACCATTTTAAAAATAGGGATTTCAGCAAGCAAAACGAGAAGGAAGAGCCACAGCACGTCATTCACATGATCATCGGCGGTGCTGATACCCCTCAGGGACCAGTGCTTAAACGTACTAAAACATCGATTGTGAGAGAAAAGCGATCTCGAACTCAGGATTACACACCCGTAGGAACTTTGTCCTTTAATGATGAAGATGCAGAAGGGGTTGTACAACCTCATAATGATGCATTGGTAATATCCGTGCTCATGAATAAAACTTAAGTTAAACGTGTGTTGATTGATCCAGGTAGCTTGGCCAACATCATCAGATTGAAGGTCGTAGAGCAGCTCGGCCTGCGGGACCAGATCATACCCGCAACCATGGCTCTAAACAGATTCAATATGGCATGTGAAACCACCAAAGGCGAGATAATTCTACCAATAAACGTGGCCGGAACCATCCAGAAAATAAAGTTTCACGTGATCGAAGGAGACATGAGGTACAACGCCCTTTTCGGAAGGCCATGGATCCACAACATGAGAGTTGTACCTTCGACCCTACACCAGGTCCTCAAATTCCCAACATCGAAAGGAGTCAAAACAGTGTACGGAGAACAACCAGCCGCAAAATAAATGTTTGCCATTGAGGAAGCAAAACCAATATCCTCGCCTTCGTCAGTAAAGGGATCGGGCTCGGAAGGAGAACGAGACACCAAATAGCAATCACAGGCATCGGCTTCGAACCAACCAGATAACCAGATGATCGAAGAAGATGATGATCAGAGAGTCCCTCGATCCTTTGTGATTCCCGATGACTCTGACGCCACCAAATCAACAATTGAGGAATTGGAGCAAGTCACACTAATCGAGCACTGGCCCGAACGAAAGGTATACCTGGGAACGGGGTTGAGCCCCGAACTCAGGAAGAAACTTGTTCAATTTCTTATTGATAATATTGATTGTTTTGCCTGGTCCCATTTAGATATAACAGGAATTCCATCGGACATAACGACGTATCGGCTAAGCTCGGACCCTAAGTTCAGACCGGTGAAGCAAAAGAGAAGACCCCAGTCCGAGGTAAAACATGCATTCGTAAAAGACGAGGTAACCAAAATTCTCAAGATAGGGTCCATTCGTGAGGTGAAATATCTCGAATGGTTAGCCAATATAGTTGTAGTGCCTAAAAAAGGAAACAAACTTAGAATGTGCGTGGACTATAAGGATTTAAACAAAGCATGCCCCAAAGATTCTTTTCCGCTACCCAACATTGATCGCATGATCGATGCCACGGCCGGTCACGAGATCCTCACTTTTCTCGATGCCTATTCCGGGTATAATCAAATCCGGATGAACCCGGAGGACCAGGAAAGGACTTCATTTGTCACCAAATATGGAACATATTGTTATAATGTGACGCCCTTCGGGCTTAAAAATGCAGGGGCTACTTACCAACGCCTAGTAAATAAAATGTTCGAAAAACAAATAGGTAAATCAATGGAAGTTTATATTGATGACATGCTAGTTAAATCCCTGCGCGCAGAGGACCATCTGACCCATTTGCAGGAAACGTTCGAGATTTTGAGGAAATACAACATGAAGCATAACCCCGAAAAATGTGCTTTCGGGATCGGTTCGGGCAAGTTCCTCGGCTTCATGGTGTCAAATCGGGGAATCAAGATTAACCCCGATAAAATCAAGGCCATCGAAGACATTACCATCGTGGACAGCGTAAAAGTTTTACAAAGGCTAACGGGACGAATTGCGGCCCTAGGCCGATTCATTTCGAGATCATCAGATCGAAGTCACAAAATTTTCTCCCTGCTCAAAAAGAAGAACGATTGCGCTTAGACCTCGGAATGCCAACAGGAATTGAAGGAACTAAAACAATATCTGTCGAGCCCACCACTACTTCACACTCTAAAAGTAGACGAAAAACTTTGCTTATACTTGGCAGTATCAGAAATCGCAGTAAGCGATGTCCTAGTTCGGGAAGAGCAAGGTACGCAATTTCCTATTTATTATATAAGTCGAACCTTAGGAGAAGCAAAAGCTGGATATCCACACCTAGAAAAATTGGCACTTGCACTGATAAGCGCCTCTAGAAATTTACGATCAAACTTTCAATGTCACCCCATATGCATATTAACAACTTACCCACTTCGTAATATTTTGCACAAGCCCAAACTATCAGGCCAATTGGACAAATGGGTCGTCGAACTCAGTGGGTATGATATCAAATATCAACCCCGTACGGCCATTAAGTCTCAAATTTTAGCAGACTTCGTGGCCGATTTCACGCCAAACCTCATACCCGAAGTCGAAAAAGAATTCCTGTTGAAATCGGGTACGTCCTCGAGGGTATGGACCCTTTTTACGGACGGGGCCTTGAACGTAAAAGGGTCCATGTTGGGCATAGTTTTAAATCCAACCACAGGTAACACTATTAGGCAATCTATTAAAACTACCAGGTTGACTAACAACGAGGCCGAGTATGAGGCCATGATTGCAGGTCTCGAGCTAGCTAAAAACTTAGGAGCAGAAGTCATCGAAGCCAAATGTGACTCTCTGTTGGTGGTAAGTCAAGTAAACAAAACCTTCTAAGTTAGAGAGGATAGAATACAAAGGTATTTGGACAAACTACATGTCACTTTGCACCATTTCAAACAATAGACTTTACAACACGTTCCACGAGAGCAAAACAGTGAGGCTAATGCACTTGTAAATTTGGGATCATCGGTCGAGGAAGGTGACTTGAGCTCGGGGACTGTCGTTCAAATCTCGAGATCCGTGATCGAAGAAGGTCACGCCGAGATAAATTCTACAAGCTTAACCTGGGATTGGATAAATAAATATATTGAATACTTAAAGGACGGAAATCTCCCATCGGACCCTAAAGATTCAAGAGCCCTATGGACTAAAGCTGCTCGATTCACGGTGGCTTCAGATGGAACATTATACCAAAGGACATTCGATGGACCATTGGCAGTATGCTTTGGTCCAGGAGATACCGATTAAATCTTATGTGAGGTGCACGAGGTTACTTGTGGGAATCACTCCAGTGCTGATCCATTAGTCCAAAAAATAAGCAGGGCAGGGTATTATTGGATCGATATGGGCAAAGATGCGAAGGAATTTGTTCAAAAATATGACAAATGTCAAAGGTTTGCACCAATGATCTATCAACCTGGAGAGCAACTTCACTCGGTCCTATCCCCATGGCCATTCATGAAATGGGGAATAGATATCGTCGACCTCTGCCATTGACCCCAGGTAAAGCCAAATTCATCTTATTTATGACTGATTATTTCTCTAAATGGGTTGAAGCACAGGCGTTCGAGAAAGTAAGAGAGAAAGAAGTTATAGACTTTATCTGGGATCATATCATATGCCGATTCGGGATACCCGCCGAAATAGTATGTGATAATGGGAAACAATTTGTGGGCAGCAAAGTGACGAAATTCTTCGAAGACCACAGAATAAGAAGGATATTATCAACACCGTATCACCCCAGTGGGAACGGACAGGCCGAATTAACGAACAAAACCGTCATTCAGAACCTAAAGAAGAGGCTTGGTGATGCTAAAGGAAAGTGGAGAGAAATCCTACCCGAAGTCCTTTGGGCATATCGAACGACGTCGAAATCTAGTACGGGGGCGACCCCATTCTCCTTAGTATAGGGGTTAGAAGCATTGATACCAGTCGAAGTCGGCGAACCCAGTACCAGATTTTGATACACGACGGAAGAATCAAATAACGAGGCTATGAACACTAGCCTCGAATGATAAGACGAAAGACGAGAAGCTGCTCTCGTCCAATTGGCCGCCCAAAAGTAGTGAATCGAAAGATATTATAATCGAAGAACCAAGCTCCGCCATTTCAAGCCCGGGGACTTAGTACTAAGGAAAGTCACCATCAATACCCGAAATTCGAACGAAGGAAAACTAGGACCAAATTGGGAAGGACCATATCAGGTTCTCAAGAACGTCGGAAAGGGATCATATAGACTCGACATTATAGCAAACAACTATCAAGCAATTGGAATGTGTCACATCTAAAATGATACTACTGCTAAGATATGACCCTTCCATATTCATTTACATTTCAAAACTGACCCCTGCAGAAGTCCAAGCAGGAGATAAGATAGATCCTTCGCCATAGATCTGAAAGCACGCATTGCACTCTTTTTCCCTTAGACCGGTTTCATCCCAAATGGGTTTTTCAACAAGATTTTTAACGAGGCAACCAAAGATCGTGTTGCACTTACAACAGTATCTGAGGTTTCTTTACAATTGACCTCGAGTTCGAGTTTGAATCATTCACTCGACTACTAGGCCTACGGGCTGCTTTTATTTCGAGTTCGAGCAAGCACTCACTCAACCATTATGCCTACGGGCCACTTTATCCCGAGTTCGAATCATTTACTCAACTAATAAGCCCATGGGCTACTTTATTTCGAGTTCGAGCAAGCACTCACTTGACCATTATGCCTACGGGCTACATTACTTCGAGTTCGAATCATTCACTCGACTACTAAGCCTACAGGCTACTTTCATTTCGAGTTCGAGCAAGCACTCACTCGACCATTATGCCTACGGGCCACTTTATCCCGAGTTGAATCATTCACTCGCCTACTAAGCCCATGGGCTACTTTATTTCAAGTTCGAGCAAGCACTCACTCGACCATTACGCCTACGGGCTACATTACTTCGAGTTCGAATCATTGACTCGACTAATAAGCCTAAGGGCTACATCACTTCAAATTTGAATAAGCACTCGCTCGATTATAGAGGCTATGAAATCCATAATTTGATTAAGTTGTTTAAATCTTTGTGAAAACATTTACAAGGCATGTATAAAGTCTTCACAAAACAAAAGCAAGTCGGCAAAGTTGTCTATATACAAAATTGTCTACATGATTGATTACAAACGTAAAAACTAAGGACTAAGCTTCCTGCTCATCCTCAGGAGCGGTTTCTTCTCTATCGGGCTCCCCCACCCCCCCTCCATTCTCAGATCTGCTCTTGCTACCATCATCATCATCATCGTCATCAGAAGCCAAGGCTTCAGCTTCAGCTTTGAGCTCTTTAGCCTTTTTTATCTCTTCAGCAAGGTCGAAACTATGAGCATGTATCTTCTCGAGGGTCTCCCTCCGAGACCGACACTTAGCAAGTTCGGCAACCCAATGTGCTCGAGTGTCGGCATTATCCTCCACCTCTCGTGCCTCCATCTGAGCAGCCTCGACATCAGCCCGATACACAGAAATAGACTTGTCTGCCATGACTTTCGATGACTCAACCTCCACCTTGGCCTCAGCAAGCCGTGTTTCAAGCTCCTCGATCCTCTTAGCCTGAGCCAAACCCTTTTGCTTGACGCTTCAAAGCTGAACATCGGCCGATAATAATTTGGCCAAGATGGTTTCTTTTTCCGCAGACAGGCGGTTGATAGTCTCATTCCACCGATTACATTCAGCCTTGATTTGATTGACTTCTTCCCGAAGTAACCCGATCTTTTTAACCTTTTGTTGCAGCTGAGATAACGAAGGGTTAACTTCCACAGTTGAGTCAAACCCATACTCTAACAGAACGAGGCTCACTTGCTTATCTAGTTCGGCCTCTTCTTCACGAGCCTTAACCGAATCTGCTTGGAGTTCCTTTATAGCCTCGTCCTTTTGGCTGCAAAGAAGCCTCATGGCATCTCTCCCCCAAGATCTTCTGAAGCTTGACCTCACACTGGCTGAGGTTGACTCAAAACATACTAATAGCCTGCACAGTAGGGAAAGAACACAAGTCAAGTTTGGAAAAGAACGAAGAAACCAAGTACAGTAAAATCATTACCCGAGAAATGAAACGTTGGGCCTCTTCTAGGAGAAGAGAAGCGTCACCAATGTCGGAGGCATCATCGACTCCAGTAAAGCAATCCCGAAAAGGGTCCCCTACACTAGAGCCTCCGCCCATATCGGGGTTCTTCAATTCTCGAGCTTCCTTTAATGCCTCCTCAGAAAAGGTTGGAAGAGAAGGCAAATGACCCACTGTCATAGTCCCAAGCGAATCGCTCAGGACGCTCTGATCGAGACTCGGGCTACCGGAACCGACCCCGACCGGTACAGCCGCCATCGGCTCAGAAGCTCTGGTGACCTCGATAGGTTTCTCAGATCGGATCACCAAAGTCGAGGCATCATCATCTTCTTCTTCTTCTTCTTCTTCTTCTTCTTCTTCTTCTCTCAGTCGTTGGACCGAGTCTATCTAAAGAGCGATTGCCTTCCTCCTCACCCTTCGAGTTTTGGGCTTGGGGTCCTCTGATCGAGAGACAGCTTTTCGCTTCTTATCTTTCCCCGGTTCTGGGACCGGGGACTTGGTTCCTTCTTCACCACTCGAAGGCCTCAAAACGACATCCTTGGTTACACCTGCATGAAAGGAAATCAGTAACGAATGGAGCATAAAAAACATTTCGAAGAACACGAGAAGTAACCCTTACCATGATTCTTGGCCTCCCATCTACCTTTTGCCAAATCACACCAAGCGCGTTCGGCATAAGAGGAAGTTGAGGCTAACTTCCGAACCCAATCCTCGAGGTCGGGTACCACTTGTGGCATCCAAGGGGCAGCTGTATATCGGAGAAAGACATCAGATAAAATCGGAAAAAGATACGAAAAGCAACGTCTTATGAAAATCACTTACGGTCAAAATTCCATTGCTCGGGGAATGGCATCTTCTCTTCCGGAATGAGGTCACGGGTCCCCACCCATATATAACGGCCCATTCAACCCCGATCCTTGTCTTCGTCGATGCTCGACATCAAAGCCTTCGATGCCCGATGATGAAGCTTGATTAGTCCTCGAAAGATTTGAGGCCGATACAATCGTATGAGGTGATTTAGGGAAAAATCCAGCCCCCCGGCCTTGTTGTAGAAGAAGCGAAGTAAGGTTACTATACGCCATAGAGAGGGATGAATTTTACCAAGGGTAACCTGATATCTTTTGCAAAAATCAATGATAACCGGGTCGACGGGACCCAACATGAAGGGGTAAGGGTAAACACTTAAAAACTCATCCACATGGGTGATGACGCTCTCTTCGGGTGAGGGAATTTGCAACACAACCTCGGAACCCCAGTTGCAGTCTTTCCTCATAGCCTCGAGATGACCCTCCGTTATCGAGCACATGTACATAGACACATGCTCACATCGACCCAGAACAGATGAAGGATTATCAACCTTAAAATTGATCTTCAGAGTGCACGGGCCAAGAACATACTCATAGGTAGGCGGCTCCACCGACGCCTTGTCGTTGGATGGCCGTGAAGAAGAAGCTTTCTCCTTCTGAGGTACAGTTTTCGAAGTTTTGGCCATTGATATGAGATAAAGAAAGGCAAAGGAATATGAAAAGTTGATGGCACCAAACGCTAGTGTAGATGTCTCCGCAAGCGGCAAAAAAGAGAGAAAGGGTAAGAAAATTTGGAAGAGTGAAGACGTAAAAGTGGTAAATGTTAGATGGAGGGGTTATTTATAGGATTGCATCATGGTGGTTCAATATCAGAGGTGGTCGACCACCATCTGACATGCATTAAATACTTTGAAAGACTAAATCGATGGGACAACTATCACATACGTCATGATCGAGTCCTGTTTTAACGTCAGCTTATAGCCCGATCGAACCGTCAAAAATCATATCGATTCTCACCACATCCTTCCTGAGAAACGAGGGAACTATCTGTATACGGTCGAAATAGATTTCGGCCTTCCTACGTTCGATCGAGTTCGAATGGTAAGAAACCGGAGTGGGATTTTGGGATGAGTTCCGAAGACAGTACAAACTAGCCTCGAGTCCGAAAGTAGATTGAGGAGTCGGCTCGATACTTTTATCGAGCCCGTGACCAAATCGATCCGCAAGGAATTGCTTCGAGGTCGAAAATGCACTACGCCCACCCCGAAGGTCGAACTCAAGCCAAAACCGAGGGCTCGACCCAATAACGAGTTCGAGCCAGTATCGAGCTCACAGACAAGAGTTGTTACAACCGCACTAAGGGAGAGAATCTTTGCGGTTATCGAGGAAGAGACAATTCATCATGGGTCCTCCACTATATGCTTTATTTTATTATAAATAAAGTGGGATCCCTCTATTATAAAAGGTGGAATCCTTGTAAGCATAAAGACACCGAATGCACTGTAAAAAAAAGATCACTTCTCATATTGAAAGATATCTCCTTGTGCTTGTTTTACTTTATCTTATTCATTCTTTTTGCTCACTATTCCCATTCTCATAGTCAAGAATACACATATTTATATATCTCTATACGATTTGTATCAAATGGTATCACATATCCTTAGAACCATTCACAAATTTAACGTTATCTGATTTTTCGGGTAAACACATGATAAAAGCTTGTTTGTTTGCACTTAATAGAGTTCCGAATTTTAATAATTTTGATCTGAATTAAGTACGTTTATTATTTAGATCTGAATCTTAATCATTCAGATCTTAACCATTGAGTTTGTTTGTTTTTTCAATTTAAAAATTACTTAATGGGTCTGAATAATTTTAATGATTAAGATATGTAATATAGCCTTAATATTATTAAGATGTTATTACATTCAAGAATTTATGTACAAAAGATATTTCACTCTTACTCCTACACTTTCACTACTAAATCACCATCACCACTTCTATCGCTTGTCCTCCACCATTATAGACTACCACCACTCACTACCCACCACCCATTACTGCCATCCTCAGCCACAACCACCACCATTGGCAAGCATAATTGTCAATTATCACTAGCACTAGCCATCATTTACAACCATCACCACCATCTACCATTATTACAACAATCACCAATCATCACTATCAGCCACCATTATATATTACTCATCACTGTTATCAGTTACCACCACCATCAACCACAACCGTTAACTACTATTGTCATCCAACATCTACTACCATAACCACCACTATCAATCAATACCACCGCCAGCCACTACTCGTTCGGCACCCATAACCACTACTATTAGCCATCATCACCACCAACCACCATATAATTTTTTTAAAAATATAGTATTAGATTAATTAGTACTGTTTGATTTGAATTCTTATTAATTTTTAAATGAAGACAAGCTTTACACATTCAGATGTGGAGAAAACAAACAATGTTAATTATTAAGTATTTAGATTTTAATACAATATTTTAAAATTCAGATTATATTCAGATGTTTAATCTTAATACACATATTAATATTCAGATGCGTATTCAAATTCAAACGTTTTAATCTTAATAAAAATAAATGAGGTGTAAATAACTGGTGGCAACCCTTGACTTGTACACTACCAAAAATAGTGATTTTCGACCACGATATCCGTCGGAATACAGTCAAAAATTATAGATTTCTGACTACTTTCCGACCAAAGTAGTCGGAATGTTCAAAAGGTCAAACGACCAAATTATTTTTAAATTTCCGTCCAAAGTGGTCGGAATTTTACCGACTGAATCGGTCATAATTATTTAAATAAATATAAATATTATTTTTGTTATTTACGAAAGAATCGGTCAAAAATTAATAATTAAAAAATAAAATTTCTTTAAATTTTCGACCGAAACCATCTATAACTTTAAAAAATAATTAAATTTTTAAAAAAACTGGGCAAATGTTTGACGTTTCTATCTGAATTTTTTGTAAAAGTGGACAGAATTCTGCTCAATTTTAAGCTACACCACCTTTCAAATAATTACAATACAATAACCGACAACCAATCAACAAATGTAAATCAATATCACATCTAAACCAACAAATCCATTAAACCTAATAATTTGGGCTTAAAAACATCCAAATAGTAGCCCACATTCAAGTTTAAAAATAAAATATAAGCTTGTCTCTCACAATCAAGTTTAATAATCAACCAATACCATACACCTAAAATACTACAAATCAGATTTAGTTTATTCATCCTCATCATTAGATACATCATGCCATATTTTCTCATGAATTTTGACATCTTAACAAATGCTCCGAATTGTGAGTCTAATTGTTGCTTCAAATCACAAATTTCTTTTCTCATATATTCCACATGTTCTTGATTTTGCGAAGAAGAAGAATCAGCTAAGAGTGGGTTTGGATGACCTGTAGGTCAGTGTACTCCAAGTTCCTAGACTCTGCCTTTGTTTACTCTACCTGCTGCCTCTGTCCACAATGAAGTCATATCATCAGGTGCTGGTTGAGTTGAAGGAGGATGGTTTTGTAACGACCCGATCGGTCGTTTTGAGCTCTAGCATATTGTTTGGAGATTTAAGGCCTTTAGTAGCTTCACTTCAGGTATTATGACTTGTATTGTGGACGGAATTAAATTTCGGGAAGTTCAGTATTGATCTAGGAAGAGAATTCTAATTTCGGAAGCTTAAGTTGGAAGAATTGATAAAGGTTTGACTTTTGAGTAAACGGTCTCGAAATCAAGATTTAAAGGTTCCAATAGGCTCGTATGATGATTTTGGACTTGGGTGTATGTTCGGGTTGAGTATTGGATCACCCGGGAGCATTTCGGCGCTTATATTAGAAAGTTGGCATTTTAAAGGTTTAAGAATTTCTTAAGTTTGTTTTGAGGTGGACCTTGGTGTTATCGATGTCCGTTTGGGATTCCAAGCCTTGGAATAGATTCGTATTGTGATTTATGACTTGTGCGCAAAGTGTGGCATCATTCCGAAATATTTTGATATGATTTGGACGTGTTCGTCGAAGTTTGAAAGTTTGAAAAGTTAAAGAAGAATTTCGATCGTCGATTCGTAGTTTCGATATTGTTTGGCATGATTTGAGGCCTCGACTAAGTTCGTAATATATTTTGGGATGCGTTGGTATAATTGGTTAAGGTCCCGAAGGCCTCAGGTGGATTTTGGATGGTTGGATCGATTTTTGGACTAAGGGAATGCGGGGATTTTTCTGGTTGCTGGTGCAATCGCACTTGCAGAAAAAGGGCCGCAGGTGCGACACCACAAAAGCGGCTAGGCAAGCACAGGAGCGTGTTTCGTTGGGCACTACTGGGACCGCAGATGCGGTCATCTCACCGCAGAAGCGGGACAGCACCTGCGGAGTGGGAAGCGCAGAAACGGGGGCTAAGATGCGCATAAGGGCCGCAGAAGCGGCCGACGACCTGGATTTGGGTTCTCGCAGGTGCGAGACCTGGAGCTGCAGAAGCGGCCTTCTGGACCGCAGAAGCAGAATTTTTGGATGGGCAGTGAAGTTTTATAAAAACGGGATTTGACCCATTTTTCCTTCATTATTCACTTGGTTGGGGGGAGGGGGCGGTTGGAGATCTTCAAGGAGGGATTTTCATCAAGCAACACAAGGTAAGTAATTCCAACCTATTACAAGTTAAATGCATGGTTTGTATATGGATTTAAGCATGGAAATTAGTAGAAATTGGGGAATTTTTGAAAGAAACCTAGAATTTGGTATTTTGGAGTTTTGACCACGAAATTGGAAATGAAATTAGGAACAAATTATATATTTGAGTTCGTGGTGTTATGGGTAAGGATTATCTTCGAAATATTTTGGAATTCGGTCACGTGGGCCGGAGGGTGACTTTATCGGCTTTTCGAGCGGAGTTGAAAATTATGATAAATTGATTTATTATGACTATTAGAGTATATATTTATGGATTTGCACATTGATTGACTAGTTTTGGAGCGTCGGGCATCGATTTGGGGTATTAGAGTGGCGTTGGAGCCGGTTATGGAACTTCGGAGCGAGGTAAGTCTTTTGTCTAACCCTGTGAGGGAGAAACTACCCCTAGGTGATATTTATTGTTATGTGCAACTGGTTGTGGGTGTTACGTAAGCACGAGGTGATGAGAGTCCATACGTAGCTAAAGCATGTTTATGCCCAAGTAGACTTAGGATCTTATCATGTAATATTTGAATTAATTGAACTCATTTTGCTGGCTTAATTAATTGAAGTTATAATTGAAATTGGTTTAGAAATAAATATATGTATAACAGACTGAGCCTTATCACTTTGAGTTGTGGGCGAGTTATTTGAGAAACAGTAAAGATTATAATTGTGTTGTGATCATATATTGTATTGTAAGCATGTGTCTCGTAATTCGGTAACTTCTTTCCTTTTTTGTGGAGCGAGCTGAATGCCTCGGCAGTATATAGATGCATCTATGGATCATGCCGCACATCCCTCGGCAGTGTACACGTTATTCTGGCATTTTCTGAGATAATAAGGTAGAATACAAGATCGAGAAATTTATGCTTTAAAAGGGATAATTGGAACATTATGTAACTTGCAGATTTACCCCATCTTTGTCGTATGCTTCATATCTGCTTATGGTTAATTATATTGCGTTATTGGACCTTTTATATGTGTCAATGTCGACCCCTCATCACTACTCCTCCAGGGTTAGGCTAGATACTTACTGGGTACGCATTGATTTACGTACTCATGCTGTACTTTTGCACTAAATGTGCAGGATCTGACAGGTCATTTGGTGATTATCTTGGCGCGTAGGCACACCGGTTAAGAAGACTTTATGTGAGCTGCATTCCATGCTACGCAATGCAGTCCACCAAGTCTCCCTTATATTACTTATTTTATTCCGTCTTATTACATTCGGGACATATGTTGTATTACTATTGTACTCCTTAGAAATATATTCATGCACTTGTGATACCGGGTTTTGGGAGTTCCTACTAGTTGTTTGTTATCGTAGATCACGTAAATATCATCATCTACCCTGTAAATTCTATTTTATATTGTTTAATTATTGGGAATTAGAAATTTTAAAGTAATAAAATGGGTAATCTAATCGATAGATCAACGTTGGCTTTCCTGACGGCGGTGTTGGGCTCCATCATGACATATAGTGGATTTTGGGTCATAATAACTTGGTATTAGAGTGTTAGGTTCACATAGGTCTCACGAGTTATGAGAAAGTCTAGTAGAGTCTAGCGGATCGGTACAGAGACGTCTGTACTTATCTTCGAGAGGCTATAAGGCTGTTAGGAGCACTTCTCTTCTTGATTTTCTCATTGTGCGATTTGATTCCATTGGCTTGTGCCTTTATTTCCTTCCTACTCAATCTTAATGTGATGCAAAGCGCTTGTTATCAATTGGGCATCGAGGAGTTGTAGTGGTACTGCAGACGTGGTGCAAGATGTTTTTCCCTACATGTTCGGGCAGGCTATTATCGTCGCCTTGCGGAAGGATGTTCTTTTGTTCCAGCTCAGTATATATATTTTCTATGGTTTTGAGACTGTGCATGGATTGCTACGATGTTTATGCGTTGTTATCGCCCAATGTTGGTGTAATGATAAGATGCTTGGTTATGTGTCGAGGCAGTAAATGACTCGAAAGGAGGATTTCTAAAGGCATGATTTAGAGGTTCATCATTTAATTCCAACAAAGTAAAGGCAATCGGGCTATGGATGTTCAGGTTTTGGTCGATGGAGTACGTGACTTGGTATTTTCGAGCATGGTGGAAATTTTATTGTGATGCGGTATCGTCGTCCTTATTTGAATGCATTACGATTCGTTGGCATTATGGTCTCCCTTGATTTTGCCTTCAGGGCAGGGTGCTGTGAAATGGTGCATAAGGGGCGGTTGTCAGAAATAGCGGTGTGCAACTGTTCAGAACCGAATTGGTATATCTAATATTGATGGCTTGAGAGAGATGATCTTCTAAGAGGCTTAGAGTCGGTAACAATTTATTGGTTCAAGTTCTACAGAGATGGATTTTGATTTGATGCAACATTTGGGCAGCAAAGTATGAGGGAGGACATGGGGGGGGGGGAAGTGTTTTGCAGTGGTTGAAGTACTAGCAGGTCAAGTATGAAATGCATACGTTAAGAAGTTACTTAAAGGAGATGGTTTAACCGAAGTAAGGGTGACACATTAGTATATGGATTCTGTGGTTGGATAGCCACATACCTTATGAAAGTGTAGAACGGTTTGGGAATCGTGATGGAAGGTGATTTGGCCTACGGATTTTATTTGGAATGGTGGTCACTATACGAAGAAAGATTGAATATGGCAGAAAGGAGTTTGCTAGAAATGAAGAGGGGTGTGAAGATTTGATTATCGTTTCAGATGCAATATGACTTGAGTTCGGAAGGTATTGTTGAACTTTCAGTTGATGACAATAGGGAAGGAGCAGACCTATACAGCTGGTGGGCGAGCATGGGCTTAGGAGAATTTACGGATTGCGTGGTAGTTGTACCCAGTGCAGTGTCATTAGAAGATATGGGTAAGTAATTCCACAGGTGGGTTATCTCATGTGAGCAGGTTACCGGTTGCATGATATTGATGAAGCTTCTGAGAAAGAATACTACTTGCTACCCGGTAAGAGATCGAGTTTGTGATTGTGACTGATGATTCAGAATGTTCATAAAAAGCTTAACAAAAGACTTCGAGAAATTTGGCGGGTTAACAGTGCGGGATCATGGTAAATGAGAAGGAGGAATCGTTATGGGCTCTACATTAT
Source organism: Nicotiana tomentosiformis (assembly GCF_000390325.3). Classification (NCBI taxonomy): domain Eukaryota; kingdom Viridiplantae; phylum Streptophyta; class Magnoliopsida; order Solanales; family Solanaceae; genus Nicotiana; species Nicotiana tomentosiformis. Next base: position 98,723,500 of record NC_090819.1, on the reverse strand, counting down.
GCGATGGTAGCTTAAAGCTAAGTGGGGGAGCTCCACCGTCTACGATTGGATCACGCGGTTGTCGGCTTGTGCATCTTCTGGTTATCGGTGCATTGGTGGATTAATTATAACTAAGAAAGGGAAAACATCAAGGGTAATTCGAGCAGAGAAATTAATAAATGTGTGCTACGCCGCAACGGGTACGTTATGAGTGGATCAGGTGGCATGCCGCCATGGGTACGTTATTTGGATTGGGTTGCACACTGCAACGATATCATATTTGCGGGTTGCATGCCGCAACATTGTGATGTTGAGTACGGTTCCCTATATATATTCCTGCATATTTTGTTTCACATCCCCTCTGAGAAGGGTTCATAACATCTGTTCGACCGTTTTATTCATTACGCGGGCTGGGTAATTCCATGTCAGAGTTTGTTCTTCCTTATGAGTTATATTCGAGTTTGTTGCTTGTTGGCCCACTGTTGGAGTTATATGAGATTTTGGTAGTGTTTGAGATTTCTTACCGCTTGAGCAGCTTGTACTGGGTGAGATGAGGTTATTGGACCTGGGATCAGTGCGATCGAAGTTATGACATTAAAGAGCAAATATCGTTATTCAGTTCAGAATGAGGTAATGGTCCTTGTCAGGAAGAGAGACTCCGTGATTTGTTGATTCGGCAGGTGGTTATTAGTTTTTACATATCTCTTCCATTGTGGCAGTATTTCAAGAGTTGGAACAAGACTTATATGCGTCATGAGGTGTGTTGTGGGCATCAGATTCGTGGAATTACATTTATTATTGTCAAAGGATGTTATTATAGTTGTTACACCCTGTGCATCCCAATGTGACGTAATAAATATGAGACTTGTTAATCATGATTTGAATGATTTTAAAGTCATAATATGGCTATATATGATGTTTGGATGAAAATATGAAGTTTGGAAAAAATCAGATTAAAGTTGCGGAAAAACCGACTAAGGATTTGCCTTGTAATGGAGCTTTTTGAGTAATACATTTCTTATGATATATTGGGTATTTTTGGACATATTATATACCAAATTGAAGATATATGAGTCTTATTTCCAACGCATTAAACCGTTCATAGATCTGACATCGGAGTAGAGGGATATTTGCATTTTCGCGAGACTGCGCAAGCAACTTGGTTGGGACCCACTTGAGATGGCCACCGACCTTATGTCTTTTAAAAGATGTTTCAGCCTCATTTCGTCTAAAAGCTCTCCAAAACCCTCCCTAACATATCCCAAGATCCCAAGAACCAAACTCAAGGGAGATCAACTCAAATCATCATCAAAGGTGTTAAAGACTATAAGAGAATGCTTCTATGATGTTGTGGTGTGATTGATGGCTATTGTGAGCTAAGTTAAGATAGAGTTTTGAGTTGTAGCTGCTGTCAAAGGTATGTATAATATCTTCTTGACATTGCCTAAGGTTAATCTTGTGTTGGTTGTGTTGTTTGAGTGAAAAACCATAAGATAGCACTTGAATGAACATGGAATATAGTTGTCTTTTTGGTTGGACTATTTTGTGGCTAAATATATGGTTTGTGGTAGCTGGAAATTATGAGAAATAATTTGATAATGTTGTGTCTCCTGTTGTTAAGCTTTTCTACGTGTTAATTAACTTGATTGAAGAAGAAAAGATGAAAAACAAGTGATTGACGATAAACATTAAGGTGCTAGACGTATGGGGCTATTTTTGAAGGCATTTTATGGATGTTTTTAACTAGAAATAATATAGTACATATAAGTATGATGTTCTGAAGGCTGTAAACTAATTTATGGAATAAGATTTGGATTCAATTTATATCTTGTTATGACTAAAAATGAGCTTGCCACTCAATATGATTGTTAAGATAATTGGAGAAACTCATATTAGATTATATTGTTGTTGTTGCTATTGTTGGTTATAGTTATTTTTGTTTGGCTGTTGATGACCCTTAGTGGTCTTTGGGATGTATTAAAAATAGGGGAGTTGCTTCCCGATTTTTCTTAAGCCATACGACTAGCCAAATACGATGGTACGACATTATATGTTAACGACAATATCATTTAACTTGTTGTAGATGCAAGAAGTTGTGTTGAGCTTGGTTGAGTAATAAGGAAGAGATCATACAGGTATGTTAAGTCTATTCCTTTATTCCTTTTGGCATGATCCATACGATACAAACGAAACGAACAAACGCACAACTTTCATAAATACCTCTATTCATAGAAGCACTAGGAGTGCCTATGTTGTTGATTTCCCATGTGTCTTATTATTATCTCTTCTGTTCATGAGTCTCAAAAAAATACGTAAGTTGATAAAGTTTATCCGAGAGATCTTATTGACTTACTTTATTATGTATTGCATTCATTTATACATGTACATTGACCCATGACCAGATCGCGTTATATACGCGTATATTATATGTATGTGGGATATGGGGAAAGGTCATGGTGTTATATAAGTACCTCCACCTGATCAGTTGGTATACGTTGATGATTTCTCCCATAGAGGCCGAGATGATATGATGGGATGCCCTCAGAGGCTTGATGATGTTATGTTCGTATATACCTATGCATGATATGACATTATACGTATATGCATTTTATTATAAAAGTTTCATGATTTACAAAGCTATTTAGACTCACAGGTCGAGTCCTTTACTCCATGTTTCTTTTATGTCTTTTACATACTACTTTTCATGCCTTACATACTCGGTACATTATTCGCACTGACGCACCTATTTCCAGGGGGCCTGCGTTTCATGCCCGCATGTGCAAGTAGACAGGTTGACGGTTCCCCTTCTTAGGATCCTTGCTCAGCAAGAGTTGGTGTGCTCCATTTGATCCTGAGTTGCTATTGGGTTTTGGTACGATACTTTTGTATACATATATGGGTATGAAGGGGCCCAATCCCGTCCTTTATATAGTTGTACAATCTATTAGAGGTATGTAGACAGTCATGTATAGTTGGATAGAATGTGGCCTTGTCGGCTCGCCCTACCGTATTCCGTATATATATGTACATATGTCCTTTAGACATATTTTTCCGCATATGTTATTCATATGATTCAGTAGTTTTTTGCCAGATGTTATGCATGACCTACACTTATTCTATATTTTATCTTAGACATATGCTTAGGGGTGTTCGACAGGTAGGCACGGGCACTCGTCATGGCCCATTGGTTGGATCGTGACAAAAGTGGTATCAGAGCAGTTCCATCCTAGGGTTGTCTACATATCGTATCTAGTAGAGTCTTGTTTATGAGTGTATTATGCACCACACTTATAAACAGGAGGCTTCAGGACATATATGATGTTACCCTTCCTTCTTATCTTAGATCGTGCAATATAAGAATTCACTTTCCTAACGATATGTTATGTTTCCAGCGATGCCCAAGAAGGCTACATCCACCCAGAAAGGCAAGTCTATGGATGATGAGACTACAAGTCGAGCGCCACGAGTTACCAGGGCTCAGGGAGAGTCATATAATGAGATTCCATCTCAGACTTCACATACACTACCCTCTCCGGAGGAGATCTGAGGGACACCAGCTCCAATGCTAGCCCCAGTACCCCCAGTTCCTCAGCCAGATGCACAAGGTCTGGAGAAGAGAGATGTTATTCAGCTATTGACTTGAATAGTGGCTGCACAGACTCGACACCAGGAGGTAGGTATCGGTCATGCAGATAGGGCCATCAGTGCAAGGGTTCGTGATTTCATTAATTTTGACCCTCCCGTATTCACTAGAGCAGATCCAAATGAGGACCCTCAGGTATTTATTGATAGGATGCAGAGAACTTTGAAGGTAATGAAGGCCACTGCGATTGAGTTAGTTGAGCTAGCTTCATATAAACTTCGGGATGTTGCAGTTAATTGGTACGAGTCTTGGGAGTTGTCCAGAGGTGAGGATGCCCCTCTAGCAGTATGGCAAGAGTTTACAGAGGATTTTCTTCATCATTATTTGCCACCAGAGCTTAGACGGGCCAGAGTTGATAGGTTCTTGACCTTTCAACAGGGTAATATGAGTGTTCGGGAGTACAGCCTTCAGTTTGATTCTTTGGCTAGGTATGCTCTCACTATTTTAGCTAAGATAGAGGATCGTGTTCAGCGGTTCGTGATGGGGTTGGAGCCGCGCCTACTTAATGACTGTATGTCGGTCTCACTTAAGCTATGCATAGATATTTATTGTATTCAGGAATACGCTCAGGGTCTAGAGGAGCGTAAGCAGAAGCAGAGGCCCGATCGTGAGCATGATAGGGGCCAGAATAAGAGAGCGAGATCTTTAGGTTCTTCTAGTGAGTTTCGAGTTGCTCAGCAACAATAGTACCCGAGATATCCAGCCCAGCCGTTGGTTAGTGCACCCCCTCAGTTTGCCAGTAGGAGATTTGATTGTTCCACATATTCAGGACCCAGTCAGAGTTCTAGGGCCTCTAGTTCTCAGTATAGGGATGAGTCAAGCCAGATCAGGACACCCTTTCCACGATGTGCTCAGTGTGCTAAGCAGCATGTGGGGCAGTGCCTTGTAGTGTTGGGTGTTTTTTATACTTGTGGTTATCCAGGCCACGTTATGAGAGATTGTCCGATGAGAGGTGGTGCATGTATAGTTCAGTCAGCGTGGTTGGTAGCTGGTTCGTCATCATCAGTACGCCCCTCTGGGTAAGGTTCACACGCACCAACTGGTCGTGGTAGACACAGAAGTGGAGCATCTAGCTCGAGCGATCCTCATAACCGTATTTATGCATCAGCGGGTCGACAGGATTAGGAGTCATCACCTAATATTGTTACATGTATATTATCAGTCTCCTCATATGATGTATATGCATTGATTGATCAAGGTTCCACCTTATCGTACGTCTCTCCGTTAGTTGCTAGTAAGTTTGGGATAGACATGAGTTGATTGAACCTTTTGAGGTATCTACACCTGTTGGGAATCCAGTGATAGCTAGACAGGTATATAAAGACTTTATAGTAGTAGTTCATAGTCGCTTTACAGTAGCAGACCTGATTGAGTTAGATATGGTGGAATTTGATGTTATAATGGATATGGATTGGTTGGCTTCTTGTTATGCTAACGTTGATTGTAGATCAAAGATGGTTCGGTTCTAGTTTCTAAGGGAGCCAATTCTGGAGTGGAAAGGTAATACTGCATCGCCAAGAGGTAGGCTTATTTCCTATCTCAAGGCACGGAAGATGATCAGAAAGGGATATATTTATCACTTAGTTCGGGTACAGGATGTGAAAGCAGAGTCACCGACCCTTCAATCAACCCCGGTGGTTAATGCGTTTGCCGATGCTTTTCCCGATGAGCTTCCGGGCCTTCCGCCAGAGCGGGAGATTGAGTTTTCTATTGACACATTACCAGATACCTAGCCAATATCTATTTCTCAGTATAGAATGGCACCTGCAAAGCTGAGAGAGTTGAAAGCACAACTGAGGGATTTTCTTGAAAAAGGCTTTATCAGACCCAGTACATCACCATGGGGAGCACCTGTGTTATTTGTAAGAAAGAAATATGGTTCCTTGCGTATGTGTACTGATTACAGGTAGTTAAATAAGGCGACGATCAAGAATAAGTACCCGCTCCCGAGAATTGATGATTTATTTGATCAGTTGCAGGGTGCCAGGTGTTTCTCGAAGATAGACTTGAGGTCTGGGTACCATCAGGTAAGGGTAAAAGAGAAAGATATTTCGAAGACAACATTCAAGACCAGATACAAGCACTTTGAGTTTCGAGTTATGTCATTCGGGTTGACCAATGCCCCAACAATATTCATGAACTTGATGAACCGTGTGTTCAGACCTTTTCTAGATCAGTTCGTAATTGAATTTATCGATGATATTTTGGTTTACTCATTTCAGAGACTGAGCATGCAGATCATTTATGTACTGTACTCAGAGTTCTACAAGAAAGGAAGTTATATGCAAAATTCTCTAAATGTGAATTCTGGTTGAATTCTGTAGCCTTCATTGGTCATATTATTTCGGGTGAGGCTATCCGGGTTAATACACAAAATATTGAGGCAGTGAAGACTTGGCCTAGACCCAAGACACCGACGGAGGTTCATAGCTTCCTGGGTTTGGCAGGTTATTACAGGAGATTTTTAGAGGGTTTTTTTTCTCTTTCAACACCATTGACAAAGTTGACTTAGAAGGCAACTAAGTTTCAGTGGACTGATGCTTGTGAGCGGAGTTTCCATGCATTGAAGGACAGATTGATTTCAACATCGGTTCTGACACTTCCATAAGGGACCGATAGTTATGCTATCTATTGTGACACTTCGGGCGTTAGATTAGGTTGTGTATTGATGCATTATTGTAAGGTTGTCTCTTACACTTCTAGACAATTAAGAAACCATGAGAAGAATTACCCGACCCACGATTTAGAGTTGGCCGCAGTAATTCATGCACTAAAGATGTGGAGGCACTATTTGTATGGCATTTATTTTGATATCTATACGGACCATAAGAGCTTTCAATATATATTCAAGCAAAAGGAATTGAATTTACGTCAGAGGCGATGGTTGGAGCTACTGAAAGACTATGATGTTGATATTTTATACCATCCAGGGAAGGCGAATGTAGTAGCCGACGCCCTCAGCCGTAGATCTATGGGTAGCTTATCATATTTATAGCCAGATAAGAGTGAGATAGCTCGTGAGATTCATCAGATAGCTAATCTTGGAGTTTAATTACTAGATTCAGGTAGTACCAGAGTTACTATTCAGGACACGGCAACGTCCTCTCTAGTAACTGAAGTAAAGGAATGCCAGTATGAAGATCCTGTGCTAGCTCACTACAGAGATACAACCCCTCGAAAGGAGAAGACACCATTTGAGATTACATGAGATGGAGTCCTCATATATCGAGGTCGATTATGTGTTCCTAATGTGACAGGGATGCGCCAGCAGGTTATGGGAGAAGCTCACTATTCTCGTTATTCTATTCATCCAGGAGCAACGAACATGTATTATGATATCAAGGGAATATACTAGTGGGATGGAATGAAGAAGGATATAGTAGAGTTTGTTGCTCAGTGCCCTAATTGTCAGCAGGTTAAGATTGAGCATCAGAAATCTGGTGGATTATTGCAGGCTACAGAGATTCCAACTTGGAAGTGGGAAGTGATTAATATGGATTTTATCATAGGCTTACCTCGTACCTAGCGTAAGTTAGATTCTATATGGGTTATTATTGATAGACTTACATAATCAGCCTATTTTTTGCATGTCAGGACTATGTATTCAGCAGAGGATTATGCAAGGATTTACATTAAGGAGATAGTACGATTTCATGGTGTCCCTATATCTATTATCTCATGTAGAGTGCTCAACTTACAGCAAATTTTTGGAGGTCCTTCCAAAAAGGATTGGGGACTCAGGTAAGTCTTAGTACAATATTTCATCCTCAGACAGACGGTCAGGCTGAGTGTACTATTCAGACACTAGAGGATATACTACGGGCTTGTGTGATGGACTTCAGGGGTAGCTGGGATAATCATCTTCCACTTATTGAGTTCACATATAATAATAGTTATCATTCCAGCATTTAGATGGCTCCATACGAAGCTCTTTACAGACAGAAGTGTAGGTCTCCTATCGGATGGTTCGAGATGGGGCAAACTAAGTTAGTAGGACCAGAGTTGGTACAACAGGTAGTTGAGAAGATTAAGCTTATAAGGGAAAGGCTATTAGTAGCTCAGAGCCATTAGAAGTCCTATGCAGATAATCGACGATGAGACTTGGAGTTTTAGGTAGATGACTGGGTATTCCTAAAGGTATCACCGATGAAAGGCGTTATGAGATTCGGTAAGAAAGGAAAGCTTATCCCTCGGTACATTGGACCTTATAAGATTATGCGCAGAGTAGGAAGTAGCATATGAGTTAGACTTGCCTTCCAACTTGGAGTCTGTATATCCAGTATTTCATGTGTCTATGCTCCATATGTGTATTGAAAATCCCTCTAAAGTTATTCCAGTTGACGATGTTCAGGAAGCTCCCATTGCTATACTAGATAGACAAGTTTGAAGATTGAGAACTAAGGATGTAGCTTCGGTTAAAGTACTTTTGAGAAACAATAATGTGGAGGGGATGACTTGGGAAGCTGAAGAAGAAATGAAGACTAGGTATCCTCACTTGCTTCCGCTTCCGGAGGAGGATCAGACTGAGACATCACAGCCTTTAGGTACGTATATGATACTTGATTCTTATGTTAGTTATTGTTATTGGTCGTGTGAGGCCATTAATGTAATTGATGATTGTGTCCCTGTGTGGCTTTATATTGTTGGATTTTCTGTGTGATAGGTTGGTAGTAGTACCGTTACATAGAAGACTTTGCCAAAATTTCTATAGATTTCTAGGAGTTTAACATTCAAGGAACGAATGTTTATAAGGGGGGGAAGATTGTTACACCCTGAGCATCCCAAGGTGATAAAATGAATATGAGACATTTTAATTATGATTTAAATGAGTTTAAAGTCATAATATGGCTATATATGATGTTTGAATAAAAATATAAAGTTTGGATAAAATCGGATTACAGTTGCAGAAAAACTAACTAAGGATTTGCCTTGTAATGGAGCTTTTTGAGCAATATATTTCGTGTTCTATATGGGGTCTTTTGGGACATATTATATAATAAATTAAATTTTTACGAGTCTAATTTCCAACACATTAAACCGTTCGGCGATACGACGTTGGAGTAGAGAGATATCCGCGTCTTCGCGAGACTGCGCAAACAGCTCGGTTGGGACCCACTTAAGATGGCCACTGACCTTACGTCTTTTAAAAGATGTTTATGCCTCATTTCGGGTCATTTCTCACCCAAATTTCGTCCAAACGCTCTCCAAAACCATCCCTAACATATCCCAAGATCCCAAGAACTAAACTCAAGGGAAATCAACTCAAATCATCATCAAAGGTGTTAAAGACTACAAGAGAATGCTTCTATAATGTTGTGGTGTGATTGAGGGCTATTGTGAGCAAAGCTGAGATAGGGTTTAGAGTTGTAGCTACTATCCAAGGTATGTATAACATCTTCTTGATTGTTACTAAGGTTAATCTTGTGTTGGTTGTGTTGTTTGAGTGAAAAATCATAAGATAGCACTTGAAAGAACATGGGATATGGTTCTCTTTTTGGTTGGACTATTTTGTGGCTAAATATATGGTTTGTGGTGGCTGGAAATTATGAAAAATAATTTTATAATGTTTTGGCTGCTGTTTTTAAGCTTTTCTAAGTATTAATTAAGTTGATTGAAGAAGAAAAGATGAAAACAAGGGATTGACGATAAATACTAAGGTGTTATACGTATGTGGCTGTTTTGGAAGACATCTTGTGGATGTTTTGAACTAGAAATAATATAGTACATATAAGTATGATGTTCTGAAGGTTGTACACTAATTTATGGAATAAGGGTTGGATTCAATTTATATCTTGTTATGAGTAAAAATAAGCTTGCCGCTCAATATGATTGTTAAGATAATCAGAAAAACTCATATTGGATTATATTGTTGTTGTTGCTATTGTTGGTTATAGTTGTTGTTGTTGGGCTGTTGATGACCCTTAGTGGTGTTAGGAATGTATTAAAAATTGGGGAGTTGCTGCCTGATTTTTCTTAAGCCATACGACTAGCCAAATACGATGGTACGACATTATATGTTAATGATAATATCACTTCACTTGTTGTAGATGCAAGAAGTTGTGTTGAGCTTGGTTGAGTAATAAGGAAGAGATCATACAGGTATTTTAAGGCTATTCCTTCATTCTTTTTGGCATGATCCATACGATACAAACGAAACGAGCAAACGCGCAACTTTCATAAATGCCTCTATTCATAGAAGCACTAGGAGTGCCTATGTTATTGATTCCCCATGTGTCTTATTATTATATCTTCTGTTCAAGGGTCTCAAAAAAAATACATAAGTTGATAAAGTTTTTCCGAGAGATATTATTGACTTACTTCATTATGCATTGCATTCATTTATACATGTACATTGACCCATGATCAGATGGCGTTATATATGCGTATATTATATGTATATGGGATATGGGAAAAGGTTATGGCGTTATATACGCACCTCCACCTGATCAGTTGGTATACGTTGATGATTTTGCCCATAGAGGCCGAGATGATATGATGGGATACCCTCAGAGGCTTGATAATGTTATGTGCGCATATACCTATGCATGATATGACATTATACACATATGCATGATATTATAAAATTTTAATGATTCACAAAGCCATTCAGACTCACAGGTTGAGTCCTTTACGCCATGTTTATTTTATGTCTTTTACATACTACTTTCCATGCCTTACATACTCGGTACATTATTCGTATTGACCTGGGGGCCTGCGTTTCATGCCTGCAGGTGTAGGTGGACAGGTTGACGGTCTCCCTTCTTAGGATCCTTGCTCAGCAAGAGTTGATGTGCTCTATTTGATCCGGAGCTGCTATTGTGTTTTGGTATGATACTTTTGTATACATATATAGGTATGACGGGGCCTAGTCCCGTCCTTTATACAGTTGTACACTCTATTACAGGTATGTAGACAATCATGTATAGTTGGATAGTATGTGGCATTATCGGCTCGCCCTATCGTATTCCGTATATATATGTACTAATGTCTTTTAGACATATTTTCCCGCATATGTTATTCATATGATTCAGTAGTTTGTTGCCAGATGTTATGCATGACCTACACTTATTCCATGTTTTAGCTTAGACGTATGCTTAGGGGTATTCGACAGGCAGGCACGAGCACTCGTCATGGCCCATCAGTTGGGTCATGACAATAGTCATGTGAATTATGCGGTGCATGGTGTGAATTCAGCAAAGGTATACGATCATGTTCTGGTACAATGTATAGTGATTGACACGGTATTCATATGTTAGAATCAGGTCTTGTAGAGAAATTCGGAGGTTAGAATTTGGTTCTAAGGCATATTGACTAAATAAAAAGGGAGAATCTTCAGTCTGGCTCAAGCTAATATACTCACTGTGTTATGGCAGCACATGCAGGTGCACGAGGTGTTAAACAGTGATTTTGGGCAACTCCAGAGCAGTTCTTAGCACGTTCGAGGACGAACGTATGTTTAAATGGGGGAGAATGTAACGACCCGACCGGTCGTTTTGAGCTCTAGCACATCGTTCGACGGTTTAAGGCCTTGAGTAGCTTCACTTCAGGTATTATGACTTGTACGTGTGGTCGGAATTAAATTTCGGCAAGTTTGGTATTGATCTGGGAAGAAAATTTTAATTTCGGAAGCTTTAAGTTGGAAGAATTGACTAAGGTTTGACTTTTAAGTAAACGACCTCGAAATCGGGATTTGAAGGTTCCAATAGGCTCGTATGATGATTTTGGACTTGGGTGTATATTCGGGTTGAGTATTGAATCACCTGGGAGCATTTCGAAGCTAATATTAGAAAGTTGGCATTTTGAAGGTTTTGGAATTTCTTAAGTTTGGTTTGAGGTGGACCTTAGTGTTATCGATGTTCGTTTGGGATTTTGAGCCTTGGAAAAGGTTCGTATTATTATTTATGACTTGTGCGCAAAGTTTGGCGTCATTCCAAAATGTTTTGATATGATTTGGATGTGTTCGTCGAAGTTTGAAAGTTTGAAAAGTTAAAGAAGGATTTCGATCGTTGATTCGTAGTTTCGATGTTGTTTGGCGTGATTTTGGCCTCAACTAAGTTTGTAATGTGTTTTGGGACGTGTTGGTATAATTGGTTAAGGTCCTGAGGGCCTCGGGTGGAATCCAGATGGTTAACGGATCGATTTTTGGACTAAGGGAATGCTGGGATTTTTCTGGTTGCTGGTGCAATCACACCTGCGGAAAAAGGGCCACAGGTGCGACGTTTCAAAAGCGGCCAGGCAAGCGCAAGAACGGGTTATGTTGGGCAGTGCGGGGACCACAGATGCGGTCATCTTATGGCAGAAGTGGGACCGCACTTGCGGAGTGGGAAGCGCAGAAGCAGGGGCGCAGATGCGCATAGGGGCCGCAGAAGCGGCCGACGACCTGGATTTGGGTTCTCGCAGGTGCAAGACTTGGAACTGCATAAGCGACCTTCAGGACCGCAGAAGCGGAAATTTTGGCTGGGCAGTGAAGTTTTATAAAAGGAGGGATTTTCATCAAGCAACATACGGTAAGTGATTCTCACCTATTACAAGTTAAATGCATGGTTTGTATATGGATTTAAGCATGAAAATTAGTAGAAATTAGGGGATTTTTGAAAGAAACCTAGAATTTGGTATTTTGGATTTTTGACCACGAAATTGGAAATGGAATTAGGAATAAATTATATATTTGAGTTCATGGTGTTATGGGTAAGGAGTATCTTCAAATATTTTCGAAATCTGGGTACGTGGGCCCAAGAGTGACTTTATCGACTTTTCAAGCGGAGTTGAAAATTGTTATAAATTGATTTATTATGAATGTTAGAGTATATATTTATGGATTAGCACATTGATTGACTAGTTTCGGAGCGTTGGGCGTCGGTTTGGGGTATTAGAGTGGCGTTGGAGTTGGTTATGGAACTTCGGAGTGAGGTAAGTCTCTTGTCTATCCCTGTGAGGGAGAAACTACCCCTATGTGATATTTATTATTATGTTCAACTAGTTGTGGGTCTTACGTACGCACGAGGTGACGAGAGTTCGTACGTAGCTAAAGCATTTTTATGGTCGGGTAGACTTAGGATCTTATCATGTAATATTTAAATTAATTGAACTCATTTTGTTAGCTTAATTAATTGAAGTTATAACTGAAATTGGTTTAGAATTAAATATATGTATAACAGACCGAGCCTTATCACTTTGAGTTGTGGGCGAGTTATTTGAGAAGCGGTAAATATTTTAATCATGTTGTGCTCATGTATTATATTGTAAGCATGTGCCTCATAATTCGGTAACTGCCTTCCTTTTCTTGTGGAGCGGGCCGAACGCCTCGGCAGTATATAGATGCATCTATGGATCGTGCCGCATGTCCCTCGAAAGTGTACACGTTATTCTGGATCGGGCCGAACGACCTCGGCAGAATCGTGCGTTATATCACCTGTAGTTAGAATATTCACAAGATAAACCTTCCACTGATGCACAACATTTTTATGGTATTTCTTATTTATTTGGTATTGACACTTGGCATTTTCTGAGATAATAAGGTAGAATACAAGATCAAGAAATTTATGCTTTAAAAGGGATAATTGGAACATTATGTAACTTGCAGATTTACCCCATCCTTGCCGTATGCTTCATATCTGCTTATGTTTTATTATATTGCTTTATTGGACCTTTAGTAAGTGTCGATGTCGACCCCTCGTCACTACTCCTACGGGGTTAGGCTAGATACTTACTAGGTACACGTTGATTTACGTACTCATGCTGCACTTCTGCACTAAATGTGCAGGATCTGACAGGTCATTTGGTGATTATCTTGGCGCGTAGGCACACCAGTTGAGAAGACTTTATATGAGTTGCATTCCAGGCTATGCACCGCAGTCCACCGAGTCTCCCTTTTGTTACTTATTTTATTCTGTCTTATTACATTCGGGACAAATATTGTATTATTATTGTACTCCTTAGAAATATGCTCATGCACTTGTGGCACCGAGTTTTGGGAGTTCCTACTAGTTGTTTGTTATCGTAGATCACGTAATTATCATCATCTACCCTGTAAATTCTATTTTATACTATTTAATTATTGGGAATTAGAAATTTCAAAGTAATAAAATGGGTAATCTAATCAATAGATCAACGTTGGCTTGCCTGATGGCGGTGTTGGGCTCCATCACGACCTATAATGGATTTTGGGTCGTGACAGGGTTTGTTTCCATTCTTTCACCCTTTTATGATAATCACACAAGGGAAACTAATCCTTCCTCCAATAAGAAAATCACCAAGTGTTTGAGCCTTCGCAATAAATTCAGCAACCCTTTCAATAAATTCATCTCTTAACTCTGCACGATTAGGATGATTCCTATTATACATCCATCTACGATGCACAAGTACCATCTACATAAATAGAAATCTAGAAATGAGATATTTAAAATAATTTGATTTATTTAAATTGATTACAAACTTATTTTAACACTCGAAATCTCACATTAATCCCTATTCTAAATTATATAAGTCTTTAACTATAATAATTAAATTTGAATAGCTTCTTAAATGTTTATATAATCCAAACTAATGATTTCTCAATTCTACAAATTAATTTTAATGTTGAAATTGAAAAAACTTAAATTTAATATCATTATAATAGTAAAACTAACAAGCAACAATGAACCTAGTACAACAAGATTTACACTAAATCTTTAAACTATAACTAGTATTAATACAATTAAAATTAATAAACTATAAAGTTAATATATCATTCCATAGATAAATTCAAGGCAATGGTGTTATGTTTTTCTTATAGGGAACCCTAAAATCTTATAGCATACAAAGAGAAATATACAATTAAATTGTACAAAATGCTAATTCAACCATACCTAAATCAAATAAACCTATAAAAACTAGAATCCCTAAAAATTCAATCATACCTAATTCAACTAGCTAGGATATTCATATAGAAAATCAAATAAACCTATAACAATTAAAATTACTACAAATTTAACAACAAAAACAAGATATATGTCAACGAAACACTTACCTCGTCGGAAAAAATGCCGGAGAAGAAGGATGGTGGAGCTGCCGCGGTGCCACTGCTGCAAAAAAAGAAAAAAATTAGTTAAAAAATTAAGGAGAAAAGGGAGGAGGAGGTTGACGAATCAACGGAGGAGGATGGAGGAGGTGGGAGAGGGAGAAGGGAGAAGGGAAGAGGAAACGAGAGAGAGAGAGAGAGAGAGAGGGAAAACCTTACATAGAGGGAGAAACATGGCGAAGGATGAGAGGGAGAAAGGAGGAGGATGAGAGAAAAAAGAAGGGAAAATGCGTCTGTTTTGTTGGGGACGGGGTAGGGTAGGGTTTTAAAATAAATTTCCAATCGATTTTTGTAACGACCCGGCCGGTCATTTTGAGTGTTTTAGTCTCGATCCCTTATTTATTGCATCCTCTATGTTGTATCATGATTATGTGAGTTGTCGAGTGTGTTTGGTTTTGTTTTCGGGTGAGTTTTGGAGTGAAATGGGACACATAGTCCCTAAGTTGAGCTTTAAGTTGAAAGAGTTGACCATAGTTTAATTTTTATGTAGACGACTCCAGGGTAGAGTTTTGACGGTTCCAATAGTTCTGTTTGGTGATTTTAAACTTAGGAGCATATCCGGATGTTGATTTGGAGGTCTGTACATCGTTTCAGCGTGAATTGGCGAAAGTTGGAAAGTTGAAAGTTTGGGAGGTTGCAAAGTTTGATCGGGAATTGACTTTATTGATATCGGGGTCAAAATCTAATTTCGAAAGTTGAAATAGGTCTGTCATGTCAATTATGACTTGTGTGTGAAATTTGAAGTCAATCGGAGTTGTTTTGGTATGAATCAGCATTAGTTTTGAAATTCGGAAGTTTATAAGTTTATTAGGCTTGAATCGATGTGTGATTCGTGGTTCTAGTATTTTTGATGTGATTTGGCACTTCGAGCATGTTCGTATAATATTTTAGGACTTGTTGGTATGTTTGGTTGAGGTCCCGGAGGCCTCGGGTGTGATTCGGATCAAGTTCGGTTCCATTTTTGGCCTTGTGAGATTGTTGGTTTCCCTGAGTCTGGTTTCCTCTTATGCGATCGCGAAGCTTTAAGTCTGGCAGAAATGAATTTGTTCTGTGTGATCGCGATATAGGTTACGCGATCGGGAATCTTGGAGGGGTAGTGATTCGCAAACGTGTAAGTGGTGTCGCATTCGCAGTGAAGGAAGAGGAGGCCTAGGAAGGTTGACGCGTTGCTCTACGCGATCGCGATGCTTTGGAATTTTACCCAGCACATTCGCAGCCCGTTCTCTGTGTTCGCATAGAAGGTTTTTTGACTGATGAAGCTTTTTCTCTTCGTGATTGCGATGGGTAAATCACTGGCAGCAGAACTTAAATTTCAAACGAGGGTTCTATCTCTTATTTCATAATTTGGACCTAGAGAGCTCGGTGTGAGGCAATTGTTCGAGGGATTTTCTAGAAATTAGGGTAAGTGGTTCTAACCCGGATTGATCTATATTACACGAATCTATTACTATTTTCATCATCTAATTTTGGATTTGAGTTGGGAATTTGGGAGAAAATGATAGAAACTTCCTAAACTACATTTTTGAGTTTTGAAAGCGATTTGAGGTCAAATTTGAGTAATTCTTGTATGGTTGGACTCATTATTGAATGGGTGTTCGGATTTTATAAATTTGGCGGGGTTCCGAGATGCGGGCCCGAGTTGACCTTTTGAGTTGACTTTTTATTTATTTGCAAAGATCGTAACTTTATTATTCGAATTAGCTTCCTATAGTTTATATTTATGGAATGAAGTATTTTTGGCTAGATTCGAGCCGTTCGGAGTTTTGATAATTAAGAGAAAGGCCTACTAGTGGATTGAGTTAGCGTGATTTGAGCTAAGTGACTTGCCTAACCTTGTGGGGGGAAATTACCCCTTAGAATTTGTATTGGTTACAAAAATTGTGATAAGTGAAAGCCGTGTACGCATGGTGACGGATGTGTACATGGGCTAAATGTGAAAATTACCGATTTTAGCAATATAGATTCCTTTCATGCAGTAATTGAGTTACCTTAACATGTTATAGTCTTCATGTTAAGGTAACTGTGGTGGTATAAGGTTTTAGGGTTGAAACGTATGCGGTGAGATAATGTGGGTTTGATACGCGTGGCTAGTAGGGGAACTACTAGAAGTCATGCAGTGTGATAAGGGGGGTAAAACGCGGGATGTTATTTCCGAAAAATAATTTTCAAAACTAAATGTAAAGGCTCCCGCGGTGATATAAGGAAAGATTGTGATTTATTCTTGTGATTTGAGACTACGAGGCGGTACCTCGGTAGTGACTCTTGTTGGCATTTCTCCATTTTTGTACTTGTCTTTGGTTGTTGTTTCCCTACCATATTATTAATTGTTTTCTCCGTGCTGCACTAATTGCTTTAATTCCGTATAGCTAACCTTGATATGCTATTTGTTGTTTCAATTTCATTACTTTCATTATTACACTGCCTTACACTTGTTCCGCCTTCTATTTATTCCAGTAGGGCCTTGACCTGACCTCGTCACTACTCTACCGAGGTTAGTCTTGAAACTTACTGGGTATTGTTGTGGTGTAATCATGCTACGCTTTTGCACATCTTTTTATGCAGATCCAGGTGCCTTCTACCAGTCCGGGCGCCAGTGAGTTGAGTCTGTGCGCGGAGACTTCAAGGTATACCTGCCGGTGTCCACATGCCTCGGAGTCCCTTTCTACCTAGATTCTTTTATTTCATTATCCTTTTTATAGACATTGATGTATAAGATTATTCAGTATAACTTCATAGAGCTTGTGAATTGTATTTCGCCGGGTTTTGGGAGTTGTACATGTTGAGCAGCAGATTTTATTTTATATAGTTGTTGAAGTTTTGAGACTTTAAATTTTTGTTTCAGTCATTTCTGCATGAATGTAGGCTTACCTAGTCTTAGAGACTAGGTGCCATCACGATATCCTATGAAGGGGAATTGGGGTCGTGATAGATTTGGTTGGAAATATTTAATTAATTTGTTTTTTAAAAATACCGACCAATTCGGTCGGTAATAAAAATCGATCGGTAATAAAGTCAAACAAGTCAAACCGTCAACATTTAAAAGTTTAATACCGACGGATTGAGTCGGAAATAAATTTCCGGATTTTTTCGCCAAAAATTACGACCACGGTGATCGGAAATGTGGTCAAAATTATTTTAAAAAATATATTTGATATTTTTGTTTGATTTTTCCAACCAATTTGATCAAAAATTTCCGACAATTTTTTTCAGTCAAAAATTTCAGTCAGAATTCCACGATTTTCTAGTAGTGATAGTAGGACATGAAAGAAACTATTGAATCTTCGTTTGGAATAAAGAATTTATCTCGATGTTTTGGGTCGATTTGATTTTTCATTATCTTGAGCACCACTGTATAATTACTCTACTAGAATAATCAACATGTTGATTGTTCTATTGTCAATTCTCAAGGAAAAGAAAATAAATTTTGTTGATATATGTAGACCAAGATTAACTTCCCTAAAACAAGAAAAACTTGAATCCAATCTAATCCTATCTAAAAAATTATTTCCCAATCGGGTCCCTTATTGCTGTAATTAAGTTTCCATGTAGTGAATCAGTTTTTATAACTTGAAGTTTTTCCAAACCCAAAAGTATGCGGAGAATTACTAAATCAGTTTTTCCAAGATTAGTAAGACCATTTTCTATCTCTTTGATGAATGTCAAAAACTCCTAAATTACCTTGAGCTTTATAATAAGAATCGATAAACCTTTTTAAAAAATAAAAATTGATAAGTTATGTGCCTCTGTATTTTGATGATTTAACAAACTTCATATGAGAATCAGATACGGAACCTGATACGAAGCCTCTCCGTGCTCAGAACAACAAATCACATGTCTGGCACAAGTTCCAATGAAATCAGTTAAGGGAACGGCAAAGGAAATAGATGGATATCAGTTACTCCGGTCACGGTACAAGTCAACTATTTACAGTTATTAAAGCTGTTGCACTGCAGACGCAACAGTGCATCAGTCACTGTTGAAGTATGTTGTGTACCGGACACTTGCTTGCATCATCCTAGTGACCTCATTTATATATTACCAACATGAGGCAAGGGATTACACACACTTGCAAACCCTAAAACAAAATTTACTCTCAAGTGTTCAGCCACCTTCATTTACTCAAAGGCATTGAAGAAAAAAGTAGCAACAGAACGAAAGACCAGATCCCAGCATTGAGTACATCGTGTGTCCTTAGTATTGTTGTATCTTTATTAATGTTATTCAATTGTAAGTATTACTCAGCTTAGTTAGAAATATCTCGTAGGATACCTTTGTAAACCATAAACCTTGTGTTTGTGTTTGACTAAAGTTATTCAAAGTGGTGAGTTTTATAATAAAGTTATTACAAAGATGCTTGCAATATAGTTATTGCAAGTAGGTGGGGGATTAAGTGTTTAATTCCTAGTTTACAACAGGTTGTAATCTAAAGTTGCTCGGTTAGTGAAGTTGAAATCCTACGAGTGTAGGTCGTAATTTTTAATCTCGTGAGCTGGGAGTTTCCTACGTAAAATATTGTTATATCATTTACTTACCGTTGTGTGTGTGTTATGTGGGAACTGATAGAGAACCAGGTTCTCTATACAGTTTGGTGGACTTCTAGTTTACATCAATTGGTATCAGAGCAGGTTTTTTCTATAAGGCTAACACCTAGAAAGGATCTACATGGCTGCTCCACCAAATTTTGAAGAAGGTAAATCACTATGGATGGTGGAAGATAAGAATGCATGATTTTATCATGGCTGAAGATTCGAAACTTTGGGATATCATCTGTGACGGACCCTTTGTACCTATGAAAATAATTGGCGACACATTTGTCCAAGTTCCAAAGACAAGGAAGGAGTACAATGATTTTGATCGCAAAGCTATCGAGAAAAACTTTCGAGCAAAGAAGATCCTTGTCTGTGGTATTGGACCAGATGAGTACAACCGAATCTCAGCATGTCAATCTACCAGGGAGATCTGGGAGGCTCTCCTAACTGCACACTAAGGCACAACTCAAGTCAAATAGTTAAAATCGACATGCTCACTACTGAGTATGGACTCTTCAAGATGAAGGAGGATGAGTCCATTCAGGACATGCATACTCGCTTCACTTCCATCATCAATGAGCTTCATTCTCTAGGAGAGATTATCCCGAGGAACAAATTGGTCAGAAAAATACTCGGTGTGTTACCTGGTTCTTGGGTAAGCAAAGTCAATGCTATCACGGAGGCAAAAGATTTGCAAAAGTTGACGATTGACGAACTCATGAAAATCTGAAGACCTACGAAATAAAGAAGAAGAAGAAGAAGAAGAAGAAGAAGAAGAAGAAGAAGAAGAAGAAGAAGAAGAAGAAGAAGAAGAAGAAGAAGGATCATGAAAGAAGAGAACCCAAAAAGGATATGAACCTGGTTCTCAAAGCAGACAACAATGACTCAAGTGGTGATGATACTGACATGGCCTATTTGACACGGAGATTTCAAAAAATGGTTCGTAGAAATGGTGGTATTCCGAAAAAGGGCAGCTCTAGTAGAACAAAAGGCTATGATTGATGTCACAAATGTGGGAAGCCATGACATTTCATCAAAGATTGTTCTCTCCACAAGAAGAACCATTACAAGCATAACATAGATAAGACAGCCAAGAGGAACTTGGTCCCTAACACGAAATTCAAGAGAAACGATGCCGCTGATAATGTTGTAAAACAAGCTCTTGGTGTATAGGGAGATTCCTCTAGTGAATCTGAGGGCAATGATGAACAAGGCGACACCTCCATGATGGTCGTTAAAAGTGAAGCAACACAATATGACTCCATATCTGCCCTGATGGCAATATCTGATGAGGATGAAGATGAGGTAAACTTTCTAGATGTTCAAAGAAAGTTTAAGTCTTACTATCAAAAAAAGATGGTATCTTTAGCTAATGTCTTGATTGATGCTTACCATAATCTTACTAATGATAAAAATGTTTTAACTGGGGAAATATGAAAGATAGAGCATGAGAGAGATTATTTGCTGGTCGCAGTTGTCATGATCCGGGATTTCCACCCTCGGGACTGTAATGATGCCTAATATTTCACTTGCTAGGCAAGCTAACGTTAGCTATATCTATTAACAATTTTAACAATTTTCAAATTAAATGACAATAATAAAACTGAATAGTCAGAAATAAGGTAATAAACAAATAAGTGACAAAATCTAAATACAAATCCTGAAACTGGTGTCACAATTACATGAGCCTCTAGAGTACTACAGATAAATGTATGAAATAAACATGACAGTCTGAATCAAAATAAACAACTAAAATGATGTAGAAGGGGACTTCAGGGCTGCAGACGTCGTGCAACTATACCTCAAGTCTCCACTGATAGCTAGATCCGAGAAATCTCACTCAAAGTAGTTGGAACCAAGCCTGGTATCTGCACAAGAAGTGCAGAGTGTAGTATGAGTGCAACCGACCCCATGTACTCTGTATGTGCCGAGCCTAACCTCGATGAAATAGTGACGAGGCTAAGGCAGGTCACTTACAATAACCTGTACGCATTAATAATAATAACAGAATGGATAAGAATGGAAATAAAGTAGTTAATTCATAACAATGAACTCAAAATCCAACTACCAGAGAGCCCAGAATAACAAGTCATATAAAATCATCTCAATTACCGAGGTAAATCCAACAATCACAAACAAATATAACTTTAATACAATCCATTGCGACGTGCAACCCAATCCCGCCATATCATTATCTGTCAATATCATAATCCATCCTTATTCCACATTTTCAACTCATTATCTTTCAGTTTCCGTTGTGGCGTGCAACTCGCTCCCCAAACAATTTCAAATAACAATAGCAATTCAACAACCAAAACATACAAGAAGTTCTACATCAAGAGAGAAAATGTACAAAGTAATGGAGAATAGCGTGATAATCAAGAATCTCTAACAACTCGAATGCCTCAACTTTACCAACTCAACGGTATTTACCAATTAAAAACTCATACAAATAAAACTACATTATTGAAGGCAACAAATGTTACGAAATTATAAGACAAGAAAGACATAGGATAATTTAGATATGCAAGAAAAGCAAATAGAGACAAGTAGCAAATAAGCATGGAACTATAGAAAAAACAGACAATTAAATACAAGGAATACTGAATGGCAAGTAGCAAATATGGTATGGAACTCAAATAAGCATGTAGCAATTAAGGCATGAACCAAGATATACTATGAAGTAACAAAGACAGGGAAGCAAGTAATGTAACGGCGCATATACACTCGTCACCTCGCATATATGTTGTTTCACACGTAATTCACATAACATGTAGTTCAAGGTTCCTAATTCCCTCAAATCAAGGTTAGACCCAATACTTACCTCGCTCTGCAACTCAAGCAATCAATCAACCACAACCTTACCTTTTGAACAAGCCTCCAAACCAACTAAATCTAGCAAATGATTCAAAATAAGCTTTAGAAACTACCCACAAATGAAAGAGGTTCAATTTAGATCATTTTTGAAAAAGTCAACAAAAGTCAACCCTGGGCCACTTGGTCAAAATTGAAGTTTGGACCAAAACTCGATTACCCATTCATCCCAATCCCGGTTATGTGATTTATTTCGAAATCTAACTCCGATTCGAGGTTTAAATCCAAATTTTACAAAAGTTTCCAATTCTACCCACATCCCTAATTTCTACCATAAAAATCCTAAATTTGATGTTGAAATCTCATGAAATATAATGGGTAATTGAAAAGAAATGGATTAAAGTCACTCACCAATGAATTTGGAAGAAAAGTCTCTCGGAAAATCGCCTCTATGGTGTTTAGGGTTGAGAGATTGTGAGAAATGAGCTAAGTCCTGTTTTTCCCTTCTTTTAGTCAGTGCAAATGCAAGACAAGGGTCGCAAATCCGAACCCTGTCTCAGAGCAATAAAAGTCACAAATGCGAACACCTGGCCTTCGCAAATACGGACCAATACTTTCCAAATGCGAAGGTTATCCAGGAACACACTGAGTCGCAAATGCTACTATGTCATCGCAAAAGCGAGCACTGTTCATTTGCAATTGTGATCATTTTTCTCGCAAATGCGAGGCTACCCAGTCTAGCCCATGCTCGCAAATGCGAACACTTTCTTGAAAAAGCGAGGCTCACAATTGCGAGCTAGACCTCGCAAATGCGAGATCTGCCGCAAAGCACCAACAACAGAAGTGCACCAATAGTCCTAGCTTAGCCAAACTCATCTGAAACACGTTCAAAACTCACCCGAAGCCCCTCAGGCTTAAAACCAAACATGCACACAAGTGTAATAACATCATTCGAACTTGTTCGCACAATCAAATCACAAAAATAACATCTAAATCTATGAATCAATCCTCAAAATGAATGAACTTTCAAAGAGAAACTCAAGAACACTAGAATCACGTTTAAGCGTCTGAATCGTGTCAGATGAATTCTGAATTGAACCAAATTTTGAAGACGAGTTTCAAATAGCAATACGGAACTATTCCAAGTTCTAACATCAAAATCCAAACCCATTAGCTAAGAATTCAACTTACGGTCAAACTTAGAAATTTCCAACTTTCAAAAATGCTAGTTTTCGGCAAAATGAGTCAAAATAAGTTAGGGACTTCCGAATTCGATTTCGGACATACGCCCAAGTCCTAAATCACGATACGGACTCACCGGGACCGTCAAAATACTGATCCGAGTTTGTTTACATAAAATATTGACCATAGTCAACTTGAGTCATTTTAAAGGAAAAAATTCATATTTTCTTCAATTTTTCACATAAAAACTTTTCGGAATAATACACAGACTGCGCAGGAAAATAGAGAAATACTTAATAGAGCTAATCAAGGTCTTGGAACATGGGAATAGAGGCTAAATCTCAAAATGACCAATCAGATAATCACAGTAATTGTTGCTTTAAAAGAAACCATAGAGGATTTGAAGCAAGAAAATGATTTTCTAACTGAGAAAATTGATAAGGTAGAACATGAGAGAGATGACTTGCTAGTAGTAGTTGTGAATCTGAGGGAAACAGTAGAGGATTTAAAAAAGGACAAAAATTCTGTAAAAGCATCAATAGAAAATTGCATGAACTCTTCAAAAGAAAAGGAAGTGGCGAGTGAGGCACACCTTAAGCTTGAAAATGAACTCAAAAAGGTAGGATTGAGTCTTTGTGCTAAACTTGAAAGCAATAGACAACTTCAGGAAGATCTAAGAAGGGTTAAAAATGACCTAGATTAATCTTTGATGTGGATCAGGTCCTCTAACACAATCACTTCCATGTATAAAAATAATAGGGGAACATGCAGGGAATCGGGTTCCAAAAGGAAAAGGCTCCCTACAACCCACATAGCAAGTATGTTACTGTACCTGATAACTGGCTTTACACTCACTGTGGTAGAACTGGCCATTTTAAATATTCCTGTAAAGCTAGGTTTCAGTACCAACAGAAAAACAAAGTTTTTATTAAAAAAGTATCTACTGCTAGGGAACCTAGTTCTCTCAATAAGAAACGTGTGATTCTTCCTTAGATAAAAAGAAGTTTAATTCGACCCTTTCCTCATTACAAAGGACCCAAACTTATTTTGGTTCCTAAGTCTAATCTCTGATTTCCTTATACAGGGAGCAGTGAAAGGAAGCAGCCAAAGATAGTACATGGATAGTGGCTGCTCTAAACACATGACTGGAAGTATTGACGATTTTCTTTCACTCAAAGCCCTGCAAGGTGGGAGTTTTTCCTTTGGTAATGGAAAAAAGGGATACATTCTAGGAGTTGAAAAAATTAGGAAGATACTCACTCATTCAATTGAAAATGTGTATTATGTGAATGGCCTAAAATACAACCTGATGAGTGTCTCTCAAATCTGTGACAAAGGAAACAAAGTGGAGTTCTTATCAAAGTCTTGCACAATCACCAATCATGTAACTGGTGAAGTGGGTCTGGTGGCAAAAAGATTTAGAAACATCTATGTTGCAGACTGAGTCTCTGAATAGTGGGAACCTTATATGTTTGAGTGTTGTTGATGATGATGCTGAACTGTGGCACAGAAGATTGGGGCATATAAGTTTCTCTCTGTTGAACAAGCTAGTCAAGAAGGACCTGGTTCATGGGCTTCTGAAGTCAAAGTTCAAGAATCACAAGATGTGTGATTCATGTGTGAAAGGGAAGCAAGTCAGGTCCTCATTTAAGCCAAAGAAGGAAGTAAGCACCTCAAGGCCACTGGATCTTCTCCATATGGATCTGTGTGGACCTATGAGGATGCCCAGCAGAGGAGGAAAGAAGTACATCTTTCTTATTGTTAATTACTACTCTAGATTCACATGGACCTTCTTCCTGAGAACCAAGGATGAAACCTTTCTAGTCTTTGATGCCTTTGTGAAGCAGATTCAAGTGAAGATGAGCCACAATGTTGTAAGCATAAGATCGGATCATGGTACCGAGTTTAACAATGCAAAATTTGATGAATTCTGAGCTGAAAATGGTATAAGTCATAATTTTTTAACTCCCAGAACACCCCAACAAAATGGTGCTGTGAAGAGGAAAAATAGGACTCTTAAGGATATGACAAGGACGATGCAAATTAACAGTGGCATACCAACGAGCTTTTGGGATGAGTTAGTAAACAATGTCTGCTATATGATAAACAAGTGCATGATCATGTCACTCCTAAACAAGATCCTGTATGAATTGCTAAATGGGAGAAAACCAAAGCTGACTTACCTGAGAACATTTAGCTGTAAATATTTCGTTCTCAATAATGTTAAGGAGGCGTTGGGAAAATTTGATGCCAAGAGTGATGAAGGGATTTTTCTTGGATATTCTTCACAAAGAAAAGCATACAAGGTCTGTAACAAAATAACTCAATGTGTAGAAGAAAGCGTACATGTAATCTTTGATGAATCACATCATTTAAGTGAGAAATTCACATGATAAGAGTGATCAAGATAGAGAGCATTCAAAGGTTCCTAGAGAAGTCATTGATATGGCAAACGGGAAGGCAGATATGATGAAGCAGGTCAAGGAGTCTAGTGAAGAAGATGCATCAGAACCTCCAGCTGATTTAGAGGAACCTAGTCCCTCCATTATAGCAACTGAAGCAGAAAATAGAGTTGTTGATGATGTGCAAGGCACCTCTGATGCTGAGCAGAGAAGTGGCACTCACACTTCCATGGATGCCAATCTGACACTTCGGGACCTGGTTCTTCTCACCCTGAGACTCAGGTGTCTAACTGGAAGCACAAAAGCTCACATCCTCTCCAGAATGAAATCACTCCTCTAGATTCAGGAATTCAGACTAGATCAAATTCAAGAAACATGTTTGCTTTCTCAGCCTTTCTGTCTCAAATTGAGCCCAAAAATATCAAGAAAGCATTGAAAGATGCTGATTGGATTGCTGCTATGCAAGAAGAACTCCATCAATTTGAGGGGAACAGTGTGTGGCACCTGGTTTCCCGACCTTCAGATATAACAGTTATTGGAACCAGGTAGGCATTCAAAAACATACTTGATGGGTTTGGAAATACAACGAGAAATAAGGCCAGGCTGGTGGTTCAAAGCTATAATCAAGAGGAAGGGATTGATTATGATGAATCTTTTGCTCTGGTTGCAAGAATGGAAGCCATCAGAATTCTCATTACCTTTGCATCTTATATAGAATTCAAATTGTTCTAAATGGATGTTAAGAGTGCTTTTCTGAATGGACATTTGAAGGAATAAGTCTTTGTTAAACAACCACTTGGTTTTGAAAGTCATAAGCATCCTGAACATGTATTTAAGCTTGACAATTCCTTATATGGATTAAAGCAGGCCCCTCATGCATGGTATGAAATGTTGTCCAGGTTCCTTCTAGAAAATGGCTTCACTAGAGGGAAAATTGACAAAACTCTTTTTCTGAAGAAAAGAGGGAGGAACCTGCTAATTGTGTAGGTCTATGTTGATGATATCATATTTGGTGTAACAAATAATTCCTTGTGTGAGGAATTTTCCAAGCTTTTGGGAAGTGAGTTTGAGATAAGTATGATGGGGGAACTCAACTTGTTCCTAGGACTGCAAGTTAAGCAAACCTCTAAGGGGACGATGACAAGTCAGCAAAAATATATTAAGGAGCTTCTGAAGAGGTATGAGATGGAAAGTTGAAAGACCATTGATACTCTTATTGCTACTGTCGCCTGTCTAGACATGGACGAACCTGGTTCCCCTGTAAATGAAAGAATGTATTGGGGTATCATTGGTTCACTTTTGTACCTAACAACCAGCAGACCTGACATCGTGTTCAGTGTAGATTTATGTGCTAGATTCCAATCAAGTCCTAAAGAATCTCATTTGAAAGCTGCTAAAAGAATCCTGAGATATCTCAAAGGAACGCAGGACCTGATTCTCTATTATCCCTCGATAATTTTGACTTAATTAGTATGTTGATGTTGATTATGATGGTTATCTTATGAATAGGAAGAGCATATCTGGTATGGCACATTTTCTAGGATCATGCCTAATTTTATGGGGTACAATGAAACAAAATTCTGTAGCCCTCTCCACTGCAGAAGCTGAATATGTAGCAGTTGCCTCATGTTGTGCTCAACTACTATGGATCAAGAAATAATTAGTAGATTTTTGTGTGTTTTATGACTGTGTGCCATTGTTGTGAGACAACACAAGTGCCCTCAACATGGCAAAGAACCCGGTTTAGCATAAAAGTACAAAGCAGATTGATGTGCGACATTATTTCCTCAAGAACTATGTTGAAAAAGGTCTCATATGTATGAATTTTTGCAAAAAACAGAGGACCAGGCAGCTAATATATTCACCAAAGCACTGAGAAGAGAACATTTTGAAAAGAATCGACTGGAGTTGGGATTGATCAAATTGAACTAAGAACCTAGTCCCTCAACGATTGGCTATAAAAGAATAGTAAGGTGAACTGCTAAAAAGTATTTTCTAGCAACTTCTAACTCAATTCAATACAGTTATAGGTAAACACGTATGAAAATTATAGGACAAACAAGCAGCTAATGACATTACAATTTGTTGGAATGATTATGCTCATATTTGCAAAATCAGTCAGGGAACCTGGTTCCTGTGACTTAGGTTAGTAGTTCCTCTTACACTCATACACATTTTGAACTGCTAGTGTACCACGTCATTAAATGTGTTCGACCTTTTTCCATACCTTTTAAACCCAAATGCCATATCCGTTACAAATTGACCCGACTACCCAGTCCATCGTGTCCATCTATAACCGGTCTCTCCTCCCCTCTAAGTAACCCCAAAAGACATGTCTCTCTCATAACTGTCTATATCAAAGCCATCAACTCTCTTCTTCTCTCTGAAAACCCTCTCTTTCATGTCTTCACTCTCAAAAATTTACTATGTCTTCTCAGAAATGAGAGTCTCCTAAAGCCACCATTGATATCCCTACCGTGTCTTCATCTCACGAAGCACAACAGTCTGAATTGGAGCCTCAACCCTCACCTTTTGAAACCCCTATATCCAACCAACCACCACCCACTGTCTCTTCCCCTACTCCGTCAAGTTCTAGTTCCCATCGTAGCCAGAAACATCAAACTTCTAAAAAGTTTATCGCTTCAACCTCCCCCTCTGCTACACTAGAAAAAATGGAAGTAGAAGGAATGGTGGAAGAGGAAGAAGGAAAAGAGGTCTCAAGTCAGCGGGTCGAGGAAGCAAATGTAGACCAAGCGGATATCACTGGTCTTGGTGACAAATCTGGTGTATCTGACACCCCTTGTACTCAAAACTTTGATCTAAACAACCTATCACCATCAGGTAATGCCTCTCTTGCTTCTATTGATTCTGCATTGTTGGAAGATTTGGGTGAGAAACAAGCCATAGAAAACATGTTGCTTATTGCTGCTGAAGGGAGTCTGGTTGGGGAGTCTATGTCTGGTGATGTGAGTGCTGGAGCTCAGGGGGAAGAAAAAGGGAATGGGGATGGAAATTGGGACCTGGTGCTTCAAGGTGACTTGGTACCAGTCAGTACTATATGGTAGCCAACAGAGGGACCTTATCTCTCTGCCCAAGAGGAGCACTCCGCTCCTACTTAGGATGAAACTCCATGCTCTACTAGAAAGCCCTAGATAGTACCAACCCTCTTCCTTCCCCTCACCTTGATGTAGTCCCTTTAGATTTTGTGATTCCTGAGATGAAGTCTATGTCAAGATGATGATGGAAGTCAGGCAAATTATGATGATGTGCCTGTAGCCCAGTTTATCACTGCTAGGAGTGGTGGGACAGTTTCTAAAGATCTTGTTCTTAAAAGACCTATTACTAGGTAGCAGAAGAGGCCCTTGAAAATGCTCTAAAGAAGAACAAGAAAAAGAAGAGAAGGAGATTGGTTAAGGTGAGTAAATTAGTTAATCATGAGAATCTGCCTCCGGCCAATATTGTGGAATTGAGGACGAAGAGGTGAATGAGGAACATGCTTCCCTTGTTCGTAAATACTCTAAGAAGTCTGTGGCTTATGAAATCCAAAAAGTGTCATATGTGAAGGGTGTTGAAATTGGTAGAGAGAAGAGTGTTGAGAAGGAGTTTGGTGAGAAGGCAAATCCTGCTAGGATGGAGAAAGGTGTTGAGACGAAGAAATCTCACAAGAGAAATCCAAATGACCATGAGGGACCTGGTTGCTCAAAAAGAGCCAGAGTGGAAGTGTCTAGGGTTAAAAGGAAAGAAAATCTGAAGAAGCAAAAAGTATTGTGGGGCAGAGTGTTTGATACTTACATTCTTGACAAGCTAGGCATGAGGCAGTTAGTTGAAATTTGTGAATTTCATAATTGGACTCACCTCTTTACTGTTCAGAGTCCAAAAGTTTGTGAAAAGGAAGTTCGCAGTTCTACCCTGATATGTTCACTGTGGAGGATGACAACATCTACCTAAAGGTCAATGGGGTGGATTTTGTGATGGATAAAGCTGTAATGGGGAGTATTCTTTATGTACCTACTGAGGGGCTCTCGACTGTTGAGGGGACCTATTCCCAAAATTTTAGGAAGGTTCTTCTAAAGCCTCAGGCTGATCAGCAAGGGGAACGAGTGCACAAGAAGGCACTGCTTCCAGAATACCAGGTAATGTTTGAGATAGTGAACAAGGTCCTGCTCCCTTGAGCTGAAAGAAATTATATTGCATTAATAGCGGACCTGGTTCTCTTGGAGGCATTGGACGGATACACTACTATCAACTTGCCCGGAATCCTAATTGAACACATGAAGAAGGTGGCAGACTTCAAGGATGGGAACCATGGATTGCCATATGGGTACTTGCTCGTCAAAGTTTTTGAACATTTCAAAGTCCCCTTGGGGAGAGCAGTTGTGGGAACTCGTAAGCAAATGTTCTCAATGACTACCTTGGAGGAATGCATTTGTATTGATAAGAAAGGGGGAGTTGGCAGCAATTCTACAATTTCTCAGTTGATTGATGATCAGAGTGTTGTTAATGAGGAGATAATGAGGCTGAAGTCTATGAATGCCATTCTTGAAGGGCAGCTCAGTCAAGACAGAGAGGAACCTAGTTCAAGCAGTGCTCAGAGTGCATAGGTTGCCCGGTTGACGGCTGAAAATGCAGAGCTGAGGAAACAAGTTGTAACGACTCGACGGGTTGTTTTGAGCTCCAGCGCGTCGTTCGGTGGTTTGAATCCTTGGGTAGCTTCACTTCATGTATTATGACTTGTACGCGTAGTCGAAATTGAATTTCAACAAGTTCGGAGTTGATTCGGATGGTAAGTTCTCATTTTGGAAGCTTTAAGTTGGAAGAGTTGACTAAGGTATGACTTTTGAGTAAACAATCTCGAAATCGAGAACTGATGGTTCCAATAGGTTTGTATGATGATTCCGAACTTGGGCGTATGTTCGGATTGAGTATCGGGTTCATATGATGATTCTATACTTGTAGGAAGTTAGCATTTTAAAGGTTTAGAATTTCCTAAGTTTTGGTTTGAAGTGGATTTTGATGTTATCGATGTCTGATTGGAGTTCCGAGCCCTAGAATAGGTTCGTATCATGATTTGCGACTTGCATGCAAAATTTTGGCGTCATTCCGGGATGTTTAAGTATAATTCGGACGCGTTCGGCGAAGTTCGAATGTTTAAAAATTTAAAAAAATATTTCTATTGTCGATTCATAGTTTTGATGTTGCTTGTCGTGATTTGAGGCTTCGACTAGGTCCATATCGTGTTTTGGGATATGTTGGTATGTTTAGATGGGGTCTTGGGGACCTTGCGTTTGAAACGGATTGAAAACGGATTTGAGGAGATGTGGTCGCTTCGGAAGACTGGTATAATCGCACATGCAGAAGGAGTGGCCGTAGATGCGGTCACGCAGGTGCGTAGGGGGTCATCGCAGGTGCGATCTTCGTGAAGAACATCTAGGGGCGCAGGTGCGAGGAAAATTCCGCACCTGCGAAGTCGCAGATACGGAGAAGGGGTCGCAGAAGCGGTGCTGGGTGAGAGGCTGTGGTTGCGTAGGTGCGAGAGAATTTACGCACCTGCGAGCTCGCAGGTGCGGGCTATTAGTCGCAGAAGCGGGAAGGGGCATTGGTCTGAAGGGGCGCAGAAGCACAATGGTGGCTCGCACCTGCGTTTGCGCAGAAGCGAACATTCTGCCGCAGGTGCGATGGAGCAGCTGGGTAATGCACTTCGCAGAAGCGAGCTTTGTTTGGTAAAAGCAAGCTCGCAGGTGCGGACAAATTCGTCTGCAGGTGCGAAAGTCGCTGGGCAGTAGGGTGTTTTTAATCCGAGACTTAGCCCATTTCTCTCATATTTTTCATTTGGTTGGGCATCATTTGGAGCTCTTCAAGACGAGATTCTCATCATCTATTGCAAGTTAAGTACTTCCCACGTATTGTAAGTTAATTTCAAGGATTTCATAAGGATTTAAACATGGAAATTAGTAGAAATTTGGGATTTTGGTAGAAAACCTAAAAATTAATATTTTTGGATTTTGACCACGAAATTGGACATGGAATTTAGGATAAATTATATATTTGAGTTCGTGGCATTATGGGTAAAGTTTATCTTCGAAAATTTTCGGAATCCGGGCATGTGGGCTCGAGGGTTGACTTTATTGACTTTTCGAGCGGAGTTGGGAATTGCTATAAATTGATTAATTATAAGAGTTGGAGTATATTTTGATTGATTTTCACATTGTTTGACTATTTTCGGATCAGTTGGCTTTGAATTGAAGAATGGAGAGGCATTGGAGCCGGTTATGGAATTTTTGAGTGAGGTAAGTCTCCTATCTAACCTTGTGAGGGGGAACCTACCCCCTAGGTGATGTAATTGTTATGTGTTGCTAGTTGTGGGTGCTACGTACGCACGGGGTGACGAGAGTCCGTACGTAGCTAAAGCATGTTTATGTCCGGGTAGACTTGGGACTTTATCATGTAATTTTTGAATTATTTGAACTCATTCTGCTGGCTTCATTAATTGAATTTATAATTAAAATTTATTTAGAAATAAATATATATATATATATATATATATATAAAGCCGAGCCTTATCACCTTGAGTTGTTGGAAAGTTATTTGAGAAATGGTAAAGGTTATATTTACTATGTGCTCATGTACTGTATTGTAAGCATGTGTCTCTTAATTTGATAATTTCCTTCCTTTCTTGTGGAGTGGGCTCAATGCCTCGGTAGTATAATAGATGCATCGATGGTTCATGTCGCTCGACTCTTGACAGTATACACATTATTTTGGATCAGGCCAAACGACCTCTGCATAATCGTGCGTTATATCGATGGCAGTCGAATTTCACGAGACTACCTTCCACTAATGCCTGGCATTTTATATGGTATTCCTTATCCGTTTGATACCGGAACTTGATACATATGAGATGTTGAGGTAGAATACAAGACTGAGAAATCCATACCTTTAAAAGAATTTTTTTGGAAGATTATGTAACTTATAGATTTACCCCATTATTGATATGTGCTTCATATCTGCTTATGATTTATTATATTGCTTTATTGAACCTCTAGTAAGTGTCGATGTCGACCCCTTGCTACTACTTCTCCGAGGTTAGGCTAGATACTTATTAGGCATGCATTAATTTTCGTACTCATACTGCACTTCTGCACTAAATGTGCAGGATTTGACAAGTTCAATTGGTGGTCATCTTGGCGCGTAGGCACAGCTACTGAGGCAATTTTATGGTGAGTTGCATTTTAGGCTACGTATCGCAGCCCACAAAGTCTCCATCGTACTATTTACTTTATCATGTCTTAGTTACATTACGGACAGATGTTGTATTGTTATTGTACTCCTTAGTAAATGCTCATGCACTTGTGACACCGGATTTTGGGATGTTCTAGATGTTGGAGGTGATTCCGCTTAGCATTTACACACTTTTATTATCTATTCTACTAACGGCGATGTTGGGCGCCATCATGGCCTATGGTGTGTTTTGGGTCGTGACACAAGTTGAGAACCTGAAAGAGCAGCTGATCAATGAGCAGCGGTCTGCAAATGCTCGAGTGGATGTTCTCCTCAAAGCCCTTGCACCTTCGTCCTTCCTTCTCTCTTCCAGTGCCCCCTAAATTGTCCCCTTTTCAGTGTCCAGTTTATCAGTCCTTGTTTTAGTCCTAGTGTCTGTTTTGATATCTTGTCCCTATGAATGTGGTATTTTAGTGTGTTTATTTTGTGGATGCTTTGTAATAATGGAACTATAACTTGTATTTTCTTCTCTTTAACATTAGTGAGCATCTCAATCCTTTTCTATATGCATGTTATACTCTTGTGTTCTGTTTTTAGCTATGTTATGTTCACACAAGTGGCATGAGTTAACTTTGTTGGACTTATTTTTTGCTTTTACTTGAAAAATTATTTTTATTATGCCAAAAAGGAGAAGAAAAATTGAAGGGGAGAAACAGATTTTTAGGGGGAATATGGCTAATTTACAGGGGGAACAAGTTCTCAGGGGGAATATGGCTAATCTGCAGGGGGGCAATATGGAGATCTGGTTCTCAG
Organism: Nicotiana tomentosiformis; assembly: GCF_000390325.3. Lineage (NCBI taxonomy): Eukaryota > Viridiplantae > Streptophyta > Magnoliopsida > Solanales > Solanaceae > Nicotiana > Nicotiana tomentosiformis. Next base: position 98,689,861 of record NC_090819.1, on the reverse strand, counting down.
GAGAAACTTCAATTCTAAGTTTGTCATCATCAAAAATGGAAAAATTGATAAGTTATGTGCCTTTGAGTTTTGAAGATTTAACAAACTTCATATGAGAACCAGATAGGGAACCTGATACAAAGCCTCTTTGTGCGTAGAACAACAAGTCACATGTCTGGCACAAGTTCCAATGAAATCAGTTAAGGGAACGACAGAGGAAACATATGGCTATCAGTTCCTCCGGTCACAATACAAGTCAACTCTTTACAGCTGTTAAAGTTGCTGCACCGCAGACGCAACGGTGCAGCAGTCACATTTGAAGCATGTTGTATACCGGACACTTGCTTGCATCATCCTAGTGACCTCACTTATATATTACCAACATGAGGCAAGAGATTACACATACTTGCAAACCCTAAAATACAATCTACTCCCAAGTGTACAACCGCCTTCATTTACTCCAAGGCATTGAAGAACAAAGCAGCAACAGAACGAAGGACCAGATCCTAGTATTGAGTACATCGTGTGTCCTTAGTATTGTTGCATCTCGTAGGATACCTTTGTAAACTATAAACCTAGTGTTTATGTTTGACTAGAGTTAGTCAAAGTGGTAAGCTTTGTAATAGAGTTATTATAAAGAGGCCTGCAATATAGTTATTGCAAGTAGGTGAGGGATTAAGAGTTTAATTCCTAGGTTACAATACATTATAATCTAAAGTTGTTCGGTTAGTGAAGTTAAAATTCTACGAGTGTAGGTCTTGTTTTTAATCCCGTGAGTTGGAAATTTTCTACGTAAAATATTATTGTGTCATTTACTTACCGATATGTGTATGTGTTCTATGAGAACTGATAGAGAACAAGGTTCTCTATACAGTTTGGTGGACTCCTAGTTTACACAAAAAATAAAGACCACCTCAAGGTGCTTGAAATGTATTAGCTTGGAACTGGTATTACAAAGTCGTGGGGACTAGGCCAAAACCTTTACATAAGTCGGGTTGGTATGAATTTTCAATTATCAAATCAAATCAATAGTGTCGGGATTTTTATATCTATTAACTAAACCAAATCAACAAAGGTCGAATTTTTCAATCTCGATTTTTTCGGATTTTTTGATTTTCTTGGTTTTTTGGTTTTTTCCCGATTAAATCTTCATAGCACAAAACATATAACTTGTGCTACAAATATTTCTTTGATCTTAGTAGGATATAATTATATAATATTTTATCCACAAAAATAATATAAAATAATGTGAGATGAGCCATAAAATTATATTGAAATATTCAAAAATAAAGATAATAAAATTGAATAAAAATAAATAATGCTAATTAATCAGCCATAACGAAAAAGTAACATAATCTAAAATTTCTAAGTAGAATACAACTATATAAGGTGTTGCCCTAGAAAATACACAAAAAATAATATGAGATGTCTCGTAAAATTGTACTATAATATTCAATAATAAATATAATAAAATCGCATAAAGCCACAAATGAAAATGAACATAATCGAAAAGTTGTCATGCTAAAATAAGTACAACTAATAAGTACTATATATTAATTACATGACTAAACAATTATAAAAATAAGTTATGCATTTTCACTGTCTAAACCAATGCAAAATTAAAAAAAGAAATCCAACATTATTTTCACTCTTAGTATTGCATTATTATTATTTTTTTTGTTAGCATTAATATTGATTTGATTTTGGTTTGGGCTTTATTTGAGTTACTAACATTTATGGGCTATAAAACATATTGGACCATTTAAAAATTTTATGTTCAAACTTGAAATAATAAATTAAGGAGAAAACTATGAAAAATATAAGAAATATTTATAAATTATATTACAATAAATATTTTTATGATAAAATATTTTTAAAACGTGTATATATGTAATGTCAGGTTAGTTTGGTATCGGTTGACTTTTTCTAGTTAAAACCAAACCAAATCAATTATGATAGGATTTTTTTTCCAACACCAAACTAAATCAAACCAAACTATAGTCAGAATTTTTTTCCGATTTGATTCGAATTATCGATTTAGTGCAATTTATCGATTTTCTTTTTACATCTCTACCTCCACATATTAATCATGGGAGGACGTCAAATCTCTTTACATCTTTCTAGTTCTAAACAAAGCTTCTAACAATACAAACCAGGAGAATATTCTAGATTGACAACCTGGTAAATGAAACAATAAAATGGAAATACAAAAAGAGAAATTTTAGATATGCTAATCATAGATGGAAAAAGAACAAACATAAAAGAAAAGGAAATCAAAAGAACAAGAATTTTTCATGAAATATTCCAAGGCATATTCTTCCTTGATGGAAATGGAATTAGACAACAGATATATCTAGTATAATTGAAAGAGAATAAATTGTCTAATAGAACATGAACTAAAAAAACATACCATCTAAGTTAAAAAGTCACCACCTATTTTCTTATTACGACAAAGTTCCGAAGACCTTTAAATTGTAGTGTTTTTAGACTAATAGCCAGTCAAATTCGTATATATAGATAATACATTAATTATTTATACATATATTATGCATTCTTAATTATTTTTAATTTAAGCGTTTAGACAAGTAGATATTTAACTTAATTCTTCTAAATCATTTTTCTATGCGAAAGGAACTTAAACATCTAGAAATGGTTCAAATCCAAAAAGTTTCTTTAAAAATATCAGAAAAAGCACAGAACTTTTCAGCATTTATTTATCGTTTTCAATAAAATATTGCGCCTGAAAAGCAACAGTAGACAATACTAATATTGCTTTAGATAAAAAGAAGGCAATTAAATTTACTTTAGCGACCAAAATATTTTAAACGACCAGTCATTATGGTCCCTTAAATTCTTTTTTCCAACATGGTCCCCTAAACTTCAATAAGTTCATCATAAAGATTTTTGGAAATTGTCATTTTTTCTCAGTAAAAAGAAGTTGGTTCTCTTTACTATTTTTGTTAGTAAGACTTTCCTTTTCTTTTCTTCAGTATTTTTATCATAATTTTTTTTATTTTCTTATTTTTTAAACTTGTTTACAAATTATTTTCTTAAATCGAATCTATCGAAAACAGTATATTTATGGGTAAGATAACGTTTGCTTATGTCCTACCTTCCTCAGCCCATCTGTAAAATCATAGTAGTAAACATGTTGTTATTGGTTATTTTTTTCCATTGAGACAGTAAAAGAGAAGAGCCCCACAATCTTCCTGCACGTGGATAGCATCATGACTCAAAGTGTGAACATAGTAGAGATAAGAGATGGTATATGGTATACCAAACTGAACTCGATAAATACCATTGTACTTGCAATGTTAGTAATAAACAAAAAAACAAAAACAACAGAGAGAGAATGTTAATAGCATCTTTCCCAATTTGGTATGTACAATGTTGGTGCACTCCAAATAAACAAGGAGACGAATGAAAAAAAGACAACTGCCTGAAACTGTGGACTGCACGCCAAATTCTTCCTGTCCACAGGAGGGGAGAAAAATGGAAAAGAAAACAGAGAAAACTAGTCAATTTTTAATCTACAAATGTACTTCAACCTCTCCCACCACTAGTTTCTTTTTGCTTCAAAGGGTAATTGTACTGTTGCCTCCTATTTTAAGAAAAAATGGCATCGTTTTCAACTTCGGGAATACTTCAACTTATTTTTTTTATTTTATCCTTAATAATAATGTTTAATGATCACACAAATATTGTACTTCATCCTCATTTATGTGATGCATTTTCTTTTTTAGTTTGTCCCAAGAAGGCTGATACCTTTAAATATTTAACAATAATATTAACTATAAACTTCTCATTTCAAAAGTAATTTTTTTTTCTTAAACTCCATATTCTGTCAAAGTATATCACATAAATTGAAATGGAGAAATTAGAATATTTAATACCACAAGTTTCAAAAATTTTATAGTCACACAAATGTTAACACATTAAGAAAACATATTTAAAAAGTAATTATTTTTTCTTAAAAGCCATACTCAATCAAATTGTACCATATAAATTGAAAAAACGTAAGGAAATACATTAAGTTATGTCAATAAATATTAAAAACCATCGTAGCAATTTTGTGCTTCATAAAACAAGAGGGAATTAGTCTTTTGTATGGAAAAATCGTTGAATTCCAACCAAAATTTCCGAAGGAAAAAAATTGTATAAAATTTCCGACCAAATCGGTCCGAGTATTTTAAAAAATACGAATATTTCATTTAAATAATTTCGATCACATTTTCGACCATTGTGGTAATAATTATTGGCGCAAAAGCCCGGGAATTTATTTTCGACTGAATCCCCTGGTATTAAAATTTTAAAATTTGACTCTTTGACTCGTTTGACTTTAGTAGCGATCAAATCAGTCAATAATATTTATTTTTAATATTTTCAACTGATTCGGTCGGTATTTTTGTTTTTAAAAAGAAAATTTTTATTATATATTTCCGACCAAATCGGTCGAAAATTAATTTTTAAACCCTACACAACCCGTGTTCCTAAAAAATAGACTACTCTTTTTGTAACGATCGGACCGGTCGTTTTGAGCTCTAGTGCGTCATTCGGTGGTTTGAGACCTTGAGTAGCTTCACTTCATGTATTATGACTTGTACGCGTAGTCAGAATTGAATTTTGAGAAATTCTATATTGATTCAGATGGAAAATTCTCAATTTGGAAGCTTTAAGTTGGAAGAGTTGACCAAGGTTATACTTTTGAGTAAACAATCAGGATTTGAAGGTTCAAATAGGTTCGTATGATGATTTCGAATTCGGGCGTATGTTCGGGTCGAGTGTCAGGTAGCGCGGGAGGAGCATTTCGGCACTTAATATGGAAAGTTGGTATTTTGAAGGTTTAAGAATTTCTAAGTTTGTCATGCCCCCACATTTCCTCCGTAGGATGTCGTGATGGCACCTAGTCTCTAAGACTAGGTAAGCCTATCAATGTAGAATAATAATAAATATCTAAAATAAATAAACTACAATTCAAACAATTTTAACTCCCAAAATCAGGTAGAAATAAGTCACTAACTTTTAAGAATTTATCCTCAATGTCTCTATATAACAGAGTCTAAAGAAAATAAGGAAGCAACATAACAAGTATAGAAGGGGACTCCGAAGTCTGCGGACGCTGGCAGATATACCTCGAAATCTCCATGCACAGGTACTGACTGATATCTGGGCCGGTAAGAAGTACCTGAATCTGCACAAAAAGATGTGCAGAAGCATAGTATGAGTACACCACAACGGTACCTAGTAAGTGTCAAGCCTAACCTCGGTAGAGTAGTGACGAGGTCAGGTCAGACCCTACTGAAAACTAATAATGGCATGGTAAAATGTTTAACAATATAATAAAATAAAATGACAATGGAAATGAATCAAGTAGCATGTCACCATTTAATTACACAAAATAATGGCAAATAATATCTCATGGAATCAAAACAGAATTCCTTTCAACTTCAAGAAAATCACAACAAATAATCAAAGGCAACTGTGGCCATAAATCAATATCAACAAGGGTACCTCAATCATGAGGTACCGCCTCGTATTCCCAAATCATAAATAAATTCACAATATCTCATTTTCTTATATCACCGCGAGAGCCTTCACAATTTATTTTAAAGAAAATATTTTTTTCCGAAATAGCATCCCGTGTTTTAGCCATCCTTATCATACCGCATGACTTCTAATAGTTTCCCCTACTAGCCATGCGTATCAAGACACCCTTATCTCACCGCATGCGTTTTAATACCCAGACCTTATACCACCGCATGCATATCAATATCACAATATATCATAATTTGTACCTCAAGTGCTCAAATAATTTAACTTGCCAAAATAGCTCAACAACAATATTTTTCCACAATAAAGAGCTCACGGCTCATGCCAAAATAAATCATCAATAATATTTTTTCACAATAAAGAGTTCACGGCTCCATCACAATGAGTACGAAAATCTTACAAAAATATTCAGGAATAAATAATTCAGCAACATATATTTTAAAATCTGTAATACGTTGCTTCAATACCAAATTTGAAAATGTCAAATACTTCATATTAATAATATTTAATTTAAAAAAATCAACCTTCAAATAATGCACAGAACAAAAGAAACCAAGTTCCAACTAAACATGTAAAACAATTAGCAGGAAAAGGTCAAGCAAATTTAAAGTATATAACTCATATCAATGATAAAGAATATAACAAGATAAAATTATTTAATTAATGCGCAACAGTGATCTACAGAATTTAAAAATATAATCTTTCACATTTATCCCGTGTACACACTCGTCACCTCGTGTACACGACTTTCAACATATTACAATTATCAATCCTAGGAAAAATTTTCACCACACAAAGTTAGACAAGTCACTTACCTTGACTTGCTCCAATTTAATCACGTAGTATGCCCTTTCCTCGATTTTTCGACTCCAATCCACTCGAATCTAGTCATAATAAATTCGATACAGTCAACAAAAATTATAGAATTAATTCCATAATAAAATACTACACTTTTCAATAAAAATCCAAAATTAACTCAAAAATTGTCCGTTGGGCCCACATCTCGGAATCCGGCGAAACTCACAAAATCCGATAATTCATTCAATTACGAGTCCAACTATACCAGTTTCACTCAAATCCGACTCTGAATTGACACCGAAATCTAAAAAATTCGTTTCAATGAGATTTCTAAAATTCCCCAAATTTCAATCTCAAAATACTAATTAAATGGTAAAAACAATGATATATTCGTGCATATTGACCAAATCCGAGTTAGAATCTCTTACCTCAATATCGTTTCCTTGAAAATCTATCAAACATCGCCTCTGCTCAAGCTCCAATTTGTTAAAAATGGCAAATGGTACGAATGCCCTCATTTATAATTCTGCCCAGGTAGCCCCGATCATGACCCTCGATCATGGCCCTCGATCGATCCTTGACCTCGATCGTGGATTCGATCCTGGCCCTCGATCCTGGGCTACGATCCTAGCCCTCGATCCTGGCCTTCGATCCTGGCCTTCGATCATGGCTTCGATCTGGGGCTCGATCATGGCCTCGATCCCGGGCCTCGATCATGGCCCTCGATCACGGGGCTCGATCTTGGGCTGCCTCGATATTGGGCTCGATCACAACCTAGAATTTCCAGCATAAGAGAAAAATTGCAGCAGCTGTTTTAAGTCCAACTTTTGATCCGTTAACCATTCGAAACTCACCTGAGGCCCTCGGGACCTCAACCAAATACACCAACAAGTCCTAAAACATCATATGAACTTATTTGAAACCTCAAATCACATCAAACAACGCTAAAATCACAAATCACTCTCCAATTCAAGCTTAATGAAACATAAGAATTTCCAACTTTTACATTCGATGTTGAAACCTATCAAATCATGTCCGATTGACCTCAAATTTTGCACACAAGTCATAAAAGACATAACGGAGCTATGAAAATTTTTGAAACTGGATTCCAACCCCGATATCAAAATGTCAACTCCCCGGTCAAACTTCCAAACTTTAAATTCCTATTTTAGCCATTTCAAGCCTAATTTCACTACGGACTTCCAAATAAAATTCTGATCACGCTCCTAACTCCATAACTACTATACGGAGTTGTTGGAATCATAAAAATTCTATTCCGGGGTTGTTTGCACATAATTCGATATCCGGTCACTATTTAAACTTAAACTTTTAAATTTTCATCAAAATTTCATAATTCCGGGCATATGCCCAAGTCCCAAATCATGATACGAACCTACCGGAACTGTCAAAATACTGATTTGAGTCCATTTTCTCAAAATATTGACCAAACTCAGCTTAGTTGAGTTTTAAAGCTCTAATTCATATTTTAATTCATTTTTCACATAAAAACTTTTCAGAAAATTTTATGGACTATGCACGCAAGTTGAGGAAAGATAAATAGTACTTTTAGAGGTCTTAGAATATATAATTAATTATTAAATTTAAAGATGACATTTTGGGTCATCACAAAGTTAATTTAAAGTGGACTTTGGTGCCAATTTTGTCCATATGGGGTTCCGAGCCTTAGAATAAGTTCGTATCATGATTTGTGACTTACACGTAAAGTTTGGCATCATTCTAGGATGTTTAAGTGTAATTCAGACGTGTTCAGTGAAGTTTGAAGGTTGAAAAGCTGAAAGAAAGGTTTTGGCAGTCGATTCATGATTTTGATATTGTTTGACGTGATTTGAGGCTTCTACTAAGTTCATATCTTGTTTGGGATGTGTTGGTGTGCTTGAATGGGGTATCGGGGGCCTCGTGGGTGATTCAGATTGGAAATCGAGTTGAGTTTAGACTTAGAGAGCACCTGAAGTGCACCAGGTCTGGTGCAATCGCACCTGCATAGGATTTGGTCGCAGGTGTGAGACTGCAGGGGCGTGTTTGGCATCACAGGTGTAGTGTTGTGCTGGACAGGGGGAATGCGCGGGTGCGAGGTTTTGGCCGCACCTGCGAGCTCGCAGATGCGGGAAGTTGAGCGCAGAAGCGAAGCAGGAGAGGCATGGCCTTCCGCAGATGCGAAGGCCTGAGCGCAGATGCGCAACCGTTGGCGCGACCAAACCTTACGTAGAAGCGGAGCGGACAGGCTGGTGAAGGCTCACACGAGCTAGCATTTTTTTGCAGAAGCGGGGACGACTGGTCTTAGAGGGGACCGCATCTGTGATGGAATTTTTCGTAGGTACGGAGTCGCAGGTGCGACTAGTGGACAGCAGATGCGAAAGTCGCTGGGCAGTGGGGTGCTTTTAATTCGAGACTTAGCCCATTCCTCCCGCATTTTTATTGGTTTGGGAGATTTTTGGAGCTCTTCAAGAGGGGATTCTCATCATCTATTGCAAGGTAAATACTTCCCACGTATTGTAAGTTAATTTCAAGGATTTCATAAGGATTTAAACATGAAAATTAGTAGAAATTTGAAATTTTGGTAGAAAACCTAAAAATTGGTATTTTTTGGATTTTGACCACGAAATTGGATATGAAAATTGAAATAAATCATATATTTGAGTTCTTGGCATCATGGGTAAAGTTTATCTTCGAAAATTTTCGGAATCCGGGTACGTGGACCTGATGGTTGACTTTATTGACTTTTTGAGCGGAGTTGGGAATTGCTATAAATGGATTAATTATATGCATTAGAGTATATTCTGATTGATTTGCACATTGTTTGACTAGTTTTGGGTTGTTTGGCTTTGAGTTGAAGAATTTTGAGCACAATAAGGAGAGATTTATTTCCATCCGGGATATCTTTGAATACCCTTACGCTTGCTTCTTTCTCAATAACAAGATTTTATCCGTCTTAACTTCATTTATTTCTAATCGTAAAGAAAAAAAGGACAAAGCATTTCAGTTGTGAACGTGGTATTGCGTAATTTGGGTCATTTTGGGCCTTTTAAACAGTTGGCATACAACCAATGCTGTAATTCTACTTCTTTCGCAGGTATGTTTTCAAATAATTTGCCTTCTATATTATACTGTATTATATAAACTTTCTTAAGATATCTGTATTGATATAATTTTGCTTTTTATTTATTGAGTACTTTCTTTAAATGATTAAATGTTGGAATCTCTCATAAACTAAGTAATACTCATATGTAATATATGCAGACGAATACATATATATGATATCAATAATCTTGTTAACAATTAAAAAGAGAACAATTGAAACCAAGTTGAAAATATATCATTAAATATGGTTTGGTCAAATAATGTTATATCCCGCTTAATTGAGCTTCCATTGAGTAATTTTTGTGACAAAGTTTTCTTATGTCTGCCGCCTATACTTAATTGTGCAATATCTTTTTTTTGCTAACATAGATTATCTCATGAAATTAATTAAAACTAATAGAGAATAATAAAGTGATCAAAACACGAGAAACTAAAACATAAAATTGTCTCTTCGAATAGTTGGACTTACTCATGCTTTCTTTCACCGATTAATACTAATTTAGAGATACACGTGTGTATCGAGCGTATCCAAAAAACTAGTATAAGATTTAAGATAAACCTATTGAATGCAGCCGTACCTAGCCCCTAGAGGAAATAAAGAAACCCGATTGAGTTGTATCCCACTTTAAGACTTGTATCAATCAAAGAGGGGATCTTGAAAATGATTGAATCTAGAATTCTACTATTGCAAACATGCAACAACCGAATTGACCAATGAGTTTTCCATTTCCGATGGAGTACCAAGATGACTTTTTTAAAGCATTGCTCATTAATGTTGGATGTCGTAAGCCATGATTTCCCTTCTTATTGTTCCTGTTTAATAGCAAAAGAACAGTAGTAGAAATAACATCGTAGTTTTTAGCCAGGACAAGTCAAATTTAACCACTAAAATAACATCAACAAAGTTCCACTTCAACTTTCCTTTGGATTGATGAGGTCTTCTTTGCCATTGTGGAAGTCACTGCATGTGTGAATAACTAATCTTGAATACTATTGGTCACTGATCAAGATATTTAAAAACAAATTAAAACACCAAGTACTCAACTTTTCATCTTATATAGTGATAAATTCATATTTGTGTTAAAAAAAAAAATAGAAAATCGCATAGTAGAAAATCAATCAAAGGACTACAATAAATTCCAATTCTTGAAGTAGAAAACTAACTTGTACTGTAAAGGCAAGAAATCACCAAAGAGCGGATAAACCAACAGACAAAGCATTTTTCATAAATAAATGCAAATGAAAATACACATAAAACATAAAGAAATCTAGAGAGAGAAAAAGAGAGAGAGAGTGGTGGGGGTGACAGATAGAGCAGTGAGTACACATAGCTTCAAGTATATCATATGCAAGAAAACACCATGTGTGTTCACTCTCTTCTGTCACCTTTAATTTTTGGGCGAAGGGGATTAAGATAAAACCTTTCACCCTATAGTTCTGCTCCTGAATACCATACCAATAATACCATATGTTCATAAACACAGATGCGCACATATATAAAACATAAAGAAATATATAGAGAGACAGTGGTGGGGTGACAGATAGAGCAGCGAGCACGCATAGCTTCAAGCATATATATATATCAATGCAAGAAAACTCCATGTGTGCTCACTCTCTTCTGTCACCTCCCTTTTATTACCCCAGCTATAGTTAACCTGGATTAATGTAGAATACAATTCTCTCCCGCCGACAAAATCTTTTACCACAAGAAGATGTTGGAAACCCTAGATCTGAAACTACAATCGCAGAAGTACTGTTTTGGAACAATGATTTTGATTTATGATTTGATGTGTGAGGAATGATGGGGAGTTTTATGGCCTTTATATAGGAAGAGAACTGGACAGTTGCATAACGTAAGGAATAAATGTGTGTTTATCTCTTTCCTTATGCGTCTATCCCCCAACCACTCATCTGGTATCTTGATAAAGTAGTCTATCCCCCAAATATATTATTTTGGAACTTCCCAGAGGAATTATACAATTATATTATATATATTGCATCAACCCATAACTGTATGATATGCATTTTTCCGTAAAAAAAGATAGAGATATCTGAGAGAGAAATAGGGACAAGAAACAACCTATTGACCTCTTAACCAACTAACTAGAGACCTCCATAAATTCAAATTACGCTTACCGATGCTTCTTGTAATATTAAGGACTCTGTCCCAATTTATTTTGGAATAGGTTTTTAAAGTTTTTGATATAAAATTTATATATTTAAAAAAATCTTAAAATATACTGTAAGTCACAATAAATAATAATTAAAAAATATTTAAAAGGTACATGAAATAATCACGATCAAAAGAAATATCAATTATTCTCAAAATCGGAATATTACTGCATAAATTGAGACGGCGAGAACATTTTTACCATTCCATGAGCACCTTTAATTTATATCCTTTTTCTTTTCTTCTCCATGAAACTTAATTGGCCTAATATGGACAGAAGAGGCTGCTCAGTGCTCAGTTTATGACAAGAGTATTACATGCACAGGCTGAGTGGCTTACCTTCTGGAATGGATAATTTCCCATGAACAGTTGTGAAAGCTGATGTTTTACCATTTACTTTGATGACCTTTATCTTATTTTAGTGAAGAAAGGATGACGTATACAAATGCTCCAAGGAGTAAACAAATGCTTTAATGTAGAAGAATATCACCTGTTGATTTACTTTCATTTTGGTGGTCCAAGCACACATATCCACCGAAAGAAAGGTAACAATGCATCTTGAAATGGGTGAATGGGAGAATCATGATTGATGCAATTTGTCCAAGACCTTATTGTTTACTCCAAAAATATTTGTAAGCGGTTTAAAAAGATACATGGTTTAATTCAATACGAATAATTAAGAATAACAGATAGATGAATTAAACACAAAATAAACGATAAAATGACCAAGCCTGATCTAAAAAAATTAGAAAATTGCATAGTTGAAAATCAATCAAAGGACTACAATAAATTCCAATTCTTGAAGTAGAAAAACTAACTTGTACTGGAAAGGCAAGAAATCACCAAAGAGCGGATAAACCAACAGGCAAAGCATTTTTCATAAATAAATGCAAATGAAAATACACATAAAACAGAAAGAAATCTAGAGAGAGAAGAAGAGAGAGAGTGGTGGGGGTGACAAATAGAGAGTGAGCACGCATAGCTTCAAGTATTTCATATGCAAGAAATTAAACACCATGTGTGCTCACTCTCTTCTGTCACCTCCCTTTATTTACCCCTAATAGTTAACTTGGATTTATCCGGCGGGCAGAAGACTGAAGATTCTTCACCATTAGAAGACTTAGGAAAGAACCCTAGATCTGAAACAACAATAGCAAATACTGCTTGATCACTAGAAGGGAACAATGCTTTTGATATATGATTTTGATGTGTGAGGAATGATGGAGAATCTTATGCCCTTTATATAGGAAGAGCATAGTCGTGGATCCAGAGTGTCACTTACGGGTTCACGAATTAATAGCTTTTGCACCGTAAATTTTGTCTCTAGAAGAAAACAACACACAGCGCAATGAATAAATGTGTGTATCTTTTTCTTTATGGCTCTTTCCTAAATATACTAATTCTGGAACTCCCCACATTACAGACAGAAACAGACAGGATATATGCTAGAGAAAGCAAGATGGACTGAGAGGGGATAAAAAAGGATTGAATTTTGTTAGATCTTATTTTCCCAAGAAACTCTTAACTAACTTACCAGAGACCTTGAATTCAAATTGCCCTGTTCGATGTTTCTTGTAAATATATACTATATCCTTTACTACCTTTTAGGCTTTTAGGAGTAACCTTTATCATTTCTCTTCTTTTTCTATCTATGTGATTGGTCTTCCATGGATCTTTATTGGCCTAATATGGACAGAAGAGGTCCCTCAGTTCATGACAAAAGGATTACATGCACAAGCAGTGCCTTCTGAAGTCTGACCTCATTTTGGTTTTAACTTCCCATATATAGTTAAGCTAATGTTTTACCCATTTATCTAGATTGTTTTCTCTTTTTTTGTTGTGAAATAGAAAGCGTATATAATTGTCTAGTTAGGAAAGGATTTCTCAGTTTTATATATTCCTAAAAAACAATATTAGTTGTTACTCCTTTAATTTGTTCTGGTTTATGTGATACATTTTGATTGGACCTTAAATATGGTGTAAAACAAGTCATAAATATTTGTCTAGCTATAAATCATCACATTAAGAGTAAAATAAAAAATTTAACTTAAATTATATCTATCATTTCTAGAGCAAACTAAAAAGAAAATAAATCACATAAATTAGGTGTATATATATATATATATATATATATATATATATATATATATATATATATATATATATATAAAATTGTCCACCCAATTAAAGGTAATTATGTTCTGAATTTATGTGTGGCATTTAACATATTCTGTATTTTAAGTAATTTCTAAAGGTGACAAGGGAGACCCAAAGGCGTATCCAGGATTTCAAGAAAATGAGTGTATCATAACGAAAAAGTAGATTCAAGATTTACATTTGATGATTTTTTATTTATTTATAAAAACCATTTACCCAGTCTATGTTGGCCTCATATGGTGGTGGTGTGGGGGGGGGGGGGGAGGGGAGGGTGGCATTATCTTCTACCTCGTATATAGATTGTTAGAATAAGTACAATAGAGGGGGACGTAATACCAAACCAGAAGACAAATATTAAAAGAGATTATTAATAGTTTAAGACATGGTGTGCATAACACCTTACAAAACAAAGGATTGCATTGTTAGTAAAGATAAGCAAAAGCAGCACACAATAGAATATGGAGGTTCAAAGTACCGTCCTGAGTGCTTCTTTGCCTTTATCCTCAAGGCTGGAACTCGCATTCTATCAAATCTAAGAGGGAGGCCATTCTCATTAGTGTAGATAACTTTGCGAGTCAGAGAATTAACATGTTAGGAAAGAAGATCATCGACTCCATTCCCTTCTCTATAACAGTGCATTACTTTGATATTGTGATGCCTTACTATCTCTTGGATAAGGGTGATGCCTTTGTGAAGTTTCCATAGAATTTTGCATTGGTCAAGGACCATGTTTATAACAAGTAACGAATCCAGCTCCAAGGTAAAGTTGAAGTATATTTAGCACAACATCACTGTATTCCATGTAAGGCTGCTTGGACCTCTGAATAATTGTTAGTAAAGAATTGGACTGGTGACGCAAAGGTCATCACCATATGTCCATATATGTTCCTAACAATTCCCCCCAGCTCCAGCTTGATTACTAATGTAGCTCCTATCAGTGTTTAGCTTCCAAAAGTTGTCTTCCGGTTTAGTCCATACAACCATGCTACTTTTGAGGGTAGGCTTGTAGGATTCAACAATCTGGCATACCTTCCACCAATTTCAATTCCAAACCATCTTACTGAATTTAAGCCTCATGAATATCTTAAGCTGTAATAGAACTTGTTGGCAAATACTATATGTAGAGATTGATTTGGTGCCATACTTGTTGCCACATCTAGCCTTTTATAATTCCCACAAAATAATCATAGCGGTGATTTATAGGAGGAATTTGTGAGCATGATTCTTGGTAGGAATGGACCAGCAGTGATTAAGGATAGAGAGGATGTTTCTGCCTCTAAACTTGAAGACTGGGGGAGAAGAAATATAATTCCAAACACAAGAGGTCATATCACTGATGGTAAAAACATGGTTCAAAGTTTCAATTTTAGGAGCTCAACTGCAAATACAGTTGGATAGTAAACACTAATATAAATTCGGTGAAAATCGACCGCGGCCAACCGACCGACTTCGGTTGGTCAAAAACCGACTGAAGTCGGTCGCTTTTTCAGAATATTTTATTTTTAATTTTTTTTTTTACGAAATCGACCAACGTTGTCAGTTAATTTTGGCGCAAAAATACGGAAAACTATTTTAGCATCCCACAAAATTTATTTATTAAGAAACCGACAGAAATCGGTCAATTTTTCATATAAAATAAATTAAAATTAAAATTCAAAAAACCGACCAAAATCGGTCGTTTATTTCAGTCATTCATTTTAAAAAGCTGACCGACTTCGGTCGGTAGTTTTATATTTTTAATAAAACTTCAGTCGGTTATTTTCACGCGAAAATGCAATTAAAGAGTACAAATAAAATACAAGATAGTCTTAAACCAAAATGTACTAATGGTCTAGTGATAGAATAGTATCCTGCCACAATATAGATCCTAATTCGATTCCTAGATGGTGTATTTTTTAATTGTATAATTAAAACTACTAACTGACTTTGGTCGTTTTTTTGGTAGACTTTTTCTTTTTGGGTCATTTGTGAAATTTAAGTCGGAAATTACAACCGACTTCGGTCGGTATTTATTACTGCCTAGACTAATTTTGAAATATTAAAGTCGATTGGAAATCGGTCGATCTTTCCAGTTTTGCGACCAATTTCGGTTGGTATTTCTGTACGATTTTAGGCAATTTTCTAGTAGTGAAAGCAACACTGAATCTCTGAAGTGTGTCAGCAAAAGGAAGCTTTTTATAAATAATTCTCCAGATATTAAAGGAGATCTTGAAAGGTAGTTCCTTTATCCATACCGTAGACATCGTAGGTGTGGGTTCTCTTTTTGTCTTAGATGATGGAAGGCAGAAACACATGTGAGTTCCCTTGGACATTAGGGATCCAAATTTCGCTTAAGATATATTGGTTGACAATGTCTTGTCATTTCTCCATATTCCAGCCTTGGTTGTGGCACTACTAAAAATATGGGGAAAAATGACTTCCAAAACCGATCGATGTTGGTCGGTAATTGGCAAATATCGACCGAAAACTGACCGATTCGTGGCGGTCGGTAATCGTATAGTCGATTAGTCAGTATTTTCCGACCGATTTCAGTCGGTCAATTAAATTTCAAAAAATAAAAAATTTCCAAAAAATCCGACCGAAGTCGGTCGGTATTTTTAATCATGTAATTAAAAAATACACTATATGGGAATCGAACGGGGGTCTATACTGTGCAAGATACTATTCTACCATTAGACCATAAGTACTTTTTATTTTAAGGCTATCTTTTATTTTATTTATACTCTTTAATTGCATTTTCGCATGAAAATAACCGACCATTGTACGTCTGTTTTATTAAAAATTAAATAACCAACCGAAATTTGTTGGTTTTTTAAAACGACCGACCGAAATAACCGACCGATTTCAGTCATTTTTTTAATATTAATATTAATTTACTTTAAATAAAAAATCGACTAAAGTTATTCGGTTTCATGAAAAATAAATTTTGCAGGAAACAAAAGTAGTTTCTCATATTTTTGCACTAAAACAAAACCGATCAAAGTTGATCAGTTTTGTTAAAAAATATTATAAAATAAATATTTTAAAAAATTGCATGACTTAGATCGTTTTTCTGGCCGGTTATTTGACCCACCGAAGTTGGTCGGTCGGCTGCGGTCGGTTTTAGCCGAATTTCTAGTAGTGCAGATAAATTTATAAACCCTTATATTGAGAGGTTTCTAAGTGTGGTTGTTGTGTATGTTGATAAGACCTATAGGGTCCATTTGTTCCACCAAAGCTTTCATGGATCTTCCAGAAAATGTGAGAATCAATTATGTCTCTAGTGCTCATTTAGTTCCTTCGGGAATTGAAGTCCTTGGGCATAGAAATTTTGGATATCTCTTTAGCTTTAGTATGACTATTACTATAGGTGCTGGAGTGAGCTTGTCTAAGTATGTAAACTATGTGGTGGATACGATAACAAATAAGCTTTCTACATCAGTTAAGTGAATTAGATGTAGGGCAATACTTTTCATTGAGAAACCTGGTCCATAAATTATTTTCCACCCTAGACCTCTACCATCTATTAGCAAGAAATGAGTTGCAAATGTCTTGAAACTTCTTGAAACCAACTCCCCCTTCATTGTGGGGGTAGCTCAAGTTCTCCCAGGAGGTCCAATGATATCTCTTTTTGCCTTCCTTTTCTCCCTAGACGAAGTTAGAGAGGTACATTTTAATTTGACTAATAATAGCTTTTGGTGGTACGAAAGCAGCAAGTAGGTAAAGTGTTTGGACTGAAGGATGTGTTTGATAATGATAGCCCTACCCCCAAATAACAGTACCCTTGCCAACCACCTGCTTTATTAAGGACCTTAGAGGCAAGATCAGAAAAGTAGTAATTCTTATTTATGCCAATATAGATTGGGCAGTATAGATAAATGAAGGGAAATTCCATTCATTTGAATCATGTCCACCTTTTGATCCTCATGTTCACCCTTATGTTTCTTGAATTATGAGTAAGAAATAAACTTTTATCTCTATTAACTTGTTGCCCTGAAGCATGTTGATTATCATTGAGGTCCTCCATGATGAGTTTGATAGAATTCCTATCTCCAGAGGAGAAGAGAACCAGGTCATTAGCATAACTCAAGTGATTGATCTTGGGGCCACTAGTTCTCATAGAGAAGTTAATGAACTGGTTATTCTCATAGAGTTTATTTAGTGCTCTGGACAGTACTTCATCAGCCAAAATAAAGAGAGAAGGGGATATAGAGTCCCCTTGTGTTAAACCTCTGGATGATTTGAAAACAAACATATTTTGTACCATTGATCATGATAGAGAACCAATTTTCACCAAGAAGCCTGTAGATCATATCAATCACAACCTTACAGAAGTTTAGTTTTCTAAACACAATTGTGAGGAAGCTCCAAGATAATTTATCATAGGCTTTGGACATATCGGGTTTAATAACAATGTTGCCCCTAGTTATTCTTATCAATATCATGGACAATCTCTTGGGCCATAAGGATGTTCTTAGTAATAAGCCTGCCCTTGGCGAAACCTGTTTGGTTATCAGAGATGAGTTTGGGGAGTAGTTGGGATAATCTGGTAGATAAGAGTTTAGAGATAATCTTGTTGGACACATTGCACAGACTAATAGGTCTGAGTTGGTCTAAGGTGGAAGGTGAGGATACTTTTGGAATTAGAACGAGGTTGTGTGAGCAAAGTATTTAGTAAGACTGGTCCAGAGAAGTAAGCTTGAACAAATTGGCACACCTCCTTTTTTATAATATTCTAGATAGCTTGATAAAAATGCCCATTAAACCCATCAGGCCCAGCGACGCTATTGGGATCAATGGAGAAGACATCCTTCCTTGTCTCTTCTTCTTTTGGAAATTCATACATGTATTTGTTGTCTTCATCCGTAATAAGTGAGTCCACACATTGTAAAATAGATAGATCATTTTCGTTGGGGCTGTGCTCAAAGAGTTTAGAGAAGTGGTCCACATCAATATTAGAGATGGCCTCATTACCCTTAATCCATCCTCTATTGGCATCTTTGATTTTGTGTATATGAGCTTTCCTTCTTTTCTCTTTTACTACACTATAGAAGTATTTGGTGTTGGCATCTCCTTCCTATTCCCATTTGATTCTTGCTTTCTGTTTGAAAATGGCCTCTTGAATCTTTAGCCATGTGGTGTATTTAGCACGGGCCATACTAAGAGTTTGCCTGTTATTGTCAGTGTAGTTAGCATCATAGATTTTCTATAGTCGGCAGATATCATAGTCTCTAATCTTTTAACTTACATTTGATGAGTTTAACCTTTAGGTTCTTACATGAAATCATTAAACTTTAAAAGTATAGGTTCAAAATTAGTATTATGTTTTGCAATTTTAGTAATTTTTTATCTACTATATGTATGAAATATATTGAAATCATCTACATCAACTGTTGCTGATTTTAATATAGATATTTGAGTTAATTATATAAAATTTAACGGTGATGATAAAAGAAGAATAGAGATTTCATGTGTCCAGATTTGGGAATTTAAAAACAATAAACTAAAACAAAAACAAGTAATTAATTAAAACGAAAGATGGGCAGAAGGCATGTCCATCCCCATGGGTGGACCCAATTCTAGAAATTTAAAGAAAAAATAATAAAACTATATGTGAGATTTGAACTGTCATGACCCAATGTCCAACGTCGCCGCTAGGCAAGCCAACAGTGAATTACCAACTTAATTATTTATTTTATTATTTTTGAAATCCTAAATCCCATTAAATGATTGAGTAAAATCTAGAACTCATAGAAACTTGTGCTATTCTTTACAAATTTCTGAATATAAATAAATCATAAAGTTAAATGATATTGATAACGTCAACTACAATAGTGAAGATTCACTAGAACTCCTAAAATTCGGTGTCACAAGTGCATGAGCATCTACTAGAGGGTACAATAATAAAACAACATATGTCATGAATACAAGATAGGCATGATAAGGTAAATAATTATGATGAGACTCTGTACGCTGCGGTTCGTAACAAGGGAGGCAACTCACCATAAAGTTCGCGCAATAGCTGTGCCTTTGCGCCCAAAAGACCACCAAAAATATATTTGACTGCACAATAAGTGTAGAAGTATAGCATGAGTACGTAATTCAACGCGTACCCAATAAGTATCTAGCCTAACTCCGGAGAAGTAGTGACGAGGGGTCGACATTGACACTTACTAGTGGTCCCATAAATCAAGTACAATCGAAAGTAAACAAGTATGAGGCATGGTAAATAAACAGTGTAAATAAATATAGGTACATGGTACGACCCTCCTCTGAACAGTAAGCACAATCTCTCAATTATCGGTTACCTCCTCAACCATAGTATATATATAAAATAGTCCCCACAAGATAGGTCGTCACAATTCAAATCAGAAAAACTCACGAATGCACTGGATTCTTGTCAAATATTACGCACGATTCTGCCGAGGCGAACGACCCGATCCCATAGGTATGTATCATGAAGTTTCGAGGCGAACGACCTGATACCTTAAGATTATTTTATAGAAATACTGAGGCAAGCGGCCCGATCCAATAAGAATGTGATACTGCCGAAGCGAATGACCTGATCCCATAAGAATATGATATTGCCGAGGTGAACGGCCCGATCCCATAAGAATGTAGTATATAATCCTACTTAGATGAACGATCTGATCCCATAAGAGTGTATTACATAATCCTGTCGAGGCGGACGACCTGATCCCATTAGAATAATAAGGTTTAACGGGTCCTTGACCCCACTCACGAATATACATGTGAGTTATGAAATATAAGGAAGCTTTTTGATGAAATTTTACAACATGGGAGAAATTCGTAGGAGAAGTACACTTATTCTAAGGCTAATCAAGTAGCTCGTCAAATATCTACAATAGAGATTCTATCACTCTACGCAAGCCTAGTTTTAGGTCGTAATGCGAAATCAATTAACTAAGCAAGTAATAGCAACTCAACTAGTACAAATAAAGCATGTCGTGAATACTTGTCTACCCGGGCATACTCAGGAATTCTAGCATGCGAACGAACACTCGTCACCTTATACATGCCCAACTCCCAAAACATATAGCATATAATAAGAATAACACCTGCGGGGTAATTTTTCCCTCATAAGGTTAGACATGAGACTTACCTCGCTCTAAAGTTCTATAACCGGTTCAAACGCCTCTCTAACACCTCCAACCGATGCCCATCGATCCGAAACTAGTTAAACAATGTGCAAACCAATAAAATTGTACTCTAATTCTCATAATTAATCAATTTATAAAAATTCTCAACTTTGCTCGAAAAGTCAACATAGTCAACCCTCGGGCCCACGTGCCCAGATTCCGAAATTTTCAAAGATAAACGTCACCCATACCATTACGAACTCAAATATGTAATTTATTTCTAATTCCATTTCCAAAATCGCGATCAAAATCCAAATATACCAATTTCTATGTTTTCTCTTAAAATTCCAAAATTTTCATATATTTTCATGTTAAATCCTTATGAAATTCATGAAATTAACTTGTAATAAGTGAGAATCACTTACCTCATGATGCTTGATGAATAACTCCTCAAAATATCTCCCCAAATTCGGCCATCCAAGTGAAAAGTGAGAGAAATGAGAGCTAAGCCTCGATTTAAAAGCACCATCTGCCCAACGACATTTTGCACCTGCAGCCACAAAGTCGCACACGCGACTCTGCACCTGCAGAAATATCAATCGCAAGTGCGATTCCCTCTAGGCCCAGGCAAATCTGTTTCTGCGGTCTCACTTCCATGGAGCATTGGCCGCTCCTGCGAGCCCGCTTCTGCGACACATGACCGCACCTGCGGCCCAGATTTCGCAACTGCGGTGCCTCCTTCACTTCTACAGATGTGCACCTGCACGCTAAACTCTGCACTTTCGACCCTTCCCTACCTGGCCCTCTTCGCTTCTGCGATGATCCCCTTCGCACAAACGTGTCCGCACCTGCGACCAATCCCATCGTAGGTGCGGTGACACCAGACTTCAACAGTCGTTAGCGATAACCAAGCCAAATAATGATCCCGATTCCAATCAGATTCCACCCCGGGCCCCCAGGAACCTTGTCCGAACAAACCAATAAGTTCGAAAACACATAGCGAACCTACTCGAAACCTCAAATCACATCGAACAACATTAAAACTATGAATCGACGATCTAAACCTTTCTTTAAAATTTCAAACTTTCAAACTTCGCCGAACGCATCCAAATTAAACTTAAACTTTCCGAAACGATGCCAAATTTTGCGTGCAAGTCAAAAATCACGATACGAACCTATTCCCAGACTCGGAACTCCAAACGGACATCCATAACACAAAAATTCACTCAAATCAAACTTAAGAAATTCTTAAACTTTTCAAATTCCAACTTTCCATAATACGCACGAAAATGCTCCCGGACCACCCGATACTCAACCCGAACATACGCCTAAGTCCAAAATTATCGTACAAACCTATTGGAACCTTCAAATTTTGATTCCAAGATCGTTTACTCAAAATTCAATGCTTCCAACATATAGCTTCCGAATTGAGAATTCCTTCCGAAACAATTCTGAACTTCCAGAAATTCAATTCCGACCACACGTACAAGTCATAATACATGAAGTGAAGCTACTCAAGGCTTCAAACCACCGAACGACGCGCTAGAACTCAAAATGACAGGTGTGGTCGTTACATTCTCCCCTACTTAAACATACATTCCTCCTCGAACATGCCAAGATTTGCTCCGGAGCTGCCCCAAAATCACTGTTCAACACCTTGTGCACCTACCCGTGCCACCACAACCCAGGTGAGTACATTAGCTGGAGTCAGACTAAAGATCCTTACTGCTACCTTAGCCCACAAGCCTTAGAACCAAATCCCAACACCCGGAATTCCCTACCAGGTCTGATTCCAACATACGAACACCGTAACAACCTCTACCCACTATACCGAATATGATTATGCACCCATGTTGATATCACATAATGTACAACACAATTCGTATGTTCATAATAACATCCTCCGACTACAATTGCTACAAATCTATGAATCTGATGCCTGTAGTATACCCGATAACACATATAAACCCGATTCCAAATCTCACAATACTGCCACAACTAAAGAGATGCGCAGGAACTCATAATCACCCATCAACTCAATAACTCACAAAGTTTCTCTGTTTGACAAGAACATATTCCTCATATTGAGCTGATAGTTGACATTTCCTCTTTAATATACCTCACATAAATACGGTCGCACTGATTTCAGGTCCAATAACCCCGTCTCACACCAGTACAAATTGCTCAGACAATAAGCCAATTCAAACACTGACTAAAATCTCATATAACACCATCAATGTGTCAACAAGCTACAACTTGAATATGATATATAAGGAAGAACGAACTCTGAAAAAGAACTACTCAGCCCGCGTAACAAGTAAAATGGCCAACAAATGCTATGAACCTTTATCGGAGAGTCGTTACATGAACCTCCAAACTCAATTATAGAAAAAAGATAGAAAACCAATAAGATAGAGGTGGAATTTGGAAATCCTATTTTCACTTGTAAGGTTCACCCAATGATAATTGAACCACAAAACTCTTTTAGTTAGAGTGCAAACATATACATTTAAGCAACTTTGAAGAAATTTAATATTATTATATATGGTTTAGGAAGAGGAGCATAGGTTCGTGTGAACCCATACTTATCTATTTGGATACACCCATATATACGATAAAAACTTATCTGCATGCATTGTTTATATCGAAATGATAAATGCATGTACTATATTCTCATAATTTGTTTTACTATAATTAAATTATTTGATTTGATATATACACTTAATGATAGTTAAAATGATAAAACATCCCCATATCTCCCGGAGAAAAAAAAGAAAAGAAATAAAGATGTAAGAACGAGAATATTCTGTCAGTTGCCAATTGCCATGACAACATGAACTGTTGTGGTGAAAGCTGGATTTGTTTTTTTTATATTTAGAGAAGGTAGTATGGTAGCAGGCACCTTCTCCTTTTCTATTAAAATTAAAAGATTTAGTAAGAGATAGTTTATTATAATTCTAACGAATAGGAGATCAAAACATAGAGTTTTACTAACGTAAAGCCACCCAAAGTTCTTCTACTGTGCAAAAGCAGCTTAAAGTATATATGCTTTATATTAATTAAACTGTAATAATGGGAAAGAAGAGATAAAGGAACCTTTCACAAATGTTGAGAAAAGATCTGTCCAACTAGGCACTCTGGGGGGATGTCACATACTTCTCTATTCCTTTCTAAAGTGTATTCTTATTCCTTCTTAAAGTGTTCAATTGCACTTTGTGGGGGCTTAGATTTGATTACTTGAAGAAAGAAATAAAATATATAAAATCTTGATTTGATTGGTTTAATGAAGCATTTGTGTCATAAACTTGTACCCCATCTGCCGTAATCATATGTTCTCTTCATGCTAATTAACCAAATCATTATGCTCTTAAGTCTTACCCTCTTAATCCGCACTAAATCATCCACTAACCCACTTTTCCCTTAGATTTTCCTTGTTGGATTCCAAATTAAAGTAAGCAGTAAGGTTTTATAGCATTTTATGTACTGTTGATATTAGATATATCCACGCGAATTTAGGTGCAGTTTGTCATTTTAATGTACTTTTAGACAATAATATGCAAGGGTAAAAGTGTGAGAACATAGAGTTGAGTAAGAAAAAATGCAAGATGCTATCTTACTTATGATAATCATAAGTTTAATTTATATTAGACTACTTAATTAATTTGTTTTGTAAGAAGAAGTAACTAATTTTACTTATCCTCGCAAGATTAAATATTACTCACTGTCTCCCCATTTATGTATCATACTTTATTTTTTAGTTTGTTCTAAAAAGAATGTCATACGTCTTTATTAATACCTATATTCAAACTTTCCATTTTATACTTAATGAAATTTATAACCACACAAATATTTATGACTAATTTTAAATCACAAATTTTAAAAATCTTTATTTCTTTCTTAAATTCATACTCCATCCGTTCCGGTTTATGTGAACCTATTTCCTTTTTGGTCCGTTCTAAAAAGAATGACCAATTTCTAATTTTGGAAATAATTTAGCTTAAACTTACAATTCTACCCTTAATGAGAAACTTTTATAACCACACATACTCTTGACCCCTTTTTAACTTGTTTAAGACCACAAATTCCAAAAGTCTTCATTTTTTCTTAAATTCCGTGTCCAATCAAACAGGTTCACATAAATTGAAACGGAGAGAGTATAAAATAAACCACTGGTTGAAGGAAATAATGAAACAATGAGGAATGCATGATTAAAAGGAGCAGGTTATCATGAAGACAACTGGTGGTATCACTGATTGAATTAGGAGTTCAAGTTTATGCCCCTTAGTATTAAAATATTTATACAATTATATTAATTATTAGATAAGATTAATATGAATAAGTATATAAGTAATATACAATTACTGTAAAAAAATACATTATAAGTTTGTATTAACCTTTTATAGCAGTTATTCGTCTTAATTATATTATTTTTAGGTTACTAATCTTATTTATAATAGATACTTATTTGTAATAGATTTTAGAAGACATGATTTGATAGTGGAAATTCTTTTACATTGTAAGTATTTATGTAAGTTATCCTAAGAGTAATTAACGGCGACCTTTATAGCAAACACTAAAATCTGCTATTATTAATTAATTTAATTACATTGATCGCGTGACAATTATTTATATTGTCAATATGTTATATACTTACTACAAGATAAACAAAAAGGGTACCAACCATAGCTAGTCAACAATGGTTCCCCCTTGGTGAACCAATCATGTCATGCATCTTGTGGCAACCTTATCCATCACTTATCATTACATCTTTGTTCGGAATCAAGAATTTTATTTCCCCTTTAAATGTACAAGAAGTATTATGTAGGGTACCTTTATTTTAGATATTTCTGTAATCTTTCACCCAATTGGCCATCTACATTAGAATAACATTTTTTTGAAGCATGGTGAATCTACACTATTTTTAGAAGCAGGGGTAAATCTACTATTATAGTATTTGTTGGGATTGAAGGTTGGTGAATGGAAAATGGAAAATGGAGGGAAGAAATGTGAAGGGAAAGTGAATTCCTTTGTGCTTTGGAAAGATCAATTGTTCCTCGTTGGTGGTGAAAAGAAAAAGGAATGTGCTTATATTAAGAAATCACTTTTCTTGGTATTAAATAGGTTGGAAAGAAGGTAAGCCTCGCGCCATCGTCGCTCGCTCGGCTTCGGCTTATTCGGATTCGCTCAAAGATCGATTGATTGATTAATCTTTTTGAACAAAATTTCTTTTAATTATTTAATTAATTATCGAAAAGTCAACCCATAATAACCCAGGACCCAGCTATAAATACACCTTGATCCCAGAATGTTTCCTTATGAAATTTTCTGAACTTGTTCTCCTTCTTCTGCACAAATAAATTCCAGTGTGATTTACAGTCATTAAGTGGTTCGCAGTTCATCGGTAGTTTTGGTACCGTTAATTTGGTGAGTTAAATCGTTCTATCCTGGGAGGATAATATTCCAACACCTCGGATACTTGAGGAAAATAATT
This sequence comes from Nicotiana tomentosiformis, assembly GCF_000390325.3. Lineage (NCBI taxonomy): Eukaryota > Viridiplantae > Streptophyta > Magnoliopsida > Solanales > Solanaceae > Nicotiana > Nicotiana tomentosiformis. The sequence continues at coordinate 98,663,538 of NC_090819.1, read as the reverse complement.
TTCTTATAGACACACTGTGCAGTCAGTGGGCTCGATTTTATTCCAAAATATATTTTCAGATTCAGTTTCTGACTAATTCAGTTTCTGCCTTACTTCTGTTCTTCCTTGTTTCTGTTTTGAGTTACAGAAGTTTACTGTTTCATAATATTATAATTTAATACTGATTATTAACAATCTTAAGGAAATTATTTTTTATACTCTAATATGTATTCTGTTTTCTGGAGATTAAAACCTTTATAGTTTTCTACTCCTTCTGAATTTTTCTATTTCTGATTTGAAGATATAAAAATTTCATCGGAGTATTAAAATTCAGAAACAATTTGAAAAATAAGAAAAGTTCATCGTTTTCTTGTGAAACAGTATATAAAATCTTCGATTTTTGTTTATTAAACGTATTGTTTATTATTAATTACAGTACTATTTACTGTTATATTTTCTGTAATTAATTGAATTGTTCTGTTGTTGATAGTGAGAAATGACAATTGAAAATGAAAATACTTATGTGACTGTTGTGGCAACAATAATAGCCTCGTCAAGCCAAACTATTATGCCACCGACCGAAAAATCGGGTAAATATTCTAGAGCTAACTTCAAAGGATAACAACAAAGGGTGTTCTTTTGGCTTACCTCGTTGGGTATGCAGTAATTCACCAGTAAAGACCCTCTAGTGCCTGTCGCCGACATGCCAGATAATTAAAAGCTTATATTGTTTAGGCGTGAAAATAGGCATATTTTCTTTGCAAAGGCTACATCCTAAGTGTTTTGGAGGATGATTTGTACAATGTCTACAGTACTATGAATACTTCGAAAGAATTGTGGGATGCACTTGAGAATAAGTACAAGACTGAAGATGCGTGCTTGAAAACGTTTGTGGTTGCCAAGCTTCTTGACTATAAAATGATAGATAGAAAAACAGTTGGAATCCAAGTTCAAGAGCTTCAACTTATTTTTTACGACCTTATAGTTGAAGATATGGTGGTGAATGAAGCATTTCAAGTGGCTGCAATGATTGAAAATTGTCTCATTCGTGGAGAGATTTAAAAAATTATCTAATGCACAAGCGCAAAGAAATGAAGTTGGAAGATCTAGTGATTCATCTCAAGATTGAGGAAGATAACAAAATAGCCGAGAAGAAGTCGTGTGGGAATTCAAAAAGTAAGAAAAGGAAAAGGTCTTCCGGATAGACTAATGAGCAGAACAAGAAAAAATTCAAGGGCAACTTCTATAATTGTGGAAAAGCTGGTCACTAAGCCCCTGACTGTGGTCTCCCAAAAAAGGACAAGAAAAAGGGACAGGCCAACATAGTGGAGAAGAATGATTGTCACGACCCAAAAATCCACTACAGGTAGTGATGGCGTCTAACGCCGCCGTCAGGCAAGCCAACAGTGATTGATCAACTTAGCTACCCATTTTATTACTTTTGAAATCAAAATTTCCATTAATTAAATAGTATAAAGTAGAATTTACATGGTAAAATGATAATATTTACGTGAACTACAATAATGAATAGCCAGTAGGAACCCCCAAAATCCGATGTCACAAGTGCATGGGCATCTACTAAGGAGTACAATAAAATACAACATCCGTCTCGAATACAAGTTAGACATGAGAATATATATAACTTTGATGGAGACTTTGTATGTTGTGGATCGTAACATGAAATGTAACTTACCGTAAATTCCCCGCAATAGCTGCGCCTCTGCACCTAGAGGACCACCGGAAATATATATAGACCTGCACAATAAGTCCAGCAAGTGCAGCTTGAGTACGTAAATCAACGCGCACCTAGTAAGTATCTAGCCTAACCCCAGAGAAGTAGTAACGAGGGATTGGCATTGACATCGACACTTACTAGTGGTCCAATAAATCATGTACAGTAAGAAGTATACAAATGTGATACAGAGAAAATAAATGAAATAAACAAGTATAAATACGTGGTACAATCCTCCTCTCAACAATAAACTCAAGCTCTCAATTAGCAGTTACCTCCTTAACCGGAGCGTGTGTATGTATATATATATATATATATATATATATATATATATATATATATATATATATATATGGACCTCACCAGATAGGTCGTCACAATTTAAATTAGAAAAACTCACAGATACACTGGATTCTTGTCAAATATTACGCACAATTTTATAAGAGTATTATATAGAAATGCTGAGGTGTACTGCCCAATCCCATCATAATATGTGCATTGTCGAGGGTCGAACGGCATAAACCATAGATGTATCTATTATATTACCGAGGCGAACAACCCGCTCCTATGAGAGTGTGGTACATAATCCGAGGCGAATGGCCTGATCCCATTAGAATAAGAAGATTTAACGGGTCCTTGACCTCACTCACGAATAAACGTGTGAGTTATAAATTTTAAGGAAAACCTTTCGATAAAAATGCATAGCACGAGAGAAATTCGTAAGAGGAGCACAATTATTCCGCGGCTAATCATGAAGCCCGTCAAATCTCTACAATAGAAAGTTTAATCACAAGTCGTAACGTAAAACAAAAGAATTTAATAGGCAAGGGACAACTCAAATAGTACAGTTATAGCATAGCGGGAACGTAAGTCTACCCGGACATAACATGAATCTAGCTATGTATGGACTCTCGTCGCCTTGTGTGTATGTAGTCCCCGCAACAAATAGCACATATCAAATACATCACCTAGGGATAGTTTCCCCCTCACGGAGTTAGATAGGAGACTTCCTCTCTCGGAAGTTCCATAATCGGCTCTAACACCCCCTCTAACACCTTAAACCGATATCCGTTACTCCAAAACTAGTCAAATAATGTGCAAACCAATAAAAATATACTCTAATACTCATACTAAATCAATTCATAACAATTTCCAACTCCGCTCGAAAAGTTAATAAAATCAACCCTCGGGCCCACGTGCTCGGGTTCCGAATATGTTCGAAGATAAACTTTACCCATAACACTACGAACATAAATATATGATGTATTCTCGATTCCATATCCAATTTCGTGGTCAAAATCCAAAAATTATCAAATTCTAGGTTTTCTTCAAAATCCCATAATTTTCCATAAATTTCCATGTTAAATCCTTATAGAATCGGTGTAATTAACTTACAATGTGTGGGAAATTACTTACCTTGTGTTGCATGATTAAAACCTCTCTCAAAATAGCTCCCCAAATTCGGCCATCCAAGTGGAAAATGAGAGAAATGAGAGCTAAGTCTCGATGTAAAGAACCCTTCTGCCTAGCGATTTTCTGCACCTGCGGAACTCTTTGCGCTTCTACGGCTCCGCTTCTGCGGAAGCTACCTCGCAGCTGCAGCTTCGCCCAAGGTGCCAGCGTTTTCGCTTCTGCGGACATTCACTCGCAGATGCACATCTGCTTCTGTGGAAATCACCCGCATCTGCGGACTCCTCAGCCCGAGCAGCACTTCGCACATGCACGCCCATGACAGCACCTGCATCTCTACAAGTGCACTACCACACCCGCACCTGCGATCATACAGCCCCAGACCACTCCCCCCTCTGCCCTTCTCCGCCCGCATCTGCGAGCCCGCAGCACTTCGCACATGCATGCCCATGACAGCACCTGCGTCTCTACAAGTGCACTACCACACCCGCACCTGCGATCATACAGCCCCAGACCACTCCCCCCTCTGCCTTTCTCCGCCCGCATCTGCGAGCCCATAGGTGCCGTAAATTCCTCACACCTACGAATCCAACCAACCTCAATCCCTACCGCTTCTGCGAAGCCTGGGCCTCTTCTGCGGTCTTTCACCTACGGCCATAACCTCGCATGTGCGATCGCACCAAAAGCCTTAAGCTTTAGTAGTTCCTACAAGTCCAAACTCGATCTGTTTCCAACCCGATTCGCTCCTGAGGCCCCCGGGTGTCACAACCTAAATTTTCCTCCGTAGGATATCGTGACGGCACCTAGTCTCTAAGACTAGGTTAGCCTAACACTTATTGAATTAATAGACGAATTTGACCAGCAATTAATAATTATGAAATAGAACCTTATTACACAACTTACAATTCCCAAAATCGGTAGCACAAGTCATAAGCTCTACTGAGTGTGCTACAAAATAAAACCCTCTAAATACAATTGTTTTGAAATAGAAATAAAACAGTGCAAGTACAATAACAAAAGGTGACTCCGAGGCCTATGAACGCAGCAGTAGGTTTACCTTGAGCCTCCACAGCAAGATCCGTACAACTAGCTAGCGATCTACTGACTCGGAATTACCTGGATCTGCACAAAAATGTGCAAAAGTGTGGTATGAGTACACCACAGCGGTACCCAGTAAGTATTAAGACTAACCTTAGTGGAACAGTGATGAGGGACAGTCAAAACACCTACTGGACTAGATAACCTGAACAAGTAAAGGTATAGAACTAACAAAGTACGATATCTCTATAGAACTACGCATAATTACAACAATAATATGGTGCTAGCAATAGGAAATAGAAGCAACAATTAGCAGCAGTACACCACTAGTAATAACACAATGTAAATCCAGTGAAAAACAAATAAAGGAAAGACAAGTAGAAACTTGATAGGAATAACCGCTTTCACACCAGGTTTATTCAATAATCCCCATGAGGTACCAAACCTCAAAACACACACAATTCACGGGTCCCAATTCATGAACTTTAATCACTTGGCATCTTGTGCCCTTATTACAACTGATAACTGCATGGACGACTCACGTGCCAATAGAACAATTCTCACATATATGACAAGTAGACGGAGTACATATAAATGTTTGGTAGTATCAATGCTCATCTTCTTAAACTGATAGGGTGATAAAGTACGTGTATTCTTGTGCAAGTGTTCTACCACAACTCAAGTCAACAAGTAAGAGTAGAGACAATGAATGGTACATAAGAAACAATCACCAAGAAATATAAATGGTATAAGTCACACAGGGTAGACACACCACTACACAAATAACAACAATAACAATGCCTCCAGGCCATCACAAGTCATCACAAATCAATCTCTAACATATCCTACCTCATAGCGCACCTTGTCTTGCCACCTTGTCTCGCCACATACCAATACTTACCTCAAACCACGCTCAATCACTTAGTAGGCCTTTTCCTAAATTTTCAACTCCGAACGATTTGAATCTAGCCAAAATAATTGCATACTATAATTATAGTTATAGAAAACTAATTTAAATAATGAAATAATGATCTTAGCTAAGGATTGAAAAATCGCTCCAAAAGTCGACCCGGGCTCGCATCTCGGAACCCGACCAAAATTACAAAAACCGAACACCCATTTGATATCGAGTTCAAACATACCAAAATTATTAATTTCCGATCTCAATTTGTCCTTCAAATAATCATTTTACATTTTGAAAGTTTTTACAAATTTTTCCCAATTTTCCAACTTAATTCACCAATTAAATGATGAAAATAGCAATGGATTCCTGAAATATAACAAGATTCGGGTAGAGAACACTTACCCCAATGAGTTTCTTGAAAAACTCACGAAACATCTCCCAAAACCGAGGTGTACAACTCAAAATATGTTAAAAATATCAAACCATTGACATATATGTGATTCTGCCCAGCACATTTGCATATGCGGACTCAAGTTCCGCATAAGCAAGCTCGCATTTGCGAGACAAAGCTCGCATTTGCGATGCTAGGCAATCAGGGAAAGGACCACATCTGCGAAACTTCACGTCACATTTGTGACTACTTAGAAGCGCAAATGAAGCCGCATAAGCGAGGCTCATCGCATGTGCGATCTTTTAGCCGCAAAAGCGGCATCGCGCATGCTTGAAAATCTCTGCATAAGGGCAAGACATGGCCATTTCCATTGTCACAGAAGCGACCAGAATACCGCAAAAGCAGCCACGCACCTACGGTCAAAATGTCTGAGGTGCGATTGCACCAGGTTCTGCCCAGAACCAGCTTCACTCAACTTTCTCTAAACGGTCCGAATCTCGTCCGAAACTCACCCGAGCTACTCGAAACCCAGTCCAATATACCAACCAGATCCAAAACACAAAGCGAACCACCCGATGCCTCGAGTCACATCAAACAATGCCAAAACTATGAATCGCACCACGAATCGAACTCATAAATTTCCAAGTCTTCTAACTCCCAAAACACGTGCCGAAACACACTAAATCAACTCGGAATGACGTCAAATTTTGCATGCAAGTCCCAAATGACGTAACGGAGCTAATCCAAATCTCGGAGTCAAAATCTGACCCAGATATCACCAAGGTCAATTCTCGATCAAACCTCTCAACTTGCAAAAACTTCAACATTTCAATTTTTGCCGAAATGCGTCAAATTACCCTACGGATCTCCAAATCCAAATCTGGACGCACGCCTAAGTATGAAATGACCATACAAACTATTGGAACAATACAAATTCCATTTCGGAGTCGTCCATACAAAAGTCAAATTCCGGTCAACTCTTGCCGCTTAAGCTTCTAAAACACGAATCCTTCTTCCACATCAATCCCGAATCATCTGAAGTCTGAACTCGACTCTGCACGCATGTCATATTACATATTACGAAGCTGCTCGAGACCTTATGCCGTTGAACAGGAGTTTAATTCTCAAAATGACTGGTCGGGTCGTTACATTCTTGCCCTCTTAAACAAATGTTCATCCTCGAACGTGGCAAGAATCGCCCAGAAGTCATCAAATCACTGAATGTATTCATCCTACACACACCCGCAAGTGATTCCGCATCACCCGGTCCACATAGTCCCAACGACACCATCTCAAATGACATTTGTCCCTTCCGCCAACACCAATAAACTTAGAACCAAAATTTTCATCATCCATTATTCCCAAAAGACCCGATTCCCGCATCAACACACGGTACCAACCTCAACCACCTGCGACAAATTATGCCTACGCCTAAAGGGCACAACCATACGATGAAACACATCACACATATGCCCTTAACAATAACCTTATCCACAGCATCTGCCCAAAATCAAATCCAACACAAGCAATTTTCCTCACATCTGTTAGAACCCTATTTCAAACCTTCACAACACTGGAAACGATGCAACAAACATGAAGGCCTCACAACTGTTCACCCGAATCAATAAATAATATCTAATGCCAATCCTGGGCACACACCTTACAAGCTGAAACCCAATAAGAACAACATGAATCCAACTAATATGCAAAGAGGGACACATAAGAGAAATATCAGACAAGCCCGACAGGCACGACCCCCCATCAGTACCATTATACGAAACAATTTAACAAGGAAGAATTAAAGTATATGAACAAATCACAAGGATCTCATCCTAGTATAACTCTACTACGCCACGTAGCCCGGTTCAAACACCTCAAAACACATGGCACCGCGAGGGTCTCACCCTCAACTCAGAATCGCAAGTCGAATACAAATCATACCAACTGAAAACTTCCACTAATTCAATTCCGCCGACAAAATCATAACACATACTGAACTCTCACACCGGCAGAGCATCTAAATTACAAATCGGAACCCATCACCCAGAAATCATATCAAAACTACCGAAATGAGGAACAGAAAGTCACTCAAAATCTCATAACTCTCAATAATGACTAAAGACAAAATGGTAGACACGAGATACTACTATAGAATCTCGCAACAGGGATAAATACATAAGCAGAGTACTAAATCCTGAAACTCACTCACATGTGAAACAAAATAGGAGGACTCATCCCGATGAGCAGAACCAAAACAAAATGCGAATGATGCTCCTCTTTAACAAATTGAAACCATACATGTACGACATCATCTGGCACAACGGCCTCAGTCCTACTGTAGGAAACACATCAACGGGCCGGGCCTCCCCCTCTTGGGCGTCCTCTACTCGCCTGACATGTACCCCAAGCTGATGGTGCAGGGATAACAGTAGTCAAAACCGAACTCATAGCCTCAATACCCCGTTGTGACACATCTGTCTGGAGTCTAGGACAATCTCTCACCATGTGGATGGAATCTCCATACTCAAAGCAACCTCTCTGCTAACGTGGATGTGGAAACTGTGCGGTACGGGTACTCTGAGACACATGGGTACCTAAAGCACCGTGCGAAGCTTGAAGTGAAAACTGAACTGGGTGACCTACAAAACCTCTACCATGCCATACCCTGCCTCCAAAATAAGGACCAGTAGATCTCTCCGGTCTGCGAGACCTCTTAACCTCCCTGTCCTCTCTCTCCTGAACCCGCCTGTCCTCTCTCTTCTGGCCCCTCCTATCATCTCTCTCCTGGTCCCACATGCCCTCTAATCGGTGGGTGATCTCCACCACCTGCTGAAATGGAACATCTGACTCCAACTTCCGAGCCATGCTGAACCGGATATCATGTCTGAGCCCCTCAATGAATCTTTAGACTCGCTCTCTAACTGTAGAGACCAAAGCAGGTGCATGTGTGGACAAATCACTGAATCTAACGACATACTTTGACACGAACATAGTGTCGTGGAGCAGCTACTCAAACTCCACGCGCCATGCATCCCGAAGGATCTGAGGAACAAACTCTCTCAGGAACATCTCTAAAAACTGAACCTATGAAAGTGAAGTTGCATCAGCCTGACTACCCAACTCATACGCTCTCAACCACTGATATACTGCTCCCTTAAGCTGGAATGTAGTAAAAACAACCCCATTCTTCTCCACAATACCCATAGTGTGGAGAATGCGGTGGTACTCCTCTAGAAAACTTTGTGCACCATCTAAAGCCAAACTACTGAAAGTAGGAGGGTCATACTTCTTGAACCGTGCAAGTCTATGCATATGAAATTCTAGAACTTCCAAAATGCCAACTTCCCATAATAGGCGCCGAAATGCTCCTAGATTACCCGATACTCAACCCGAACGCACGCCCAAGTCCGAAATCATCATACGAACCTATTGGAACCTTCAAATCCCGATTCCGAGGTTATCTACACAAAAGTCAAACCTTGGTCAACTCTTCCAACTTAAAGCTTCCGAAATTAGAATTTTCCTTACGAATCAACTCCGAACTTTCTGAAATTCAATTCCGACCACGCATACAAGTCATAAAATATGAGGTCAAGCTACTTGAGGCCTTAAGCCGCCGGACGACATGCTAGAGCTCAAAATGACCGGTTGGGTCATTACATTCTCCCCCACTTAAACATACGTTCGTCCTCGAACGTGCTAAGAACTGCTCTAAAGTTGCCCCAAAATCAATGTTCAACACCCCGGGCACTTACCCATGCCACCACAACCCATGTGAGCACATAAGCTCTAACCAGACTGAAGATCCTCCCTATAAACTTAGCTAACAAGCTTTAAGACCAAATTCTAATATCCAGAATTCTCCACGAGACACGAATTTGACATATTAATACCACATCGATCACCACACGCTGTACCAACCATGATAATGCTCCTCTGTTTAAATCACTCCCTGTATCTCATAAGCCTTTTAACCATAATAACATCCTCCGACCACAATAGCTGTAATTTCACGAATCTAGTGCCCGCAATACACATCACAACTCATATAAGCCCTGCTCCAACTCTCGCAATACTGCCACGACAACTGAGATGCATAGAAACTCATTACCACCTGCCGAATTAATAATTCACGGAGTCTTTCCTCATGACAAGAACTATTACCTCATTCTGAACTCAATAACAAAATTTGCTCTTAATATAATTTACACAAATCCGATCGCGCCAATTTCAGGCCCAATACCCTCGTGTCACCCAGTACAAGCTGCCCAGACAATAAGCCACCTCAAACAATGCTCAGGATTTCATATGACGTCATCAATGCGCTAATAAGATACAACTCGAATATGATATATAAGGAAAAACGAACTCTGGAAAAGAACTACCCAACCCCCGTAACGAATTAAACGGTCGAACAAATGCTATGAACCCTTCTCATAGAATAGGAAACAAAATACACAAGAATAGATATAGGGAACCGTACTCATCATCTTATTGTTGTGACGTGCAACCCGATCCACATATGATACCGTTGCGGAGTGCAACCCGATCCAAACATGATATTGTTGCGATGCAACCCAATCCAAACAACATACCCATAGCGGCGTGCCACCCGATTCACATATAACAATAAATAAGAAAATACCCATCAAGCCAAAATGCTTCTACCTAGGAAATACCGAATATCGACCACAACCGTGCCAAGTGAGAAAATACAACCTTGGGGAGACGGATAGCGCTATACGCTACAAAACCCAAGAACAACTAAGGTGCGATAAATGACCTGCATCTCGAGAGCCATCCTGCTCATATAACACCACAAGCTACACGGGGTGACAACACATGTGCGAATAATCAAGCCGTCTCATAAACCACATCACACAATAGAGTATTACATGGAATAGATGATGACGGGAATAACATCCAACACCCGAAAACTCCTCCGCAAGCAATGCTATGCCGAACAAACAAATCCGACCTGATGTAGAGCACATATTTACATTAGACCCACCAACAGAACCCTAAGCCAATTTCGATCATCCCATACTCGGCCAACAACCTTTCAAGGATCCACAATGGCCCTATTCATGACACACACGAGCAACCGTCCATTCCGGAACTAACTCCCACAGTCCACAACCAAACGACTACAGTGCTTTTCAGGCATAAACTCTCACATTAGCGATAGTACTAGAATATCCATACTTGGTTTCAAGTGACTAACATGTTGCACTTATACCATCTTCTCGTGGGTTATACTCCCACGACCTTCCACACCAGGTAGAAAAGTCTACATATCCACACCTCCAACTGTACAAATTCTGTAAAGCAAATCTAGAATCCGCAAATTAATAGCCCAAAGCCTAATACACAATACACCGTTCTTAGGTGACAGTAAGATAATGCCAGCTTACTCTGAACTTCTGGATCCTTTCCCCCGCTCCTTCGAGCTCAAGACATTCTCATCAAACTGAACCGCAACCTTGATCCTCAACCTCCAATTTCTATATCGCTCACTGTACCTATCCCGCCTCTACGCGAGGGTACAAGAATTCATCATACACCTGAACTACTAGTAGAATAAACACTTCATTGGCTAAAAACCTTTCACTTAACTCATTTCAGAAGAACCATTGCAAGACGAAACTGAATTTCCATAATTACAGAAAATACCAACCTTAAGTCGTGGTTTAAATTGCCATAACTCTTCCGGGATTCATTTACACATAACAAGGCCATTAGAAACAAATACCTCCCAAATCAATAAAATTATGGTGGCTGTCAAGTCCGCACGTACAACCACTAACCACCTGTATAACATAACACACCGAAGGACTGATCATTGACACAATCATGTTGATTCAACCATTACTAACTGACTCAACTTCTTCCAATTTACTCTCTATTTGCCTTAAAAATAATAATAGCTCCTTTCAAAATATAATGAACTAAATCTGCACTCATTCCGAGTGACCCGAATCACGAGAAACATCATCACAATACTTATGAACCATCTCATAGCCTCCTCATGCGCACAATAACATCTCTAACTGGTACACCCATTATGCAAGACCTTCCACATATTCGAAGCTATCTCTCCCTTTCCTCAAATACTGTACTGCAGAAGAAACCATGAACCGATTATTTTCTCACCCATTCTGCAACACCCTCTCAAAGAAGCAACCGACTGAATTATTTTCCTTGTACATCATATCCACAAGAAGCATAAACTCTGGGTCTTCCCAAAACCAGCACATGAACCGATAAGGCAAAATATAGCACACATTTATTTATTTTATTAGTCATAAATAATCTCAAGTTACCCCTCATGTTTTATTTTATTAGTCATAAATAATCCAACAATGCACCAATAACCAAAAATCGCACAAGCAGACAACCACACAACCCAATCGTAGACGGTGGGATGCCCCCTTTAGCTTTAAGCTACCATCACATAATGTAGAACCCGCAAAGATTCCCTCTTCTCAATTACCATGATCGCGCGCCGTCAACCCACTAAATTTCTCGTAGTCTCTTGTTAAACTGTTCATGAACATTCTGAATTATCAGCCACAATCGCGTATTCGACCTTCTGCCAGTAGTAAGTAGAACTCTTCGTAGAAACTTCATCAAAATCACGCAACCACTAACCTGCTCACAGGGGATAACCCACCTGTGGAAATTCCATACCGACATCTTCCAACGACGATGTACTGGGTACTACCACTGCGAACTCAGTAAACCCTCTTGAGCCCATGCTCGCCTACCAGCTGTTCAAGTCTGTTCATTCCCCATTGATATCAACTGAAAGTCTGATGATAAGCTCCAAACTCAAAGTCACGTTGCATCCAAATCGATAATCAAGTTTTCACACCCCTCTTCATCTCAAGCAAACTCGTCTTTGCCATATTCAATATTTCTCGGTACAGTAGCTACCATCCCAAATACAATCTACAGACCAAATCACCTTTCATCACGATTCCCAACTCGCACTAAACTTTCTCAAGGCAAGTGGCTTTCCCTCCGCATAATCCATATGCTACTCTGCCACTCTCACCTCAGTTAAACCATCTTCTTTAAGAAACTTCTCAACCCCTACTTTTCATACTTGACCTGCTAGCAATTCAACTACCGCAAGACACCTCAAACCATGTCCTTCCTCATTCTTCGATGTCCCAATGCTGCCTTAAATTAAAATCCTTCTCTGTAGCACCTGAACTAATAAATTGCTACTAACTCTAAGCCTCCTCAAAGATCATTTCCCTCGAGTCATCAAAATTAGAAGCACCAATTCGATTCTGAATCCAACATACACCGCCATATCTGATAACCACCGCTAAGGCACCGTTCTTCAACACCCTGCACCAAAATAAAATCAAAGGAGGCCTTAACACCCATAGGTATTAATGCGTTCCAACAAGGACGACGATGCCATACCACAAATGAGAATTCCACCACGCTCAGAAATATCAAGTCTCGTTACTCCATCAACCAAAGCCTGAACATCCATAGTCCAATTGCCTTTCTCGCTGGAATTAAATGCCGAACCTCTAAGTCATGCACCGAGAAATCCTTTTTTCAAGTCATTCACTACCTTGACACATAAACGAGAACCCCATCATCACATCAATATTGTGCGATAACAACGCATGAACATCATAACAATTTGTACATAGCCTCAAAACTAACGGAAATACAGCTACTGAGCTGAAATGATAGAACATCCTTCGGCAATGCGACGATAGTAGCCTGCCCAAATACGCAGGGAAAAATATCCTGTACCACATCTGCAATACCTCTATAACTCCTCGATGCCCAATTGATAACAAGCACTTCACGTCGCATGAGATTAAGTAGGAAGGAAATAAAGGCATAGGCCTCAAAGGAATCAATTCGCGCGATGAGGAATCAAGAAGGGAGCTACTCCTAACAGCCTTGTAGCCTCTCGAAGATAGGTACATACGTCTCCATACCGATCCACAAGACTCTACTAGACTTGCTCATGACTCGTGAGACCTAAGTGAATCTAACACTCTGATACTAAGCTGTCATGACCCAAAATCCACTACAGGTCGTGATGGCGACCCAAAATACTCCAGTCATGAAGTCATTGTTTATTTATATATTGATGACATGTCGATAATAAGCAAAGATATGGTAGATATAAATGCTACTAAGCGCATGATGGCTAGCAAGTTCGACATGAACGACCTAGGAGTTGCTGATATGATCTTAGGAATCAGAATTCATAAGACTCCACAAGCTCTGGCGGTATCATAATCTCACTACATTGAAAAAGTACTTGAAAAGTTCAAGTATTTGGATTTCAAGATTGCCAGGACTCCAATTGACGTGAGTTATACACTTCAAAAGAAAGAAGGTGAAAGTGACACACAACTAGACTATGCAAGAGTATTGGAAAGTTTAATGTATATTATGAATTGTACGCGACCAGATATAGCATGTGATATTAGCAAAATGAGTCGGTTTACTTGTAATCCCAATCAAATACATTAGATGGAAATAAAATGAGGAAATGACCATATAGTGTGTCTGTAGGACTACACGTTTAGAAATCACCTATGTGAGTGTGAAGTATAAGACGCTTCAAGGGGAATGAAAGTAAAGGCCCATTCCCAAAGCACTCATGAAACTAGGCGGTGTTCATGGCTGAAACGAACACAACCGTGAGAACCATAGATGGTTAAGGGTTGATTGTGTGACTTATGTTGTCTAGGTATACAACAAAGCTCGATGGTTCAAAGATATCGAATCTACCGATTGATCGAGTATATCCAAAATAGGTTCACTACGGAAAGTTCAAAGGGAAAGTTACTTATCTAGATGCAATTAATCATTGCTTATAAATAACACACTCGTCCATGCATTCTTTTGTCTTATAGCCATTCCCCATTCATGTGGGGGATTGTTGGGATTATAAGTTGGTGAATGGTAAATGGAGGGAAGAAATGTGTAGGGAAAGTAAGTTCCCTTATGCTTTGGAAAAAGCAATTGTCCCTCATTGGTGGTGGAAAGAAAAGGGAATGTGTTTACATTAAGAAAGCACTTCTCTTGGTGTTAAATAAGTTAGAAAGAAGGTAAGCCTCGCGCGGTCGTCGTCACTCGGCTCGGCTTCGACTTCGGATTTGGTCAAAGATTGATTGATTCTTTTTTTTTTGGACAAAATTTCTTTCAATTAATTAATTAATTAATTAAATTAATTATAAAAAATTCAACCCGGAACAATCCTGGACCCGCGCGCGCTACGCGGCCCGGTCCGTTTCCTTTCCCAGATTGTTTTAAATTCCTTTTCTGGAATATTTTAAACGTTTCCGCCCGTTCTAGCAGCCGTGGCTGTTTCTGAAAGGTTGGAAATTTTCAGAAATAGTGCAAGAAAATGGCTATAAATACACCTTGATCACAAAATATTTTCTTACGAAATTTTTTGAATTTCTTCTCCTTCTTCTGCACAAATAAATTCCAGTATGATTTACAACCATTAAGTGGTTCGTAGTTCACCAACGGTTTTGGTACCGATACTCTGGTGAGTTAAATCGTTCTATCCTGGGAGGATAATATTCCAACACCTCGGATATTTGGGAGGAATAATTTTCTTAAGAACACACTGTGCATTCAGTGGGCTCGATTTTATTCCGAAATATATTTTCAGATTCTATTTCTGACTATTTCAGTTTCTGCCTTCTATTCATCCTTGTTTCTGTTTTGAGTTACAGAAGTTTACTGTTTTATAATATTATAATTTAATACAGATTATTAATAGTATTAACTTAAAGTCGTTATAAAAATCAATAAACTTCAAATACTGAATTAGTTTACAGGGAAACTCATTGTGCAAGACAAGATAGATCAAATTGCTTAGTCAGTTTATAACTTACCATTATCATTTTCTTGTCGCGTCGCAATTCTGCAATATTTCTTTCCACTTAAAACCTCCAAGATATGATCTTTCAACATGGAAGAATTTACAAATGGCTCTAGAACTACATGATTCACCGAATTGTTTTTGGTTACTCGAATTACATACAGTTTGGAATTTATCTATATGCCTAAACTTCTCCTACTAACGTGCGTAGTCAAACTGAACTTAACTAACTTCATACTAGAGTTACATGGGGATTAATCTACCTTTCGGTGACGGTATCCCGACCATAATTTTTAAGTAACTTCTTCGATCACTTTCGGCAACAAATGGAGATGAAACGTGGTTGTTCAAGTCAGTCGACAAGTGTTACATGGGGATTAATCTACCTTTCGGTGACGGTATCCCGACCATAATTTATTTTTTAAAATAAGTCACATTTTATTTTGATTCGATTGCAAGGCCTTTAGCATTGGCTATTGATCCTCATTTGGACGCTAAAATTGAATATTCGGGTTCTCTTCTTTTGCTGGTTTATATTCTCTTACTTGAAAAGAAAATAGTTTTTTGTATGATACTGATCTCCTATACAAAGCATAAAGGGGCCACTCTCTTTGGATTACTCTATTATTTGGGTTCATAAAAGGGGTCAACTCGATCTCGTTGGGTTCATTCCTTAACATTATCAACCTTTGTCTCCTTTTTATTTACTTCTTTCTTTATTATCATGATATATATTTTTATTTTTGAAATCAATGTTATGAACTTGGAACAAATAAATATTATTCCTGAAAGAAAAATAGTGAGGAATAGCAATAAAGCATATAAGTTAATGATATAAAATAAATAAAAAAATTAGCAGAATGCAATATACTAGAGTAAAAATAATTTGCTCGTATCACTAAGTTTATTAGCAGCAATCGAAACTCAAAAATTTATTTTTCACAATGGAGAATAATAGAGCACAAGAAATTTGTAATCATATACTTAGTGCATGCAATACAAAAAATAATTAATACAAATACTGGCATATTTTATGACAAATTTCTACAAGATTATCTATTTAGACTTTAAATGAATTTTAAATTACAATTTACAAATTTTTATTAATGACAATCAAAATATAATATACACGATATAAAATAAGAGAGAGTGTGGGAAACTTACAAACACATAAATATATACACACACACTTAGCTTAATGCATGTAAAAATAAAATATTAACCATAAAAATAGCGGTAAATTTTATAATAAATTGATAAAAGAATTATGATATTTACAACGTTAATGAACTTAAATTAAATCTATAATAAGATATAACAATATTTAGAGCATAGAGAAAATAGTAGGTAAAATAATAAAATATCAAATATTATGTAATATAAAAAGGTATCACATAGATGGGAGATTTAAAATCAAGGAAAAACTAGATATTGCATAGAATCAGAGAGGGAGAATATCGATCGTTTAAAGTTGGCGAAGAAGTTTGATTTTAAAGAAAAGTTGGGATAAATGATTTCACCCAAAAAATAAATAGTCATTTATATCTCCCAACTTTATTTTAAAAATCAAACTTTTTTTCTCCAATTTTATATAATAGACATTCTCCCCCTCCTATCGTACGCAATGTTTATTTTGCCCTTTACATTTATATGATATTTTATTTTTACCCGGGTGTTTTACCTATAATTTAAACAATATTGTATCTTATTATTGAATTTAATAAATTTTTATTAAATTAAATATTATTTCCTTGTATAAACTTTTTACAGAATCCATCACTACTTTTATTTATTTTAACTTACGTACATTAGGAAGGGTGTGTGTATATATATTCAAGTTTTACTTTCTCTCTTATCCTAATCATGTATATAAATTTTTAAATTTTGATTATCATTAGTGGTATATTTTTTAGAATTGTAATTTAAAATTTATTTTACATATAAATAGATAATTTTCAGATTTCTTTTGTAAAATCTACCTTTATTTTTAGTTATTTTTCGTATTACCTACATTGAGTATATACTTTCAAAGTTCTCATTTGTAACGACCCGACTAGTTATTTTGAGCATTTGCACTTCACTCGGTAGTTTGATGGCACGAGTAGCTCCGTATGATATATTATCACTTGTGTGAATTATCGGTTTTGGTTTTTAAGTTATTCAGAATCAATTTGGAAGAATGAATTTTATTGTTTAAGCTTTAAGTTAGAAGAGTTGATCAAGTTTGACTTTTGTGAATTTGACCCCGGGAAGAACTTTTGAGGGCTCAATTAGGTCTGGATGGTGATTTTGGACTTGGGTGTATGCCAGGATTTGCATTTGGATATTTCTAGAAGGATTCGGCGCTAATTGGCGAAAGTTGGAAATTTGAAGGTTTGAAAAATTCATAAGTTTGACCGGGAGTTGACTTTGATGAAATCGGGTTCAGATTGTGGTTTCGAGAATTGGAATAGTTTCGTTTTGTCATTTGGGACGTATGTGCGAAATCTGAGTTCATTCCGAGTTGATTTGATATGTTTCGGCGCGAGTAAGTTCATTTAAGTTTGATTTGAAGTGCGATTCGTCATTTCGATATTGTTATGTGTGATTTGAAGCCTCGAGTAGGTCTGTGTTATGTTGTGGGTCTTATTTGTATATTTGGACGGGGTCCCGAGGGGCTCGGGTGAGTTTCAGATGGGGTTCGGATCATTTGGAGCCTTATTGATGTTGCTGAAATTTTTGGGGCGATTTTGGAGGCAAATTTCATCACAAGGATTGGGGTAAGTGTTCTACACTCGGTTTTGATTATATTTCGTGATTCTATCTTCATTTTTGGTAATGGGATTATGAGTTTTAAAGAGAATTTGGGGAGTTTAGCCTAAAGTTTTGTAGAGTAAGTTTTTGAGTTTTGAACATCGATTCAGAGTCGAAATTGGGTGAAACTAGTATGGTTGGACTCGTAATTGAATGGGTTATCGTATTTTATAAGTTTCGTTGAGTGTCGAGGTGGGGGCCTGGTTTGGACTTTTGGTTTTATTTTAGGCTTTTGATTAAAGATTCAATCTTTATCTATTAGGTTTGATTCCTTTGGCATTAATTGATGTATTTGAGTTGCTTTTGGCTAGTTTCGAGCCGTTTGGAGGTTGGCATTTTTGGAGCATCGATTGGCTTGCTCGGTATTGGATTTGTCTTGCTCGAGGTAAGTAACTTGGCGCTGAGGGTATGAATCCCCGAATTAAGTGCTATGTGAATGATGTTGAGGTGACGTGCATGCTAGGTGATGGACGTGTGGGCGTGCACCGTGTAAATTATCATTTAGTCGATTCTATGGAATTGTGTAGATATTTTATCTGAACATTTTTACTGTACTCTATGTGTTAGAGTACTTGAGATGTAATTCATCCTAGAAATCATGTTTAGGCTATATGTTGGTACTATTGGGACCCACAGTGGTCGTCCTTTGTTGTTGAGTCATTTGCTTAATTCAGTTATGTGCTCAGTTACATTCATCATTTCATTTCATATCTCAATCTCTATTATAGTATATTGTCACATATCGTATCATTAATTTGGGCTTCTTAGCATGAGTATTGTGAGCTCGAGAGACTAGAGAGCTTGATGACTGAGTGAAGCCGAGGGCCTATTGTGAGTGATATTTATGGGATCCGGATGCACGCCGCAACACTTTATTGATTCATGCCAAGATTTGGCTTATTATAGAGCTTAGGCTTGATCGGCCCCTCCGGAGTCTACAAACCCACAGTGGGCGCAATTGCTAGCAATCATTTGTATTGGGCTAGATCTGCCCTGGTTCATTTACATTGGGTTGAATCTTCCCTAGTCATTTGCATCTTTGGGCTGGATCTGCCTTGGTTTATTTGCATGTGGTCTTGATCTTCCCAGTACAGTGTTGAGTGACTGAGTGTGCTGAGTATTAAGCATGATGAGTGAGAATACGAGACTGTGAGATGAAGTACTCTGAGAGGGTGAGTACATGACTTTATCATTGAGATGCATTGCATTTGACATGCGTACTTGAGATATATGCATAAAGATGTAATTCTTTCTGCTACCGGCTTTGGTGACATTCATGATTTTACCCGTATATTGACATGTAGGCATAGAGATGTATTTTTCTCATGCTATCTGAAAATGAAAGATCTTATTTATTGTTAAAAGATTTTTGGGAAAAATTACGATTTTCAAACTTATTCATATGCTTTTGGTGCTTTCGGTGGAAGATTTGGGATTTACTGTTATACTTGAAAAGTACTCCTATCTTTCCATAACTGTGAACGAGTTGAGCATCTTACCTCTGAGTTATTTTCATGTATCATTTTATTATTATTGTTATGACTGTTGCTGGTTATTAGAGTTGGACTCTGACCCTTGTCCCAACTCGCCACTACTTTCAACCTAAGGTTAGGTTTGTTACTTATTGAGTACATGTGATTGGTTGTACTCATACTATATTTCTGCACCTTGCGTGTAGATGTTGGATGTTGATGTTGTTGTGCACGGCGGGAGCTGGATCTGAAGATGCCCCTGTGTTCCGGTCATAGCTGCCTCTTGATCTTGGTAGCTTTAGAGTTTTAATCTGTTCATGTATAGTTCAAACAAATGATGTACTCAAATTCATACCAGCTTTATAAATTCTAAATCTTAAAAGCTCATGATTTGTACTACCATTCATTGGAAGTTGTATAATATTCAGTTATCTCATCTTTGATTCACATCAGCGTTATTATATTATATTATTTTATTAATTGGCTTACCTAGCGGGTTGGGTTAGGTGTCATCACGGCAATTTAGATTTTGGGTCGTGACATCATTCTTTTTTATTCTCAACTGTGAAAATAGAATTTTGAGTTTTAGTTATAATTAATAAAATTATAGATACGAGCAAATTATTTTTATTCTAAATTTTTTATTCTGCCCCTTTATTTTGTTAAACATTATTAACTTATTTGATTTATTATAATTTTGCACAGTTCTCTTTTATTTCAAAAATAATATTTATTTATTTCTTCATGCAAGACCATAACATAGATTAAAAAGAAAAAATATCTTTATATTAAAGAAGAAGAAAAAAAGAGACAAAAGTTAATAATCTAGGGGCAAATAGGCATTTAAAAAAGGCAATTGAGATATGAGGAGAAGTATGCCTATTGTTCAAAGTTAGTAGGGGAGTTTGATGGCTTGAAGATGGAGATTAGAAAAGCAAACATCAGATGGCTTGAAGATGGAGATTCTAATAGTAAATACTTTCATGTCGTCATTAATGACAAAAGGAGAAGGATGACACTTCAGAGAATCAAAAATCAAGATAACCAATGGATAACTAGGGACAGACGAATCTTAGAGGCACTAGTTCACTACTTTGAAAAACCTTTCACTACAGAAAGGAAACTTCAAACACATTTTTTGGAGTGCATTGACTAGTTTGTTACTCAAGAAGACAATCATGGTCTTACAGCCATACCAGATGAGGAGGAAATTAGACAAGCAATTTTTGATATGCTCCCTAATAGTTTTCCTGGGCCTGATGGATTTGGACGATCGTTTTATCAATCTTGCAGGGAGATTATCAAAACTGATGTGGTGGAATTTATTCTGAGTTATTTCAATGAGACATAATTGACAAAAGTTTTCACTAGTACGTGCCTCGTACTAATTCCTAAAGTAGACAATCCAACTTTTTTTTTCTGATATGAGGCCAATTAGCCTCAGTAATTTCTTCAACAAGATTATTTCCAAAATCTTGAGCAATAGATTGGCGCCAATTCTCTCCAGGCTTATATCTGAGAACTAGTCTGGATTAGTTCATGGCAGGTTAATCATTGAAAATGTGCTATTAGCTCAGGAAGTTATCCATGATATTAATAAGAAGAATGATGGAGGAAATATGGCTATCAAGTTAGATATGTGAAAGGCCTATGATAGGGTAAATGGCATTTCCTACTATTTGTCCTTAGGAAGTTTGGCTTCTCAGAAAGGTGAATAGAGTTTGTGGGAAGATTCATTTCAAATGTCTGGTATTCAATTCTAATTAATGGTACTAGGATATGATTCTTCCATTCTACTAGAGAGCTGAAGCAGGGTGATCCCTTATCCCACGCTTTGTTTATCTTGGGGCTGAAGTATATTAACCAAAATGCTGAATCAACTGGTTACCAACAATTAATTAAGAGGCTTTTCAATGATTAGGCAAGGGCCACATATCACCCACCTGGCCTATGATGATGATATCATCATATTTGCAGCAAGAAATTTGTCACGACCCAAATTGATGGTCTGCGACGGACACCCGGTGCCTTACCCAATCGAGTACCAATACAACGTATCTTTCTTATAATACCATCATGGGTAAATGGGCTAGAAGGGTCATCATGAGATAACAAGAATTAAACATAAGATAATACTTGACATAGGATAACCCAACATGCTATACAAACTTATACATGTGACATACTGGCCTATAAGGCCGACATGATCATTTGTACACTCACACCATAGGCCGACAAGGCCATAGAAGTATCCATATACATGACGTCTATCTATAAGCATCTAAGAGTACATAAACATTATAAAGGTCGGGATAGGGCCCCGCCATAATAATCAATACATGTCAGAGGCAACTCCGAAGCAAGTGGAGTGTGCCAACACCTTCCGCTAAGCTGATATCCTACTAGGAAGACTATCAAACTATCTATCAGGACCTACGGGTATGAAACGCAATGTCCCCAGGAAAAAGTGGCGTCAGTACGAATAACGTATCGAGTATGTAAGGTAGGAAAATATATATATAAAAGACGTGAAAGAAACATAGAGTGAAGGACTCAATCTATAAGTATGAACAACTCTGTGAATCATGAAATATTTATAATATCATGTATATGCATATAAATGTTATATAATGCATACGTATATGCGTACATAACATCTTCAAGCCTATGAGGGCATCCATCATATCATCTCGCCCTCAATAGGTGAAATCATTAAAGTATACCAGCTGAGCAGGTGGTGGTGCGTCTATAATGCCGTAACCTTTCCCCGTACCCATATACATATAATATACGCGTATATAACACCATTTGGTTATGAGTCAATGTACATGTATAAATGAATGCAATGCATAAGGAAGTAAGCTGATAAAATCTCTCAGAATGTCATAAGATCAATACGTCTTCGTTTAATATCATAAAATAAACTTTATCAATTTATGTATTTTCTGAGACCCTTGAACATACGATATAATAATAGAACACATGTGGAATCAAGAACACAGGCACCCCTATTACTTCTAAAAATAGAGTCATTTGTGAAAGTTGCGCGTTTACTCGTTTCGTTTGTACCATATCATGCCAAAAGGAAAGAATGAATAGACTTAACATACCTTATCACAGTCTGTCAAATAACCATGTTGAAATCGTTACATCGCACTTTAATCTACAACAACGATAATAATGATATCGTTGAGCTACGGAAGATGCAACTATCATACAACGAACGACAAGTTTATGTTTTATTAAAACGGGCAGCATCTCCCCTATTTTCATTGCTTCCCCAAGTCCATAAAAATAATAAGACCTCACCTTAAACTATATACTTTCAGCACCACAGCATACCCAACAACACAATTCACTCTACACATCAACAAGTTCACAAACGTCACTAACAGAACTACTATTTAACACAAAGAGCGTCAAGCTTGGATTGGAACCAAACTCCAACTATTTTTACCATCTCCCAAGTACTTACAACACCATCAATAGGTCCAACATATAAACATATATATTTACATGATATTCCAACCTTATATCCATTATAAAAGTAACATCAAACAACCCAACAAGATATAACAACAACATGGACAACTTCTAGGTATTGTGTGGTTGCTTCTTATCCTATTTACAACTTCATCAACATACTCAACATATTGAAAAGCATAACAATAATAATAACATTATAACCAAGATATTATCCACGATTTCCAGCCATATGAAGTCATATACACAACTCCAAAATAGTCCAATAAGAGACAACAACTTCTTATACAACTTAGAGTTCTATCTTGTAATTATTCATCCAAATAACTTGACCAACACATAGATAAGCTTAAGACCAAGAAATAGGGTGTTATACATACCTTAAATAATCAGAAAAAATTTGAACCAAATCTTTCTTTAGCTTACAAGCACCCTTAATGACATCACAACACCATAGAGGCTCTCTTCTTTACTTAGGCTAACTTTTGAGGTTTGATTTAGGTAAAATCACCTAGGTTTTGACTTGTAACCTTGGAGAACTGTTAGAGAGGTGTTGAGAGAGTTTGGGAACTGTTCTTTTTCGAAAATGACAAAAAATGAGCCGTCCAACCCCTTCAAAATGTTCAAGGTTCGTTCACTGCCTAAGTGGGTCCCATTGGGAGCTGCTTGCGCAGTTTCACGAAAATGTGAATATCACTCTACTCAGAAGTCATATCAACAAACGATTAATTGTGTTAGAAACTAGACTCACATATATTAAATTGTGTAGGTGGATAATCCCGTAATTTTGTAGAAAATCTCAGCTAAATTTGACCTAATATTCAGTACAATTATGAATGTAACTTGTGATGACCTTTGCCAACTTTTGTTCCACAACTCACTTGACTTTAAAACATTATACACGACTATTATACGACTAAAATAACTCATAACATAACCTCCTTGTTATGTTAAGAACCCTAGTATAACCCCAAAGGTATATTTTATAACATTCCGAACTTGTCGACATTCGTCGAAACTTATTTTCTTCAATTTATTTGGATTCTAACCCTTTCAACCCTCTTGGTACTTGTTATCCAATATCTGATAGATCTGTAACTTCCAAGGTAACATGATTAACTTATTTTATTCAAAAACGATCTTATTTTTTAGCTTACATCAATTGTCTTACGACGTACTCTCACGTGCAAAAATATGGGGTGTAACATTATTCCCCCCTTTGGAACATATATCCTCGACTGTTGACTGATGTGCCAAACAGTCTCATAACCTATAGCTTTTATGAATACATTAATATTTTCCTTACCATCTAGGCAATTATTTTGTGAGTAAATCCAAAGGCTTGGTTATTCCCCCCTTTAGGCCTCTTTCTCACATCACGACTTGTGGAAGGAATTCTTCCAATCTCGAACTGTTTCTACCTTCAGTCCTGCTGCCTGTACGACTCTGACCTTGTATGTGTGCCTATGCGACTCTTCTCTCCTTTTTGCTCCAGATTTTAGCCTATCTATAGGCCTCACTTTGTGAACATATACAGAACTATGACAAGTTGTCCCTTTGGGAATCTATAGGTGTACTGAAGTTCTTCGCTCCGTACTTTGTCAAACTTACGACTATTGATATATCTTGTTTCATAGTCTCGGTTATCTATGCTTATGGCTTTACTACAATTAGGTAGGTCATATTATACCATAACTCTTACTTCGGTTTATTATTACCGAGGTCTGCTACCCAACTTCAAGTAACTTTCTCGCTCCTTATCCTATATGTATAAATCTAAGTCCTTTAATGCTTCCTCATTACTGTTCATCTTAATAATGACGGCCTAATCTTATCTTATAATCTACCACTGATAACTTGAAACCTCTTACGTAATATATTGTCACTAGGGCTCACGTTGCATCGGGGAATATTTGAAGTGATTTGCCTGATCAACCTAGGGCCGATATTATACTTCAATAATCGTATTACATAGCATCCCAACATGATTCATCTTATGGGGGGTATTCTATCCGTGCAATTCATGAAATAACTTTTTTTTAAATCATTACTCAATCATAGGCCTAAACATCATCCTCTTATCTATCACCATTACACTCTTGTTCTACTACCACAGCAGCATTTCATCTCTTCTAATTGCTCCTAGTCTTAGACCCCTCTCGGTTCATTCAGGCTATACTGAGCTTTCTATAACTTACGAAAAACATCAACTCTCTCGTTTTGATAGGCTTAATTTTGAGGCCTTACCTATTCTTGTCACCTTCCCACTCACATTTTCTCATCCTTACTCCTATATACCTAAAACTTGTCGCTCTACCATACTTTAGCTTGCAACCTAAACATATCTATTTATTCTACTCGCAACCTTCCTTTAACTTGCTAGCACCATAGATTTCCTTTCGTGCATTCTCACTTGTCTTCAAATATAAGCAATTACTTTTTCTGGTTGTTCTGCCACTTGTTGCATGAATACTTGGCTTATCTTATTTCCCACGAATACTGGAATTTCCTATAGCTCATATGATCTCAAATATCACTTTTGATTTTTTTCTTCCGGTTCATTAGCCATGATAAGTGCCACTTTCTTATGGAGTGCGTACAGTGTTGTAGTCAGACTGTTATTACAAGACCATTTCTTCTTCATGTTACTATGCTTAGGTTGAAGCCTTCTTTCTTATTTCCTCAGGTAGTTTTTCGTTGAAGTACTTAGGGGACACCCTCTGAATCTTGTAAAGATGCGAGCTTATTACATCATATCCTCGAAGGAATTTTTTATGTTCTTACTCACCCATAATTGTCGTTAGTTACTTACCTCTATACAATTATGCTCGTAGGGTTACTTCTGAACTAAAATTTTGACTGTCTCCCCAGTGACACTTTCTTTTATTTTCGTAACACCTATAAGGTATCTTTAAATATCCCAACTCCTATCTGAATATTTCTCAAGGATCACGATGTCATATCCGCGAGACTGAATTCCCTATGTTGGGGTTCACTATGTTTATCTTGCAAGATCGATTGATTTATCTGTATCCTCTTGTCTAGCCATAACTAGACTCTTCTTGAATCAACTACTAATTACTAGTTGGTCCATTCTCATATCTATATTCCCCATGATCTCCCTTGGGTTATTTTCTTTGTCTTAACTTGCATCTTGTACTGGCTCCTGATGTATCAAGTGTCCATTCGCACTTATTTATCAATAATATTTGGCCGGGAACTCTTACTGCCTCTCCCTGACGTCGTGCTTGCATAATGTTCTAGAGCGGTGACATATCAGTAGGGATCTGAATAAATGAAACCTCATCCCTTTCACCTTTTCACCATATTTTTCCTTTACTATTCCATAGTTACCTCAACCACTTAACTCCAACTTAATACCACATCACACCATCTTCCCCCCTTTAGGGGAGTACTAAGATTTTGTGCTACCTCTTCATCTTTGGCATTTTTTCACATCATTAATGACCCTTACTCGCCTTATGATAACCCTTTTGTACCAGGGATAACTGAATTCCTTATGCACAAGGGTGACACCTTTTGTAACTGGCACACTTAATACTTTAAGCCTAACTCTGCTCACATTGCTTGCTTTCGGGAAGTGTCTTCCTGAATGAACTTTAAAGGTGATTCTTTTGTTGTCCATTCTATTATTACTAGAATGCTGTCTATGAAATTCTCATAATGCCGACTATTATCAAATCCTTCGATCCCTAATTCATGCTCAGTTAATCTTGTTCACTAACCCATACTGATTTATATTACTCCTGAGATCTAACTTTTCCTTCTGGTAATCATGCTCATGTCACGACCAAAAACCAACCCGTTGTGATGACGCCTATCATAGTACTAGATAAGCTGACTACTCAGACATTTCCAACAATTTAAATCTTTAAAAGATATGAAAAATAGCTTAATTAAAGAAAATCTTTTAAAAATAGGATAGGAAGTCATAATTCAATACATAATCTCTCCCAAAATCGAGGTATCACCGAGTACATGAGCATCTACATAAAGATATAGTCCGGTACACCGTCTAAAAAATAAAATGAAATATGAGGAAGGAGATTCAAGGTCTAGATATGCCAAACAGCTACCTCGATGATCTCCGAAGGTCCAAACTCCGCAATTCAGCAACCACCGTGACTGGAAGCACCTGGATCTGCACACGAGATGCAGGGTGTAGCGTGAGTACAACCAACTCAATAAGTAATAAATCTAACCTTTGTACTGAGAGTAGTGATAAATTCAGCATGTATAGTTCAATATAGAAATAACAGTACAAAAATGTAGGCATGTTTTCAAGTTCATCGGATAAAAACTCAATACAAGTAAAATAGATCAACTCTGGATGATATGAGAGATATGACATTTCTATACTTACATTCCATTGTGCATACTGTATGTGGTACACTACCATGGAAGCCTCGCGTACTCACACTCTCAGAGTACTCAATCACTCAATACATTACAGGGCAGGTTCAGCCGAGGGAACTCCATCCCAAGTATAATGTATAGCCAACTCCATGCCCAGGGAACTCCATCCCAAATGTGAATATATAGGCTAACTCCATGCCAGGGAACTCCATCCCAAATATAATATCCATTGCGCTCACTGTGGGGGTGAAGACTCTGGAGGAGCTCCTTCAACCCAAGCGTTGTAATAATACAGATCCAAGCATAAATAAATAAAAATATAATGCAGCGTGCAACCCGATCCCATAATTATCACTCACATTAAGTCCTCGTCCTCACTCAGTCAATAATCTCTCTAGTCTCTCGGGCTCACAATATCATAAAATCGGCCCGACATGATTATATGATGTATCAGTGAATGGAAACCGCGATTGAGATATGATATGCAAATGGTAGATATGGCTGAGTACAAAATTGTAAATTTAAACAAGTAATTCAATAGCAATAAGACCTCTATAGGTCCCAAAAATATCGGCATGTAGCCTAAACATAATCCTTAACATGAGTTTCAACTTAATTCGTCTAACATGTGGAGGATATATGGATAATGACATGATTATTTGATTATGCAACTCCACGGAATCAATTAAGTCACAATTTCTATGGTGCATGCCCACACGCCCATCACCTAGCATATGCATCACCTCCAAAAAATTCACATAACACATAATTCATGGATTTATACCATCAGAACCAAGTTTAGAAGTGTAACTTACCTCAAACCCTACAAATCTCTACTCCAATAAGCCCTTGCCTCGCGAATCGGCCTCCAAATGCCTCGAATCTAGCCACAAACAGTTCGACACAATCAACATGGGCTAAAGGAATCAATTCCGTAAGTAAATACTAAGCTATTAATCAAAAGTCAAAAAGTCGACTCAAAAGCCAGCCCCTGGGCCCACGTCTCGGAATCCAATAAAAGTCACAAAATTCGAACACCCATTCAACCGTGATTCTAACCATACCAAATTTACCAAAATTCGACATCAAATCGCTTCTCAAATCCCCAAATTAAACTCTCCAAATTCCTAGCCTCAAACCTCTAAATTACACCTTAAAGCCACACAATCTAGGCGGGAAAATCAATGGGGAAACAAAATTAATCAGAAAATTAAACCACAAGTGACTTACCTCAAGAATCTCATCAAAATCCCTCTCAAAATCTCCTAATCCCGAGCTTGGAATCTTAAAAAATGAAGAAAATCTCGGAACCCTAGTTTTAATACACTCCCCAGCCTTTTCGCTTCTGCGGATCACTTAACCGCACATGCAGTTCCGCTTTTGTGGACATTCCTCCTCTTCTGCGGACCTGTCTCACCAGGACCCCCTTCGTTTCTGCGATACTTCCTCTGCTTCTGCGAACCCGTAGGTGCGAAAATTCCCTTCGCACCTGCGCAACTCCCCCAGCTGGCCAAACTTTGCTTCTGCACCCAATGCGCCGCATCTGCGACCGCGCAGATGCGGAAAATAACCCCGCACATGTGAGCACTGCCCACTTCTTTCCAAGCCACTTCTGCGATTCCCTGCTCGCTTCTGCGAGCTCGCACCTACGATAAAAACTTCGCAGTTGCGATCGCACTAAACCTGGTGCACTTCAGTAGTCTTTCAAATTCCAAACTTGATTTGTTAACCATCTGAACTCCTCCCGAGGCCTCCGGGACCTCAACCAAATATACCAACAAATCCTAAAATACAATACAAACTTAATTGAACCCTTAAATCACATCAAACAACATCAAAAACACGAATCGCACCCCAATTCATACCTAATAAAAACCAAGGAATTCCAACTTATACAAACGATGCTGAAACCTATCAAATTACACCTGATTGACCTCACATTTTGCACACAAGTAACAAATGACATCGCAGACCTACGTCATCCATCGAAACCCCAATCCGAGCTCGGTAACCACAAAGTCCACTCTCGGTCAAACTTTTAAATTTTTAATTTTTGCCATTTAAAAGCTAATTCAACTACGGGCCTCCAAATCACAATCTAGACACATTCATAAGTCCAAAATCACCCAACGGATCTAGCAGAACCATCACAACTCCATTCCAGAGTTGTTTACAAATAAGTCAACATTCGGTCAACCTTTTCAACTTTAGCTTTCAACCTTGAGACTAAGTGTCTAAATTTATTTCGAAACCTCTTCGGACCTGAACCAACTACCCCGACAAGTTACATAGCAGCTATAAAGCATAAAATGAGCAGTAAATGGAAGAAAAGGGCAACAACTCTCAAAATGTCTGGCCGGGTCGTTACAGTTCGAGTCACCAACTCATTTCTCAAAATAAAGGTATGACTTTATGGCTTATACAATTTTATTGTCTCAAGGACTGTCACCTCTTGTCTTTTTCTTCACTTGACTATAGACTCTGTTATTCTGTCATATTTTGATTTACTGTTATCACCCATTTATCACATTTCAGAACGCTTCATTTACTCTTTTTTTATTCTCCTGTTAATATTTTGTCTATTACCTCAACAAAATATTCTTTCGCTTTTATCTCCCCTTGCTCCATCCACTGGATCATTGGGTCTCCTAACATTTTCTCTTTACTAGGGACGAGAGCCATACTAAGGTAAATATTTATCCCTTCTTATATTCCACTGCCTATCTTCTAAAATTTTTGAACATTCTAGTATTCATATATGACTATACTATTCTAGAGTGCACCATCTGGGTGTCTCACAAGGAGATCTATTACCATGTTTTCACTATCTTTTGGAAATGTTAGCTAATGATAACAATCCATCCACCATTTTGGGTTACTCTAACCCCAGCTGGATTCTGATATCCCATCATTCTCTTAAACAATATTTGTTAGCTCCCATAGGTTATAACTGAGATGGGTGTGGCCAATTATATATATATATTTGTTACTATTGAAAGTAACTCAAAATTCTTATATTTCTCTGCTTGAATTGTAAATACTGATAATCTTCACTAACTGGGTACCTCGTACCCTTCTTCACCTTGCTTCTTTTACTTGTTGAAACTTGTATCTACCTTCTGATTCTCTTATTGCTTTTTACCATATGGATGGATAGATATTCATTCTTTAGGGATCCTTATCAAGAAGCTTACATGTCTTGGTACACACATGATCTGCTAAAGACCTCACATTTACTCATCATAAGCATGATGCAAAATCGAGTTCCTATGACTCAACTCTTCCTCAGCCACATTCAATCTCTTACCTGTTGTCTTTCTGGATGTAGGTATCATTGTATTATGAATAAAATAAAATTTAGGAGTTTGAATTCTTACAACTGATCTCTACCACACGATCTAGAGTAAGAAGAAAGAGTGACAGTCCTAAATGCCCTATAGCCTCCTGCTTATTAGTGTGGTGCACAACACATTCATAAACAAGACTCTACTAGAAACGGCTTGTACATTCCCTAGGACAGAAATGCTCTGATACCACTTTTGTCACAACCCAAACCGATGGTCCGCGACGGGTGCCCGATGCTTGAACCAACCGAGTACCAATGCAACGTATTTTTATTATCAAACCATCATGGGTAAATGGGCCAGAAGGGTCGTCATGAGATAATAAGAATTAACATAAGAGAATACTCGACATAGAACGACCCAACATGTTATACAAACTCATAAAGGTCGGGACATAGCCCTATCAAACCAATCAATACATGTCCAAAGCATACAGACCAAATAGACAACTCCAGAGCAAGTGAAGTGCGCCAACACCTTCCATTGAGCTGATAGCCTACTAGGAAGACTACCAACCTGTCAATAGGGACCTGCTGGCATGAAACGCAGCGTCCCCAAGCAAAAGAAATGTTAATACGAATAAAGTACCGAGTATATAAGGTAGTAAAGCATATATATTAAAAACGTGAAAGAAACATGGAGTAAAGGACTCAACCTGTAAGTCTGAACAACTTTGTAAATCATGAAATATTTATAATGTCATGCATATGCATACAAATGTCATATTATGCATAGGTATATGCATACATAATATTATCAAGCTTCTGAGAGCATCCCATCATATCATCTCGGCCTCTGTGGACGAAATCATCAAAGTATACTAGCTGATCAAGTGGTGGTGCGTCTATAATGCCGTAACCTTTTCCCATACTGATTTACATATAATATACACATATATAACGATATATGGTCATGGGTCAATGTACATGTATAAATAAATACGATGCATACGCAAGTAAGTCGATAAGATCTCTCGGAATATTATAAGATTAATATGACTTCTTTTAATATCATAAAATAAACTTTATCAATTTACGTATTTTCTGAGACCCATGAATAGGCGATATAATAGTAGTACCCATGGGGAATCAAGAACATAGGCACCCCTATTACTTCTAAGAATATAGTCATTTGTGAAAGTTGCACATTTGCTCGTTTCATTTGTATCATATCATACCTAAAGGAAAGAATGAATAGCCTTAATATACCTTATCACAGTCTATCAAATAACCATGTTGAAATCGTTTCATTGCACTTCAATCTACAACAACGATAATAATTCTATCGTTAATCTACGAAAGATGCAACTATCGTACAACGAACGACAAGTTTATGTTTTATTAAAACGGGCAACATCTCCCCTATTTTCATTGCTTCTCACAAGTACATAAAAATAACAAGTACGCATACAACCTTCAACTATATACTTTCAGCACCACAACACACCCAATATCCTGACAACACAATTCAATCTACACAACAACAAGTGCACAAACATCACCAATATAACTACTATTTAACACGATGAGCAACAAGCTTGGATTGGAATCAAACCCCAACTCTTTTACCATATCCCAAGTACTTACAACACCATAATATATTGACATAAAATTACAACCTTATATCCATCATAAAAGTAACATCAAACAACCCAACAAGATATAACAACAACATGGACAACTTCTAGGTATTGTGTGGTTTCTTCTTCTCCTATTTACAACTTTATTAACATACTCAACATATTCAAAAGTATAACAACAATAAGAACATTATAAACAAGCTATTCCCCATGATTTCCATCCATATGAAGTCATAAAATCACCTCCAAAATAGTCCAATAAGAGACAACAACTTCTTATACAACTTCAAGTTCTATCTGGTAATTATTCATCCAAATAACTTAACCAACACATAGATAAGCTTAAGCCCAAGAAAAATGGTGTTATACATACCTTAATAATCATAACAAACTACAACCAAAGCTTTCATTAGCTTACAAGCACCGTTAATGATACCACAACACCATAGAGGCTCTATTCTTCACTTAGGCTAATGTTTGAGGTTAGGTCTAGGTACAACCACCTCGGATTCGACTTGAAACCTTGGAGAACTGTTAGAGAGGTGTTGAGAGAGTTTTGGAACTGTTCTTGGTCGAAAAGTACCAAAATTTAGTCGTTCAACCCTTTTAAAATATTCAAGGGTCGTTCACCGCCTAAGTGGGCCCCATTGGGAGCTTCATGCGTGGTTTCACAAAAATGTGAATATCTCTCTACTCGAATGTCATATTGATAAACAGTTTAATGAGTTAAAAACTAGACTCATAGATCTTCAATTTGGTAGGTGGATCATCCCGTAGTTATATGGATATTGGGAGAAAAGCTCAGCTACATTTGACCTAACTTTCAGTACATTTATGAATGTAACTTGTGATGACCTTTGCCAACTTTTGTTCCACAATTCGCTTGACTTTAAAACATAATACAAAAATATCATACGACTAAAATAACTTATAACATAACCTCCTTATCATGTTAAGTACCCTATTATCACCCCAAAAGTACATGTTATAACATTCCCAACTTGTCGACATTCGACGAAACTTATTTTCTTCAATTTGTTTAGATTTTAAGCCTTCCAACCCTCTTGGTACTTGTTATCCAAGATCTTAAAGATTTGTGACTTCCAAGGTAACATAATTAACTTACTTTATGTACTTTCAAATATGATCTCATTTCTGAACTTACGAGTTACGACGTACTCTCACGCACGACAGCTAACAAAATTATATGTCTTTGATCTTGGTTAAACAACAACTCCACAACTATGAGGATTGCTCTGGAAAAAATATTAATGATGATAAAAGTTTCTTTCTGGTAGCACCAAACATTTCTACTTCTGAGATTCTTAGAATTAATGAAATCATGGGTTACAAGCATAAGGAATTCCCTATCATGTATTTAGGTTGCCCCTTATATGTTAGTAGGAAGAAGATTTCCATCTTCAATGAAGCAGTATCTAAAATATTCAAAAGAGCAGCAAGTTGGCGGAGTAAACTACTATCTATAGGGGGAAGGGCGATCTTGATCAAACATGTATTGCAATCTCAATCTCTTCATTTGTTGGCAGCAATGAATCCTCCTAAAACTGTCTTCAAGCAGATTGCGAGGCAAATGGCTAGATTTTATTGGGGTTCAACTGAAGATATGCATAGGTATCATTGGAGCTCATGGCTACACATGTGCTTCCCAGTTGAGGAATGTGCGACTGGATAGTTATGAAAAGGTGGTGGGGGTTTAGAACTTGTCAATCTTTATGGTCAAATTTTCTCAATTCTAAATATTGCAGACTTGCTCATCCCGTAGAGAAAAAATGGATGCATGGACAGTCTTAATGATGGAAAAGTTGATACAGGTGAAGGAAAAGATTAAATACAAATTGCTATGGAAAATAAATGTAAGCAATGCTAGTCTATGGTGGGATAATTGGACTGGAATGAGGGCTATTGGCCAAATCATTTCAGCAGATGAATATCCAAGGAATTAACCTTTAAAAGATATTATACTGAATGGCCATTGGAATAGTGAGCACTTGTATTTTCCGGAATTTCATGCTGAGGAGATTCTTAGTATCCATATTGGTGACCATGGTCTACCTGATACTCCTATTTGGATGCCAACTACTAATGGTTTCTTCTATGTTTCTTCTTGTTGGAGTTGTATTAGACAATCACAAGATAAGGATCCTATCCTTGAATGACAACTCTTACCTTTTAAAATGTCCTTCCTGACCTGACCTGGAGATTGCTGAAAAACAAACTTTCATTTGATGAGGTGATGTTGATAAGATTCGGAAAGCAATTTGATTCCAACTGTATTTGCTGCAGAATTCCACAGAGTAAGACAATTCATCATACTTTAATTTTAGAGGAGCTGGTTGTTTGTTTATGGAAATTCTTAGGTGGTCCTTTTGGTTTAGTATGGGAACCTCCATACGTTAAAATTCTCTTTTCCAAATAGCGGTCTGTGAAGCCTAAGAATACCATTCATTAGGTACTTCTTAGAATTACCCCTATTGTAGTTTGTTGGGAGATTTGGAAAGGTGTCGTCACGACCCAGAATCCCAACTTCGGGGTCATGATAGCGCCTAACATCCGCTTGCTAGGAAAACTGACATGAGATAATTAAATAACCAATTTTAGCTGTTATATATACAATGATGATATACAACGAGAAATAGAAACCCAATCTAACACAATACTAATATAAGTCGCGTAATAATATCTACTCCCAGATATCCGGAGTCACGATTACACGAGCAACTAGAAATCTACAAATATAGTCTAAAATAAATACACTGTTCGAAGGAAATGAACAATAATACATGGGAAAAGGAAGGGGACTTCAAGGTCTACGGGCGCTAGCAGACCTACCCCGAGTATCCGTAAGAAGTGATCCAAGATGACGCACCTCAAGCATCGCGGGGGTCAGTACTAGTATCTGCACAAGAAGTGCAGAAGTGAAGTATGAGTATAACCGACCCAATATACTCTGTAAGTGTCGAGTCTAACCTCGACGAGGTAGTGACGAGGCTACAGATACGTAAATAAACTTGTACAAGTATATATAAAGCATCAATAATAACAGAGAATGGTAACGTACAAACTGGGAGGGGACATGCAAAGGGGTCAAATATAAAAACTGCGACAAGTATGAAATCACAAAATAGCCAATTAATCATCAACCCATGAAATCGGATGTACCAATGATATGAAAATAACACGGTATCACCCTTCGTTCTTTTACTCTCGTCCTCACCATAAAATGATGATATAAGTAAAATGAAATGGCACGGCATCACCCTTCGCGCTTTTATTCTCTTCATCACCATGTAATAATGAATAAATGAGATAAATGGCATGACATCATCCTTCGTGCTTTACTCTCTTCCTCACAATGTAATAATAAATAAAAGAGATAAATGGCATGGCATTACCCTTTGTTCTTCTACTCTCTTCCTCACTATGTAATAATAAATATATGAGACAAATGCAATGGCATGACATCACCCTTCGTGCTTTTACACTCTTCCTCACAATGTAATGATAATAATATGAATTCGAGTAATAAATAATACGGAGGATGTATTTAACGTCAAATATGATGCCAAGATACCAAACAACTTTAAAAAATACTCAAAAATTATGAAATAAGCATTAATTACGAAAGGAATAACAAAAAATTAATAACCTAACCTAAGCATGGATATCATAATTAACAATGCAATAAAACACAAGGAAATAAGTTTCACCCGCATGCTTTAACCCAACCACAATGCATAAGTACTCGTTACCTCGCATATACGTTGTTACCGCACATAAAACACGTAGAAAATAGAGTAACAAGTCTTAATCCCTCAAATCAAGGTTAATCACGATATTTACCTCATTCTACAATCAATTCAAAGCTCAACCGAGGACTTTCCTCTAAAATTCGCCTCCAAACAAATCGAATCTAACCAAATATAGTTCAAATAATTCAAATTAAGCTTTAGAAACTACCCACGAGTTAAAAAGATTCAATCTTTAATGATTTTGAAAAAAGTCAACTAAAGTCAACCCCAATCCCGCTTGGTCAAAACCCGAGATTCGGACAAAAATCCAATTACCTATTCACCCCCGAGCCCGATTGTGTGATTAGTTTTAAAATCCGACCTCAATTTGAGGTCTAAATCTCAATTTCTCAAAATTCTCAATTTCTACCTAAATTCCTAATTTCTACCGTGAAAGAGCATAGACTAAAGGTTAGAAATTAATGGGTGTTGATGGAAATGGAATAAAACGAGTTAAAATCTACTAACCTATGAAGTGGGGATGAAATTTCTCTTCAAAATCGCTTCTAGGACGAGCTCAAACTTGGAAATGGTGAAAAATGAAGAAAATTCCGACTTTGGGAAATTTAATTGACTGGGCGTTAGGTGCTCTTCGCGTTCGCGCAGAACAATGGCCAGAAGGCTTACGCGTTTGCGATGTCACCTACGCGTTTGTGAAGGCTTAGCTCCCACCTTGCCTTCACGTTCGCGAGCCATAGCCCGCATTCGCGTAAAGTATTAGCCCACCTCCCCTAAGATCCCATAAAGCTTCGCGTTCGCAGACACACAGTCGCGTTCCCGAAGGGTAAGACCCCTCCACTTCGGGTTCGCGACATGTACCTCGTATTTGCAAAGAGTAACTCCACCATTCCCAATTTCCCCTTTGCGATCGCGAGAGTAGATTCGCGATCGCGAAGCACAAAACACCAGACATCAGCAGATAGCTGAAACCAGCAACTTCCTAAGTCTGAAATGGTTTGTAGCCTATCCAAAACCCACTCGATCTCCTCGGGCTCCAAACTAAATATGTACACAAGTGTAATAACATCATATAAACTAGCTCGCATGATCAAAACACAAAAATAATACCTAGAACTACGAATCGAACATCAAAATGTATGAAATATTTCAAACAAACTTAAGAACTTTCAAATTTATTACAGGACGTCCGAATCACATCAAATCAACTCCGTTTTGCACCAAATTTTACAAACAAGTCATAAATAGTTAAATAAACCTATACCAAGTTGCGAAACCGAAATTCGAACCTAGTAGCAACAAAGTCAACCTACGATCAAACTTAAGAATTCTTTAAACCTTCAAATTACTAGTTTTCAACAAATCACGTTAAGTCATGTTAGGGACTTCCGAATTCTATTTCGGGCAAACGCCCAAGTCTCAAATCATAATACGGACCCACCGGAACCATCAAAATACTGATCCGGGTCCGTTTACACAAAATATTGACCGTAGTCAACTCAAATTAGTTTTAAAGCTAAATTTCACGCTTTCCTCAATTTTTCATATAAAAATTTTCCGAAAAAGACACGGACTGCATACGCAAATTAAGGAATGCTAAACGGAGCTATGCAAGGTCTAGGAACATGGAAATAAAGGCTAAAACCCAAAATGACCTATCGGATCATCACATTCTCCACCTCTAAAATAAACGTTCGTCCTTGAACGGACATAGAAAGGTTCCTGGACTGGTGAAAATGTGTAAGTATCTACTTCGCATGTCAGACTCGGATTCCCATGTGGCTTCCCCGGTCAGCTGACCTCTCCTCTGTACTCTAACTGAAGGATAACTCTTAGACCTCAACTTCCGGACCTGCCGGATTAGAATGGCCACTGGCTCCTCCTCATAAGTCAAATCCTTGTCTAATTGGACGGAGCTGAAATCTAATACATGGGACGGATCACCGTGGTATTTTCGGAGCATGGAGACATGGAACACAGACAAGCGCAAAACACACACTTAAATTGTACTCGCTAGTCAAATATAGTATAGATTAATTATCGTCTCCACAGGGATTGGAATTAAACAGTGTTTGAATAATCTCCAGTTGATTACTATCCAGGAAAATTAACACTTGATTGGATGTTTTTTACTATGATTAACTATTTAAGTTCAAGCGAATAACAATTGATCATTAAAAAGAGCATGTGAGCACGAAGAAATATTTATGAGAAAAATCAAGGTAATTAACTAGATAGGTGCACGATGACTGACTCGGTATCCAATTCCTGAGTTAATTCACTCTATAATACGATTGATTCTTACGAATTCAATCGATTATCATATTACACTTGAAGCTAATATTCCTCTTTTGATTAAACACTAGTTTCGGTAATTATATGATGGTAAACAATTGCAAGAATAAATATGATATTTATGATCTAAAGGGTAATTTCTCAAGAATATTTCCTATTTTCTAGTTCAATCAACAATTCAAGAGGCTCCTTCGATTACCTATTTGAATCATGAATTTAAACTAGAGCATAAGATATGCAGAAATTTAATATCAAACTTCTCTTTCGATTAAGCAAAATACTAAATAACTCCACAATACAAATCAAGCTCCATCAATTAATTCTAGCAAGTATCAAGAATCGAACATCTAATCAAGTTATTGAAACACCATATCTATCAACACTCAAATGAAAATTACTCCATAACTATGGAGTAGGATATCTCAAATAAGTTTAAGAACAACGAAAATATCAGTTCTAAAGATTTGATACAAACTCTCGTATTGCACCGATTGTAGATTCAAATCTTGATGAATTCTTGAGTCTTCTCCCTTGGTGGCTCTCCAATCTTCTCTAGGTCCAAAGATACTGAAAAGGTGTATTTTTGGTGCATTTAAACTGAAGTCCAAAACAACCCTAGGATGAAATTACCCTTATTTAGCAGAAATGGAAAGTACTCTAAGAATTTTGAGCAACCGCGTCGCATGTCGCGCCGCACCATGTAGCGTGCTTATGGAAAATTCCAGAACATGTTGAACTTTCATTTTTGGGCACAATTTTTACTGCCGCGTCGTTCCTCGCGGTGCCCCATGCGGCACGGCTGTGCATATCTCTTAGAGTGATTTTGTTCTTCAATTTTTGACATCTGGATTTGGTCTTCGACCCCCGAACGTGATCCCGGATTAATTACTTGGGCTTCTACTCACACTTCAAAGCTCCAAATAGCTCAAATTAGCTCCACAACTTCAACATAATTTGAGTGCAATATTACGGCTAAAACATGAGTTTCTAGCCTACCATCAATACCCCACACTTAAACCTTTGCTCGTCCTCGTGCAAGCAAACTGCACTTCACATAGAGACTACCTTCTTATCAGATAACTTCCCACATGCATCATTTCAAGAATATTTAAAATAGACTAAGTACTCTAATGTAACATCCTTGCCTCAAAATGTGACTCAAAAGTACCACGCATTTTTCACAACCTGCTCACTTACTCTTACATAGAAGCCATAAACATTACCTTTACTTCACAAGTCATGTGCCCTCACACAATCAATAGAGAATAGTTCCACACACAATAAAGTTCAATAACAATTAGGAACTCAAGATAGAAAGAATTAACTCACTCTCAGAAATAAAATTCATGTGCCACAGAAGACGTACATAGGCTTTCCCGTAGTGTAATACTCTACTAATTCAAGCTCATTCAATCAAAGATCAAGTAGGACTTTAATTGGTTGTAATGTAGGCTGTTAGACGGGTAGGATACATTTGGATATAGTGACTACACCTCCCTGAGCACTTTAATACATACACATTAGCAATTTAAACCCCACACTTGTGTTGAACAAAAACCCAAGCAAGGAATCAATTTTTTTTTTATTTTCTGGATGTGGCTCTCACGAACTTTTAAA
The DNA here is from genome assembly GCF_000390325.3 of Nicotiana tomentosiformis. Taxonomy (NCBI): domain Eukaryota; kingdom Viridiplantae; phylum Streptophyta; class Magnoliopsida; order Solanales; family Solanaceae; genus Nicotiana; species Nicotiana tomentosiformis. The sequence continues at coordinate 98,623,474 of NC_090819.1, read as the reverse complement.
CCGTGCACCTTTCTCCTCTTTCTATAGTCCACTCAAAACCCGACCATACCTCACTTAGCTTTTATGAGCTCATAAGAATATCAAGTTCTCACTAGAGGTAAAAGGTTCAAGCAAATAGATAATTCAAACAAAGGGGTCAAACTTGTAATGCGGTTACCAAAGAAATAAGATTACAGGCTCAACGGGACTAACTAAGATACACATTAATTTGTGGGTAAAAGCATATATCTGGCTCAACAAAGAAATGACTATATCACTTCCAAGACTGAACAAGATTACTATTTCGCTTTGAAAACACACGGGGCAAGTTCTAGATATCAACTGACAATCATAGAATATCACAAAAACTCATACGCATATTGGCACATTCCTCACTTAGGATCGTATGTATCCCGACTCTCTAGTCATAGCAGTTAAATAGAGTCGTGACCAAATAAATTAAGGTACTTATCCATGAGTCAAGAATTGAGCCTAGGAGTCACAAGACTTCATTTTTCCTAATAAAAAAATTACTAACTACACCCGATTCAAGGCACAAAAATGTCAAGAAAAGCTATCGCCATTTAATACATGGCACAAGACTTCATTTTTCCTAATAAAAGAATTACTAACTACACCCAATTCAAACAAAACCCTTGAAAAAGAACCACGGCACAAAAAAACCAAGGGATAATTATTACACTACCTCAAACGGATAAATTTAATTTTTTTTTATTTCGACTATAATTCCCCCAAGAAACTCGTTGACTAAATCTATCGTTAGGAAAGTCAAAGCTAGACAATTTCTAAATGGTCTACAAGTAAACAAAAAAAACAAGAAAAGAAATAAAATAAGTACAAATAGTATTACATAGGGGCAGCAGCTCACCCCACACTTAAAAATTTCTTTGTCCTCAATGAAAATGACTAAACAAAAAGTGAAAAGCTAACTCCCTGAGGCTTGTCGCTTAGTCTTCATTACCACCTTCAAAGGTGCGGAGATACTCTTCATCATCAGAGGGAATGGAGTTGACATCCCCATTGGCTAAGCCCGACCATTGTTGAGTGACTTCATAGAGGGGATGGTCCTCCTGTAATTCTGCTAGATCAACCTCACCTCTAGTTACGCGTAGGCACATATCTGCAAATAACAGTTGTAGTGTCTCCTCCACACGAATAAATCTCTGGTCAACCGTAACAGCAACAAATGGGTCTGTCACAACTGTGATATCAAAATATCGAATAGGCCGCATCTCCTAAATTGTCCTGTCATAATGAAATTCCTTTTCTATATGGTGTACACGCAGAAGCCGCGTGATCATACTCGGAAAGTACAGGAGGCGGGGGCCCATTGGTCGCACTCGAGATATGTGCTCGAGCATAATCTTACCCATGACAAGCTTAATCCTAGATAAGAGAGCATAAATGAGACACACCTTCATCCTTGAGACATCAGTGTCATTCTAAGTAAGTATGATCTTTGCATTTATCATCCTTAGAAGAACTCGAGCAGGACGCTAGAAATGGCTCTTTTTCATATCTTTGTGGAATTCATAAGAATCTCGTGACCAGGTGGCAAGAGACCTCGCACCAGACAACTGGTGTCTAATATCAGTATATGGTGGTCGACGCAGAAACCTTCTGAATAAATTATGTGAATGCTCTGTGAACCCCATGGTTTGATTGATTACCCGGGAAGAGAATGTAATTGTTTTGCCGTGCACTTAGACTTCGTATACAACATTTAAGTTGGCCTCAGGTTGCAATTTTTCATAGAATTCCTTAACCATGTTCACATTCACCGATTCATGAGGACGGAACAAGGTTTCAAAACCCAAGTACCTAATGTTGTTCTAAATCGTCGGGTACTTTCTTACAAGCTTTTCATCGCCGATCCCTACTTTCGGGTCGGGACTTACTGCCGGAACAAAGGTTTGAACCACTGCCTAGCATGAGCTGGCCAACCCTGATGTCGTATTTGTAGGCTGGGACTAAATCTGCATCTGGGTCAATGCGCGCTTCTTCCTCCTCCACCAGATCGGGGCGATGTGCCCACCTACCTCCTCGTTGGCTACTAGAGGCAGCTTCTGAGGAACCTATGTTAGTACGTTTGCGAGGGCATCGAGACATTGTGCCTTCACAAGTTGGTCTTGTAACTCCAACTGCTCTACGACCCTTGATCTGATGATGTTGGTCGAGTTGTCTGGATCAATCAACACACGTTTAACTCAAGATTTTTCGATAAGTACGTATATCACTAGTGCATCATTATGAGGTTGAACGAAGCCCTCGGCATCCTCACCGCTGAACAAAATGGTTCCCTCCAGGACGTAATCTCGGGTATGTTTTTCCCTTGTGATGGATACTTTAGTGCGCTTTATCACTGTCCCCAAGAGGATATCGACCCCTTCAATGATCATGTTGATGACGTGCCGAGGTTCTTCTTGTTCGATTTGTTTATTGGAGTCCCTGTTCCTGAAGTGATTTTTGGCTCGATCACTCAGAGATTCTCGGAGGTGCCCGTTACTAAAACAACCAGGCTACTTCTTCTCAACGTTAGACAAAATTCTCAAAGCAAAATAAGACCAAACAAGGTAACCACCCCGCACTTATGTTTTTGGCATGTTTACAAGTACAATGTATATCGGGAACTCAGACTACCCCTTTTTAAAACACGACATGCCTTTCCAACAAACCCCACACTTACCACTCATGATATTGAGACAATATTACCACAGACTATGCTAACCCAAATACAAACTCACAACACTTTCCTAGTTGCTTAAGAAGTTATACTAATTGATTACTACAAAAGTCATAAATTATAATGCATCACTACACAAGACACACAAATGCTAACATGTTAAAGAATAACATATATAAGTATGAACTCCCTCTCCACTCTTATTATCAAGACTTACAATATTTCTCATAATTATCCCCCCAAATTAACCTCAATTGTCCTTGGGGCATTTCATTAAACACAAGATAGGCAGCAAATATACATCATTATTGCAACTCCGATTATTGAAAGGTCACTCCTTATATACATCAAACAATCACCCTACAACAATCACAACACCACCAAAGGGTGACAATAGCAAGACACCACCAAAAACCTTAATAATTTTCAGCCATATTGGCCACCATATTAAACTCCATCACAAAAAAAAAAATATTTAAGCACCATCAAATCTCACAACAAAAAGATTACCTCTAATTATAAGAACAATGAAAAACACACAAGTTTATGTAAGAATTTCGCCCACAAGAATAACATTAATAAAAAGAAATTGAAAAACTAGCTAGGGTTAGGGTGTGAACTCAAACAACTTAGATTACCACTAAAAGAAAAGAGATGAGAAGAAAGACTTGCCTTGACAAATGTTGTAGATGAGAAGAATCATGAAAAATGAAGGAACTGGGGAAGATATAGGGTTTTGGAATGTGTGTGTGAGAGAGATGAATGGGTAAAGTATGAAATATGTGAGAAAAGGAGGAGGGAATATGGTTATTAAAGCAAACACAACAAAAACTATTTTTAACAAATTTGTGCTACCGCGTCGCTGGGTGAGGCGCCCCATGCGGCGCGATAGTGTGTTATTCCAGTGCACTATGTAAAATGAGATAGGCATACATTTTGTCCTGGTGCGTCGCCCCATGCGGCGCGCTAGGTCAAATTTCATAGAGTTCCAATTTTTTTTTGAGTTTTAGGCCACGGGTTGAACCCCGACTCTATTATGTACTTATTGTTTGTTCAATTTATACTTATACCTGACCAAACAAGTACCAACATTCCTAAACTCAGAAAATCATTCACTACAATTGTCTAACTATTCTACAAAAGCAAGAAAAATGATTAGAAGTTGTTCTGAGTTATAGTCGTCAGCTTGACTCCGTCACTTAGGCTCAATTAATCACGATGCTAGAGGATTGCTTGTCAAATCCTCCAACAAAGTACTGTTTTAACCTATGCCCATTCACCTTAAATATTTAATTTCCTCTTTCATCCAGAATTTCAACTGCGCCGTACGTTGAGACATGTTTCACCACATACGGACCTGTCTATCCTGATTTGAATTTTCCGGGGAACACTCTAAGTCTACTATTGTATAGTAAGTCTTTGTCCCCTTAATATAACTCCCTTGGCTTAATCAGACGATCATGCCACCTCTTGGCCTTTTCTTTAAAGATACGCGCATTTTCATATGCGTCCAGTCTAAGCTCCTCCAATTCGTTCATCTGCACTAACACGTGCTTGCATGCAAGACTAAGATCGAGATTAAGCATCTTAATAGCCCAGTAAGCTTTATGTTCTAACTCAATAGGTAGATGACAAGATTTTTCATACACTAATTTAAATGGTGAAGTCCCTATGGTTGTTTTGAATGCAGTTCTATAAGCCCATAGAGCTTCCTCTAATTTTACGGACCAATCCTTACGAGAAGCACTAACCGTCTTTTCAAGAATTCATTCTAGTTCACAATTAGCCACTTCAACTTGCCTACTAGTTTGGGCATGGTATGTGGTTCCTATTTTGTGTATGACCCCATACCTGGACAGCAATGCAACAAATTGTTTGTTCACAAAGTGTGACCCATTGTCACTGATAATTACTCGAGGTGTCCCAAATCGAGTAAAGATATTTTTTCCGTAAGAACTCACACACCACCCATGCATCATTGGTCCTAATAAGAATTGTTTCAATCCATTTAGAGACGTAATCAATGGCTACTAGGATATACTCATGTGAAAAAGATAATGGAAACGGACCCATGAAGTGAATACCCCAAACGTCAAAAATTTCTAATACCAGAATAGAGTTTAGTGACATCTCATCCCTCTTGCTGATGTTACGTGTCCTTTGACACTTGCCATATGCAGGTACATACGCCCAAGCGTCCTTGTACAATGTAGGCCAATAGAAATCGGCTTCCATGACCTTTGATGCAATGCAATTTCCACCATAGTGTCCTCCAGCTGCTCCATCATGGCAATGAGAAAGAATGCTTTCCATATCTCTTTCAGGTACACACCTTCGAATCACACCATCTGCACACAGTTTAAATAAGAGAGGATCATTCCAAAAATAACATTTTAGCTCACCTTGAAGCTTCCTTCTTTGATCACGAGAGAAGTCACAAGGTAGCCATCCGTTGGCTAAACAATTGGCCACATCAGCATACCAAGGTGGTCTTTCGGAGACTGCAGCAATGGAGAAAATCTGCTCATCAGTGAACTCTTCTCTCACGTCGACTAATTCAACTGGAGGTTTCTCAAGTCGAGATAGATGATCGACAACTGATTTTATGTGCCCTTCCTATATTTAATCTCCAAGTCAAACTCTAGGAGCAACAACACCCACCGCATCAAACGCGACTTGAACTTATTCTTACTCAACAAATATTTCAAGGTTGAGTGATCCGTATGTACGATCACTTTGCTCCCCATCAGATATGTTCTAAACTTGTCAAAAGTAAAGACCACAACAAAGAACTTTTTCTCAGTAGTGGCATAGTTGACTTGAGCTTCATTCAACGTTCTGCTGGCATAGTAAATAAGCCTAAACATTTTATCTTTTCTTTTCCCCAGAACTGCCCCCACAACTACATCACTGACATCACATATTATCCCAATGGCTGGATCTAATCAGGTGTCACCATAATAGGAGCACTTACCAGCTTTTCCTTTATCAATTTGAATGCTCTTAAGCATTCCACATTGAAAACAAAGTTGGCATCCTTTGCTAGTAATGCAGTTAACGGTTTGGTAATGTTGGAGAAGGTTTTTATGAGCCTCCTATAGAATCCAGCATGTCCCAAAAAACTTCTTATGCCCTTCACAAAAGTTGGTGGAGGGAGCCTAACAATTACGTCCACCTTGTCTTTGTCAACTTCAATTCCATGTGGAGTTACCTTGTGGCCCAATACAATTCCCTTCTTTCACCATGAAGTGACACTTCTTCCAATTAAGAACCAAGTACGTGGCTTCACAATGTTCAAGAACGAGCTCTAAATTCTTCAAGCAGTCTTCAAAGTCACCACCTAAGAGGGTTAAATCATCCATGAATACTTCTAGATACTTTCCATTTAAGTCTGAGAATATAGACATCATGCACCTATGAAAAGTGGCAGGTACATTACACAACCCAAATGACATTCTCTTATAAGCAAAAATACCTGACGGGCATGTGAATGTGGACTTCTCAACATCTTCTAGAGCAACGGGTATCTGATTGTAGCCTGAGTACCCATCCAAGAAGCAGTAGCATCCATATCCAACCATTTTCTATAGCATTTGATCAATAAAAGGGAGTGGGAAGTAGTCCTTCCTTGTTTCATCATTCATCCTTCTATAATCAATGCACATTCTCCACCCAGTGACTGTTATTGTGGGGACCAATTCATTATCTTCATTTCTCACCACTGTCATGTTGCCCTTCTTAGGTACAACTTGTACTGGACTAATCCACTGGCTATCAGAGATGTGAAAAATCACTCCCGCATCTAGCAATTTGATGATCTCATTGTGCACTACCTCCTCCAAATTTTGTTCAGCTTGTGTTGGGGATGCAAACCTTGTTTCCTATTTTCATCCAAAAGGATTTTGTGCGTGCAAATTGCTAGACTGATTCCTTGAATATCAACTATACTCCATCCAATGGCCTTCTTGTGCTCCTTCAGTAGTTCTACCAGTTGTCGTTACTGTGTACCTATCAAATCAGTAGAAATAATCACATAAAAATTGTTAATTTCAAGAAAAGCATATTTTGCATATGTGGGGAGGAATTTCAATTCCACATTAGGTTTACACGCTTCATCTTTTAATTTTTCCTCATCAACCACTTGATTCTCAGTTTCAAGAGCTCCAGCCTCTCTCTTTATTTCAAGATCTTCATCCTCCACTGTGCTAGGCTAAGTAATACACCTCTCTAGAGTATCCTCCGCAAGCTTATCAAACTTGTAATTTTCACCCAATTCTTCAACCACATCCATCTTGAAACACGAGTATGCGGACGCCTTGTTACTACAGTATTCATCATCCTTTTCATCTAAAATACCATTTTTTTCGTTACCCACTCTCAGCATTAGCTGTCCTTAATAGATATCAAGGATAGATCTACATGTACATAAGAATGGATTTTCCAAGATAAGAGGCACTTCATTGTTCACCTCCATATCCACCACAATAAACTATACGGGGAAAACAAATTTGTCCACCCGCACTAGGATATCCTCAATGATTCCCTCACGCAAAATGGTGGTCTGGTCAGCCAATTGTAGAGATACTAGTATTGATTTAATCACTCCAAGATCACCTTCCAGTTTCCTGAATACAGACAGAGGCATTAGGTTTATAGACGCACCAGAATCGCAGAGGGCCTTATCAAATTTTTCACTCCCCAACGAGCATGGTATGGTGAAGCTTCCTTGGTCCCCACACATTTGGGGAATTTTATTTAGTAATATGGAACTGCAGTGGGTATTCAACTTGACCACGATTGTCTCTTCCAGTTTTCTCTTGCTAGATAAGATTTTCTTCAAGAACTTTGCGTAAGCAGGCATCTGAGTGAGTACCTCCGTGAAGGGAATGTCCACATAGAGTTGCTTTAGCAATTCCAAGAATCGCCCAAAATATTTGTCAAGTTTTTCCCGCTTTATCTTTTGGGGGAATGACATAGCTGGTATATGTCTACTTTCTTCATTCTCCCTTTTTACCCCATTACTCTGTCCTTTCTGCTCTTCACCGTTTTTCTCCACTGGTGTCTCCGCCTGCTTGCTCACCATCTCGGGTCTAGCTTTCACCACTGGATCAACTAATGTTTTACCACTTCTCAGAGATACAACTTTGATTATTTCTTTTGGGTTCTTTTCAGTGTCAGAGGGCAAGTTCCTAGGAGTCCTCTCAGATAACATATTTGCAATTTGTTCCAATTGTCTTTCTAAATTACGGATGGTCGTGCCCTGCTCTCAAATGGCTGTCCCCCGGGTTACAAAATTTTCATCTGATTTGTTGATGAATGACTTCATGAGATCTTTCATACTAGACTAATTTGGTTGTTGTGGCTGGTATTGCTGCCTATGCTATTTTTTCAAACCTGGTGGTCCTTGACCGTGAGGTTTGGGATTATTATGCTACCATTAATTAAGGCTTCCACTAGGTGAATTCCACGAAAAACCTGGATGTCTTTGACCCATAGCATTATAGTAGTTCCTACATTGGTAGTTTCCTCTATTAAAGTTCCCCGTTGTGTTGACTTCGTCAGCTGATGCTTGACACTCGTGTGTAGGGTGTCCCAATCCACAGAAGTCACACGCTGTTTGCAGCTCACTTTGTACCTTAGCTAATGTCAGCTTTCTTAACTCCTTAGCCATGGTGTCTACCTAGGCTTGCATGGATGTGTTAGAGTCCACCTGGTAAACCCCAACTGATTTTCTTCTATCATTACTCTCAGCCGGCCACTGGTTAAAATCCTCAGATAATTCATCGAGGATTAAGACAACCTCCCCAGGCGTTTTCTTCATTAGTGGACCTCCACATGCAGTATATAGAGTGCGTCGCGAGGACGGTGTCAGTCCATCCCAAAAATTCTGGAGTTGTATCCACAAATCAATTCCATTGTGCTGACATTTCCTGACTATCTCCTTGAATTGTTCCCAAGAATCAAAAACCATTTCTATCTCCTTCTAGCAGAAATTATGGATTTCCCTTCTGAACTTTCCTGTTTTTGTAGTCGAGAAGTATTTGTCAAGAAACTTCTTGGTCATATCTTTCCATGTCCTTATAGAACCTGCGGGTAGGCTGCGAAGCCATTGCTTCGTGTCATCTTTCATTGAAGAGGGGAATTCCCTTAAGTAGACATCATCCTTTGATACTCCATTGTATTGAAAGGTGTTCATTATATTGTCGAAGTCCATCAAGTGAGTATTAGAATCTTCGTTCATCTTCCCTCTCAAAGTGCAATTATTTTGGATAGTTTGAAGCAAGCCTTGCTTCAATTTGAAGTTGTTTGCTGCTATGGGTGGGGGTTTGACACTTGACATTCCTTGATTATATACGGGCCTAGCATAGTCACCCAATGATCTTCCAGGTCGGGTTGCTGCATTCTTGAACTGGTCTTCGGTCAAAGGTCGGTTTAGATTGAATCTTCGACCCCATTGAGTTCGATTCTTTCGTCTGCAATCCTCCGTGCAGTTTCTTATTGTGCTGCCTCCCCTGCAGCTAAGTCTACTCCTTCATTGTCTTCATTTGCAATAGTATCTTGAGTTGAAGTTTGTCCCCAAAAAAATATTGTTAATTCTCTTTCTTTTCTCAGATGTCGCAGGTGTTTTTCTAACTATGGTTCGTATGGTATCACTTCTGTTGAAGAGGATCGAGTCATACACCAGAGAAATCAAAATTTGTACCCTGTGTGCAAGTGAGAAAAATGTGAATACACTAAAGTAAAAATTAGTTCCTGAATTAGTACTAGAAATTATTTTTAACCCTATCGATTGCCAATCCCCGTCAATGACGCCAAAATTTGACGAGCGCAAAACAAACACTTAAATTGTACTCGCTAGTGAAAGATAGTATAGATTAATTATCGTCTCCACAGGGATTGGGATTAAACATTATTTGAATAATCTCCAGTTGATTATTATCCAGAAAAATTAACATTTGATTGGAATTGCTTTTTACTACGATTAACTATTTAAGTTCAAGCGAATAACAATTGATCACTAAAAAGAGCAAGTGAGCACAAAGAAATATTTATGAGAAAAATAAGGGTAATTGACTAGATAGTTGCACGATGACTGACTCGGGATCCAATTCTTGAGTTAATTCACACTATAATACGATCAATTCTTATGATTTAAATCGATTATTAGATTACACTTGAAGTTAATATTCCTCTTTCGATTAAATACTAGTTTCAGTAATTAACCCAATTGAAGAATGGTAAACAATTGAAAGAATAAAAATGATGTTTATGATCTAAAGGGTAATTTCTCACGAATATTCCCTATTTTCTAGTTCAATCAACAATTCAAGAAGCTCCTTCGATTACCTATTTGAATCATGAATTTAAACTAGAGCATAAGATGTGCAGAAATTTAATATCAAACTTCTCTTTCGATTAAGCAAAATACTAAATAACTCCACAATACAAATCAAGCTCCATCAATTAGTTCTAGCAAGTATCAAGAATAGAATCCCTAATTAAGTTATTGAAACACCATATCTATCAACACCCAAATGGAAATTACTCCATTACAATGGAGTAGGATATCTCAAATAAGTTTAAGAACAATGAAAACATCAGTTCTAAAGATTTGATACAAACTCTCGTATTTCACCGATTGTAGATTCAAATCTTGATGAATTCTTGAGTCTTCTCCCTTGGTGGCTCTCCAATCTTCTCTAGGTCCAAAGATACTGAAAAGGTGTATTTTTGGTGCATTTAAACTGAAGTCCAAAACAACCATAGGATGAAACTACCCTTATTTAGCAGAAATGGAAAGTACTCTAAGAATTTTGGGCAACCGCGCCGCACCATGTGGCGTGCTTATGGAAAATTCTAGAACATGTTGAACTTTCATTTCTGGGCATAATTTTTACTGCCGCGTCATTCCTCGTAACACCTAGGGCTCAACTTACCCTTCTTTCCGAACCTCATAACACCCTTCATGAGTGAAACCCGAAACAAGACTCTCTCTCTAACCATGAATGCGACATCACAAACTCTACGATCGGCATAACTCTTCTGCCTAGACTGAGTTGTGCGAAGTCGATCCTGAATCATCTTGACCTTTTCTAAGGCATCCTGATCCAAATTGGTACCCAACAATCGAGCCTCTCCCTGCTCAAACTAACCATCTGAAGAACAGCATCGCCTCCTATATAATGCCTCATAGGGAGCCATCTGAACACTCGATTGATAGTTGTATTTGTAAGCAAACTCCGCAAGCAGAAAGAACTGATCCCAAGAACCCCTGAAATCCATAATGCAGTCGCGAAGCATATCCTCCAATATTTGTATGGTGAGCACGGAATGACCATCTGTCTGGGGTTGGAATTATGTATTCAACTCGACTTGTGTTCCTAACTCATGATGTACGGCCTTCCATAATTGCAATGTGAACTGCATACCCCAATCGGAAATGATGGACACTGGCACACCATGAAGACGAATGATTTCGCGGATATAAATCTCAGCCAACCGCTCTGAAGAATAGGTAACTGCTACTGGAATGAAATGTGTCAAATTGGTCAACCTGTCCACAATGTCCCATACTGCATCAAATTTCTTCGAAGTCTGGGATCCCAACAACAAAATCCATGGTAATACGCTACCACTTCCACTCGGGAATCTCAATCTTCTGAAGCAAACCGACAGGCCCTTGATGCTTGTGCTTTAATTGCTGACAATTCAAACACTGAGCCACATATAATACTATATACTTCTTCATTCTTCTCCACCAATAATGTTGCCGCAAATCCTGATACATCTTGGTATCACCAGGATGAATGGAATACCACAAACTGTGGGCCTCCTCAAGAATCAACTCATGAAGCCCGTCCACATTGGGTACACAAATCCGACCCTGCATCCGCAACACCCCATCATCTCCGATAATAACCTACTTGTCACTACCACACCGCATTGTATCCTTAAGGACAAGAAAATAGGGGTCGTCGTACTGACCCTCTCTGTGATGCGCTCAGACAAAGAAGGCCGAGAGACCGTACAAGCTAGAACACGACTGGGCTCTAAAATATCTAACCTCATGAACTGATTGGCCAAGGCCTGGACATCTGATGCTAGCAGTCTCTCCCCAACCGGAATATACGCAAGGCTACCAATACTCATAGTCTTTCTACTCAAGACGTCAACCACCACGTCGGCCTTTCGGGATGATACAAAATGGTGATATCATAGTCTTTCAACAACTCCAACCACCTCATATGCCTCAAGTTGAGATCCTTTTTCTTGAACAAGTATTGTAGACTTTGATGATCCCTGAATACTTTACACGACACGCCGTAGAGATAATGCCTCCAATTCTTTAGTGCATGAACAATGGCTGCCAACTCTAGGTCATGAATAGGGTAATTCTTCTCATGATCCTTTAACTGCTGCAATGCGTATGCAATAACCCTGCCATCCTATATCAATACTGCACCAAGACCAATACGCAATGCATCACAATACATCGTGTAGGATTCTCAACCTGTGGGTAACACCAACACTAGCGCCATAGTCAAAGCAGTCTCGAGCTTTTGAAAGCTCAACTCACACTCATCGGACCACCTGAATGGAGAACCCTTCTGGGTCAATCTAGTCAATAGGGATGGCATGGATGAAAACCCCTTCTCAAATTGGTGATAATAACCTGCCAGACCCAGGAAACTCTGAATCTCTGTAGCTGAAGTAGGTCTAGGCTAGTTATGAACCACCTAAATCTTCTTAGGATCCACTTTAATGCCCTCGGCCGATACAACATGCCGCTAAAAGGCAACCGAGTCTAACCAAAACTCACACTTCGAAAACTTGGCATATAACTGATTATCTCTCATAGTCTAAAGTAGAATCTGAAGATGCTGCTCATGCTCCTCTCGACTGCGGGAGTAGATAAAGATATCATCAATGAATATGATCACAAAAGAATCTAAATAGGGCTTAAATACCCGGTTTATCAAATCCATAAATGATGATGGGGCATTTGTCAACCTAAATGACATCACTAGGAACTCATAACGCCCATACCAAGTCCGAAAAGATGTCTTAGGGACATCCAAAGCCCTAATCTTCAATTGATAGTAGCCAGACCTCAAATCGATCTTCAAATCACTTTGGCACCTTAAAGCTAATCAAACAAGTCATTAATCCTCGGCAACCAGTACTTGTTCTTGATAGTAACTTTGTTGAATTGTCGATAGTCTATACACATCCTCATCGAACCATCCTTCTTATTTATGAACAACACGGGTGCACGCCAAGGTGAGATACTACGTCTAATAGATCCCTTATCGAGCAAATCTTACAACTGCTCCTTCAGTTCCTTCAACTCCGGCGAGGCCATACGGTATGGTGGAACAGAAATAGTCTAAGTGCTTGGAGCCAAGTCAATACAGAAGTCAATATCTCTGTCAGGTGGCATCCCCGTCAGATCTACAGGAAACACCTCTGGAAAATCACGCACAACTGGTACCGAATCCATGGAAGGAACCTCCGCACTAGATTCGTGAATATAGGCCAAATAAGCTAAACATCCCTTTTCGACCTTACACCGAGCCTTCACATAAGAAATAACCTTGCTGGAAAAATGACCATGAGTCCCTCCCCACTCTAATCGAGGAAAACTTGGCATGGCTAAGGTCACCCTCTTGGCATGATAGTCCAATATGATACAGTGACAGCCAATCCATGCCCAAAATCACATCAATGTCCACCATATCAAGAAGTAAGAGGTCTACACTTGTCTAAAGACTCCCAATAGTAATCACACATGAGTGATAGACACGATTTACAATAATAGAATCTCCCACACAAGAGCACTCAAAGAAACATGAGGCACAACCAGATATGAAGCAAAATGGAATGACACGTATGAATAAGTACAGCCTGGATCAAATAGAACTGAAGTATCTCTATGGAAAATTGGAACAATCCCTGTGATGACGATATCATATGACTCGGCCTCAAGTCTATCCAGGGATACATAAAAATAGGGTTGGGCCCCAACACTCTGACCTCCGCCCCTCGGACAGCCTCTAGCTAGATGACCTCCATCTCTAACGATCTGAGCTTTACCTCTGGTAGCCTGACCCCTACCTCTAGTTGGCTGAGTGGGTGGTGAAGAAACCGGTGCCAGAATCATGGAACGAGAACCATGTTGGTGCATGTCGCCCTGTAATCTAGGGCAAAATCAAGAATGGTGACTTGGATCTCCACAAGTATAATAAGCCATCGGCTGTTGTGACTGCTGACCCTGGAAATGTCCTTGTCATCCTGGATAACCACTCTAATAACTCTAGATAGGAAGTGCACTAATATGAGGTGATGGTGCACTGTAGGCTAGCTACTCAAGATGAGACACATAAGGACCACGACTACCCAAAGCACTGTGGGATACCTGAAGTGTTGACTGAAATGGCATGGGAGTATGTCCTCTACCGAAAGCACCCTTGCCTCCAAATGAGGCACCAATGAACCCACCAAAAATAGTAGGCCTCATATCAGATACCGGCCCCCTCTCCTGACCACAAACCATCTTGATCTGTATAGTAATATCTATGTCCCTCTGAAAAAGAAATATCATCCCCTGTCTCCTTGGCCATCTATAGCCTGATAGTGAAAGTTATCCCATCAATGAATCTCCTCACTCTCTCTCTCTCATTAGGGAGCAAGGTAATAGCGTGGCGGGCTAGGTCCACAAATCGAGTCTCATACTGGGTAATAGTCATGCTACCCTACTGAAGATGCCCTAACTGCCTGCGGTAATCCTCTCTCAGAGTGAAGGGAATGAACTTCTCTAGAAATAGCTGTAAAAACAGATCCTAGGTAAGTGGAGGTGAACCAATTGGTCTAGTCAACACATAATCTCTCCACCATCTCTTGGCAGCACCAGTCACGTGGAACACTTCAAAATCGACCCATTGGTCTCAATAATACCCATGTTGCACAACACCTCGTGGCAATGGTCCAAGTAATATTGTGGGTCCTCAGAAGGTGCACCGCTGAAATGATCAGGGAAGAGCTTGGTAAACTTATCCAGCCTCAACAAGGTCTCGGAAGACATAGCGGGCTTATCATCGGCCTATTCCACAACAACCGGCTGAACCACCCTAACTGTTGGGTTGCTGGAGTCAGATATAGGGAAGTCACCTACTCTAGGGTGTGAGTAGAGGGAGTTTGGGCTCCTCCCCCAACCCGAGAGACGGCTGGTGCCACCGGAAATACACTGGTCTGGTCCACACTCTCCATAAGGCCCACCAAGTGGACTAGAGTGTCCTGAAGCACTAGAGTAGCTATGAACCCCTCCGGGACCTGATCTAGTCCAAAGGATACGGTCTGAGCTAGGACCTCCTCCTCGTGATCAATCTGAGGCTCCACTGTAGGTGATGTTGCTTGAGCTCTAGGCTGAGCTTTGCCTCGGCCTCTAGCTCGACCTCGACCTCTACCCCTAGTAGTAGATATCATAGGGGACTTAGTGTCCTCTCCGACTGCAGATGATGTGCGTGTTATCGCCATCTACGAGAGAACAAGAATAGAATGGTTTAATCATCAATGATAGAATAAAATCGCACAATAGAGAAGGAAATAAGTGAATTTTTTCCTAAAACTCCACAGCCTCTAGAAGATAAGTACAGACGTCTCCATACCGATCCTCCAGACTCTACTAAGTTTTCTCATGACTCGTGAGACCTAGGAAACCTAGTACTCTAATACCAACTTGTCATGATCCGAAATCCTAACCTCAGGGTCGTGATGGCACCTAACATCCACTTACTAGGAAACCCAATGTGAGATAATTAAATATCCAATTTTAGCAGTTAAATATACAATGATGATATATAATGAGAAATAGAAACTCAATCTAACACAGTACTAATATAAGTCGCATAATAATATTTACTCCTAGAAATCCGGAGTCACGAGTACACGAGCAACTAGAAATCTACCAACAGAGTCTGAAATATATACACTGTCTCTAAGGAAATAAATAGTAAAAAATGGGAAAAGGAAGGGGACTTCAAAGTCTGCGGATGCTAGCAGAACTACCTCGAGTTTTCGTAAGCAGTGATCCAAGTTGACGCACCTCAAGCACCGTGGGGGTCAGTACCAGTATCTGCACAAGAAATGCAGAAGTGTAGTATGAGTACAACCGACCCAATGTACTGCGTAAGTGTTGAGCTTAACCTCGACGAGGTAGTGACGAGGATATGATAAGATACCTACGTAAACAAACATGTACAAGTATATATAAAGCATCAATAATAACAGAAAATGGTAACGTACAAACTGGGATGGGACACACAAAGGCGGCAAATATAACAGCTGTGACATGTATGAAATCACGAGATAGCCAAATAATCATCAACCAATGAAATCATATATACCAATGATAAGAAAATAGTACGACATCACCCTTCGTGCTTTTACTCTCGTCCTCACCATAAAATGATGATATAAGTAAAATGAAACGGCACGGTATCACCCTTCATATTTTTACTCTCTTTCTCGCCATATAATAATAAATTAATGAGATAAATGGCACGACATCACCCTTCATGCTTTTACTCTCTTCCTCACTATGTAATAATAAATAAATAAAATAAATGCAATGACAAAGCATCACCCTTCGTGCTTTTACACTCTTCCTCACCATGTAATAATAATAATATGAATTCGAGTAATAAATAATGCGGAGGATATATTTAACATCAAATATGATGCCAAGATACCAAACTTCAACTTCCAAAAATACTCAAAAATTATGAAATATGCAATAATTACGAAAGGAATAATCAAAGAAGTAATAACCTAACTTAAGCATGGATATCATAATTAACAAAGCAATAAAACATAAGGAAATGGGTTCCACCCGCATGCTTTAACCCAACCACAATTCATAAGTACTCGTCACCTCACATATACGTTGTTCTCACACATAAAATACGTAGCAAATAGAGTAACAAGTCATAATCCCTCAAATCAAGGTTAGCCACGATATTTACCTCATTTCGGAATCAATTCAAAGCGCAACCGGGGTCTTTCCTCTAAATTTCACCTCCAAATCAATTGAATCTAACCAAATATAGTTCAAACAATTCGAAATAAGCTTTAGAAGCTACCCATGAGTGAAAAAGATTCAATCTTTAATAATTTTAGAAAAAGATAACAAAAGTCAACCCCGGGCCCTCTTGGTCAAAACCCGATATTTGGACCATAACCCAATTACCCATTAACTCCCGAGCCCGTATGATTAGTTTTGAAATCAGACATCAATTTGAGGTCTAAATTTTAATTTCTCAAAATCCCCAATTTCTACCTAAGTCCCTAATTTCTACCCTGAAAGAGCATAGATTAAAGGTTAGAAATCAATGGGTGTTGATGTAAATGTAAGAAAACGAGTTAAAATCTACTAACCTATGAAGTGAGGATGAAATTCCTCTTCAAAATCGCCTCTAGGCCGAGCTCAAATTTGGATATGGTGAAAAATAAGGAAAATCCCGACTTTGGAATATTTAATTGACTGGGCGCCATGTGCTCTTCGCGTTCGCGAAGAATAACGGCCAGAAGACCTACGTGTTCGTGATGTCACCTATGCGTTCGTAAAGCCTTAGCTCTCACCTTGCCTTCACATTCGCGAGCCACAGTCCGCGTTCGCTTGAAGTAAAAGCCCAGCTCCCCCAAATCCCACAAAGCTTCACGTTCACGGAGACACAGTCGCATTTGCAAAGAGTAAGACCCCTTACACTTTGCTTTCACAAAAAGTACCTCGCTTCCTCGAAGAGTAAATCCTCCCCAGTCCCAATGTCACCTTTGCGATCGCGAGAGTATATTCGCGATCACGATCATCAGCAGATAGCTGAAACCAACAACTTCCTAAGTCCGAAATGGTCTGTAGCCTATCCAAAATTCACCTGAGCCCCTCGGGCTCCAAACCAAACATTCTCACAAGTGTAATAACCTCTTACGAACTCGCTCGTGGGATCAAAACACCAAAATAATACCCAGAACTATGAATCGGACGTCAAAATGTATGAAGATTTTCAAAGAAACTTAAGAACTGACAAATTTACAACCGGACGTCTGAGTAATGTCAAATCAACTCCGTTTTGCACCAAATTTTACAGACAAGTCATAAATAGTGAAATGAACCTTTACCAAGTTCCGAAACTAGAATGCGAACCCCGTAGCAACAAAGTCAACCTACGTTCAAACTTAAGAATTTTTAAAACCTTCAAACTACTAGTTTTCAACAAATCACGTTAAATCAAGTTAGGGACTTCTAAATTAAATTCCGGGCATACGCCCAAGTTTCAAATCATGATACAGACCCACCGGGACTGTTAAAATACTGATTTGTATCTTTTTACACAAAATATTAGCCATAGTCAACTTAAATCATTTTTAAAGCTAAAATTCACACTTTGCTCAATTTCACATAAAACTTTCCTGAAAAAGATACGGAATGTGCATGCAAATTGAGAAACGCTAAGCAGAGCTATTCACATTATCAAAATATAGAAATAAAGGCTAAAACCCAAAATGACCTAACGGGTCATCACATGTGTGCTTCAAGATATGGTTCTTCTAGGACTTCTTTGGCTAGACTTAAACACCATATCACCTAGTAGTGTCATGGAGATGGGCAGATATTTGTATTCAAGTCATTTATCTTGTTCCTAATATAGAATGTACTATTGTAAGGTGGGATAAGCCACCTCTTGGCTGGTTTAAACTTAACACAGACGATAGTTGTAATGAAGAAGGATTAACTAGTACTGGAGGTATTATCAAGGACTCAGGTGGGATTTTAATTTTGGCCTTTGCACAAGCAGTGGGAATGGGTACTAGTAACTATGCCAAAATAAAATCTGCCTTTCTTGGGGTGAATTGGTGCATCTCTCATGGAATTTGGAATATTGTTTTGGAATGTGATTCACTGATTATAGTTAATATGTTGAAGGGCCATACAAAGTTGGCTTGGTAGTTGCAGAATATTGTCATGGAGACTAGAAGACTTATGCAACAAGCCAATGTTGTGATTAACCAATGTTATAGAGAGTCTAATCAAGTTGTGGATGCTCTCGCTAAATTTAGTATTGAATACAGGTAAATAATTGTGTGTCATCATAAGGATCTCCCTCAGAGTGCTGCAGGACCTTATTTTCTTGATAAACTCCATATGTCATCTATAAGACATAGACAGAGGAAAAATATTTTTGTATGACCTTTTTGGTTGTATATATATTTTTGGATTACGTTGCTTGTGCAGGATAGAACTTATATGACAAACAGAATTATACATTAAAGGCTAGTATCCTGGCTTATAAGTTCAGATCCTAGAAGTGTAATCAGTTTCTTATAGCAGAGGTTTGGTTTATTCCCCCCCTCTGCCTCGATGTAGTATTTCGTTATGGTATTGAAGGTCGGCGCCACCAACAACGTGAATTATATTCAAAAACGTATGGGGGTTTGATTATTATAAGCAAAGTTGAAGAGTGTAAATGATTTTCACTCCTAAACTATAAAGGAAAAACTAAAAAGAAAAAAAGCAACTTAAGTATAGATGGAAAAACAATATATATAACTAAAAGGAAAACAAATGAACAGGAATTTTTCACGCAATATTCCAAGACTTATCCTTCCATTTTGGAAATAGAATTAGATGCAGATATCTAAAACAGTTCATAGAGAACAAATTTGTCACAAGTACAAAATCACCTCCTATATTCTTATTACAACAGTCCTGAAGATCTTTAAACTAATCTAAATGTTTACACTAATCTAAAGACCTTTGTTTACCCTTAAAATGAGTAATAATTAAATTTATATGCGGTTTAAAGGATACATAATTTAATTTAACACGAATGATCTAAGAACAACAAGTAATTGAATTAAAGAAAAACAAGACGATCAAACCAAATGTGATGAAATAGTTAGAACTGGCGTTAGGGTTGAATGCTGGAAATTGATTCCGATCTAGCCCTCGAGATGGAGCTAGGTTACAATTAAAGATATGAACAGCTGAAGAACACTTGAACAATAGATAAAGATAAAATTAAACTTTATTGCTTTCATATGCATGCCAACCGTAGTCAAAAAATGAAAAGGTTCTCCCTTTTATATAGCAGGGGAGTTTCAATCCTAGTACAAGTCTAAATAAGGTAAAAATCTATTTCTTCTAGTACAACACGATCCATAGTTCATATCGGGCATGATCCGCTCCGTAATATCAGGTTGATGGCAGATATTTCGGCTCCTCGTTTATCCTCTCTAACCGTCTTCCCCTTAACCTCGATTCTTTGTTCTGGTTTAGCTCGATTCTTCCCATGTTTGGACATGTCCGATTCTTGACGTGTCATTCGTCCCTCCGGGCTCTGATCTGTGGGCACCCTCGGCTTTACCCGAGCCAGCGTTGAACCACGTTGTCTCTCATCTCTTTATCAGGAAATTAGGGATAACTTTAACCCCAATTTTACCCCTACATATATAGTCCCCTCACTTCTCCGAGAGTAGATTTATAAGAATGACGAGAAGTGAATAATTGACCCCTGTTCCTTTCTTCGTACTCCATAAGCAAGTTGACGAGTTGAAACGTCCTATCAGTCACATCGCTCTAGCTTTAGACACGTGTCAGTCGTCGGTTGACCATCCTCGGTGGTTACCAAATGCGAAACATAACGCATTCATTATTTCTTTCCTATAAATGCTCTGGTTTCCTTTTTCACTTCTTTACTTTATGATTTTGAACTTTCTTGAGTTACCCTCAAATTTTCTATCTGCACATCAATCCTTCAAATCATCATAAGTTGTTCTCCATATCTTCATAACTTCATCTCTTGTCTTCAAACGTTCATATTTTACCTTCAAACCTTCATACCAAATCTTCAAACCTTCATACCAACCTTCAAACCTTCACATTACCAAATTAAGATGGCTAAGAATCGTGAACCGTCTCCGTCACTTCACTAATAACATAGAGGATCCTCGATTCACGGTTGACCATCTTCTCTGAGTTTACTTCCCCGGAAACTTCCGATGAGGGTTAAGCAAGCTCGCTCATCAAGAAAAGAAAGCTCCCTTCTCCTGTATAGATGAGGACAGGGACTGAGGCTGGCAGGGGAGGTTTATTCAGATAAACACTGAAGACCTCATTCCTCCCAAGTTCCTGTGGTTCCCCGATATGTGGAACTCAAAACGTAAGTTCATTTCCTCTTAATTTGTCAATGTACTTTTTTTAATCTACTCCTTTCTCTAATTATTCATCTTATTTGACATGCATTTATCACACGAGTCCCCAATACGATCCCTCATTTTAGGGAGTGGGTCAAGGGCATATGCGGACAACTCACATATCCCGAGCGTGAGTGGCACAAGCATTCCAAAGGCAAGTGGGAGGCTCATTCTCATGGTGAGTGACCCTCTTCTTTTGGTTGAATTTCCCTATGCGACATTTTCATCTTATCATTATTTTGACGACGTCTTTTCCTTCAACAGGTTTTCCCAAGACCACCAAACTTCGGGCAATTACCAAGGTCATGGCCTCGTCCCCATCTAAAAAACCCTCCGCTTCACTGCAGCCTATTGTCGAGATGCTGTGAAGAAGAAGAAGAAGAAGAAAATGATCGTGGTTACGGACAGAAAGAGCACCAAGAAAGCTTCCAGTGCTCGTGTCCCAAATTCTGAAGCTCTTTACAGGCTTAAAGATTATCCTGAGGATGACAACGACATGGAGTTATTCACACACAAGTCGATCGATGTCGACCTAGAGTTAGATCCCCCGGAGGGGGATGCTCAAAAATTCGAGTCCCTTGTAGCTCGGGGGCTCAAAGAAGATCAAGTAACTATCGATTCGCAAGAAGATCCTCCAATTTTGAGGGAGGCCGCCTCAGAAAATGCTAACATTATTCATGTTCTAGAGTCTCCACCTCATATGGAGGCTTTTTTAGACGAGGCTCGAGTTGCCACAAAAAAATAGACCAAGGTGTCCTGGGCCATGGACAAGGCCCTTAATCCATTTTTTGAGGGCATAAATGTTGGCATGCTGGAGGATAACTTCAGTTTTGGCCACCTGGATATCCCAAAAAGGGTCGTACAACCGGGGTCAGGTGAGACAAGTTCAAGCTCAAAGCTCGAAAAGCCATTTCCCGCCCTAAGTGTGGACCCTGACCGGAAGAAAATGGTCATGTTCACAGTACCGGTGAATACTAGCATGTTATCTGGGCCAGTCAGAGTGGCTAGCTACCTTCGGTCCTTGGTAACAGAAGAGGACCAAGTGAAAATGAACGAGGTAGACGGTCCGAGTCTTTTCAATGAGGCTCAGCAAGTGCTGAATAGGGTATACCTTTTTCTCTTTCTTTCCTAAAAGGCTCTCTTTTCCTTAATGGTATTCTAATGATTTTTCTTTCTTTGTGTATCATGCCTCAGTACTTCACCATGAGAGCTTTCACTGGGCTAGGATGGAGGTGAGTCACCTCGAGTTCGAGCTCAAGGAGCAGGTCCGGCAAAAGCTTATGTACAAATCTCTCTGTGAGCAAAAAGAGGAAGTCCTTAAGGACATGGTTGACCACTTCGTCCTCCAAGGCGAGCTGGAAAACTCCCAAAATTTGGCATCGAAGGTGAAACAGGAACATGCCCTCTTGGTTGAAAAGGTAAAAGTGCTCGAGATTGATATCGAGAGTTTAAATGCAAATGCTAACACCGCAACCTCATAGATCTAGGAGAAAATAACCCTGATCAACCAACTCAGGTCTGATATGGACGAGGTCAAGGCTTCAGCCCACGAGCTTATGGGCAAGATGGATTTCCCAGCATCAAAGCGAGATGCCACCAAAGAGGATCCGACATCGACCAAAGTGCAACTCTGAGTGATGAGAGAGAAGGATGATAAATGGTCTAGGGTGAATGAGGAGCTCCGGGAACAACTTGCCTTGACCATTGCAGAATGCGATGCCCTAGACAAAGAGTACAGAGCGATGAGATCCAGGTTGGAAATGGCTTCGAACGAGGCCTCTAAAGCTCATAACATGCTGGCCTATTACAAGAATGATGTAGATGTATCTGAAGCTCGTGTTATAACGAAGGATGAATATGTAAAGTGGCTATCTCGGAGGGATAACCTCGAGGAGATCCAAGCTCGGGGGGCTGACCTAGCGGCCGAGATCGAAGAGGCTTGAAGCCGAGGCCAGAGCGAGGTACCAGCCTGATGGTTCGGATAGCGAGCTGGTTTCCGATGAAAACTAGGCAGAAAAGGCCTTAGCTTATTTATTTTTTTCTTATAGCTACATGTTTTGTATTTTCGGGCTGTTTTATAGTGCCTCTATAAATACATTTTGGTAAACATATGTATAAATATTTCCCTTCATCTATATGTTGTGTCCTTTAACTTTTCTGTATTTGCTTATATTTAAGACTTAGGATATGTAACTTGTGTCTCGTACTTAATAATATGCCAATGATGCCTTAGCATAGAATTTGACATCGCTTAAACTGTTCAATCTTCCAAAGCCCGGATGAGGCCTGGGTTAAATAATAGCTCTGGTACAAATACAACCTTACAAGTTTGACTCTTCCAACACCAACATACAACCCACACTATGTCTACGGAACCTCTAATAGATACAAAAGAGTACTATGATAGTGTCAGCAACAAGGCCCCGACTATTCCTCAAAATATAATACACAAGGAACAAATGATACACGACCCCGAAATGAAACGGGGCTCACCAAGTCAGCTAGGAAGAGGGTATACTGATATCACTGATCAAAGACGCCTATTTTGGAACTTCCTGCATCCATTAAAGATGCAGCTCCCCGGGCAAAAGGGACGTTAGTACATATGGAATAGTACTAGTATGAATGAATAAACACCCTCTCATTAGAACGAGTAATAAAACAAGGAAGAACAATCATAGAATCAATGGAAGCCTCAAACAATACCAAGAAACCAAGTTGGGAGCAAGATAAGATTTCAAGTAATTTACATATTTAAGGTTGGTATATCTTTAGCACCAATATACCACCGTGATTTTGGCACGGAGTCCTATCATGGCCCAATCATCTAGGCAGTCTCACCCAGATACATCAACCACAATCACAACCACTATCAAGATCTCAATCATTGTCTCAATCACAATCTCAAGCACAATCGCCGCCATGTGTGCGACATGGCGTCTGATCTCGACCCGACCGACTAGGCCGTCTCACCATAATTCCGTGTGGATAGACATCACCCTTTGCTAGCAATAATCTCATACCATTTAAGGGGGATAATCTCATCACATCAATATCATCACAAACAAGGGAAATAATCACAATATACGCCTACACTGGCACGTGTAGTTTCGGGGTTAGGTCATTTCAACTTACCCTTCCTCGGAGACTAACGATACTCCAAAATGTTTATTATACAAAGGACTTTCAGCTCATTTCATAGTATTTTACTCATCTTTTCATTTCATTGGTACTAGTGGCCATAATTGTAATATCAATCTTGGCACAGTAGCCGTATTTCATATGCGATGATCACCCCTTTCACTTTCAAACATCATCATAGATTATCAATAACAAAGCATCTCTAATCACGACATTTAGTACAGATATGAGAAAAAAGAGTATTTGGCACCTTGGGTTTTCTTCCATTATTTGGCATGATAACTAGCATTTGAGGCATAATTAAATTCATAATATTTCGACACATGGTCACATTTGGATACAATCTTGAAGGATAACACAATATGATAAGAGCATTTGGTATATATTTTGAACATATAACTTTTGACATAGAGTTTATTCAGAATAGTCAAGTTTATAAGAAACAACTCGGAACATGAGACATAAGAGCTTGAGCCAATCATAACTACAACTTACGAGGACATCATGGATTCGATTTTACAAGAGGAGTTTAGCCAACATACCTTGCTTTGAGCTTTCTTAAGTAACTACAATGTTCCAGAAATCTTAGCAACTTTGATCTATCTGGAAATATAACAAAATTGAACACAAATTAGGAAGGTATTCGTGGTTTCAACTCATTTGAGCATTTTTAACAAACACTAGATGGAGATTATGATCTCAAGGTCCTCCTATGTTGGATTCCTTCATCCCACAACCCAAAATCTACCCATTTGATCTCAATAACCTTTTCACAAACCTTGATAGTACAAGAATGCATAAATAACACTCCAATACCCAAGAATCACACTCCCCATTAACCATTTTCTACACCAAACTCGAAGTTGAAGATAGGGTTTGGAACCTTACCTCTTGGATGAAGACCTTGTAAGTTTTCCTTGTGAATTATCCAAGTATTGAGCAAGGATTGATGAATAATTAGCTTAGGAATCCCCCTCACTCTAGACCACTTTCCTCTCTCTAAAATATCAGTTAGAACCAGACTAAATAAACCTAAAGTTATTTTTATAAAAATGGAATCGGGTGAAGTTTTTCAATACTTAAACTCTATGAAGTCGGGTCTACGGTCGCAGACCGGACCGCAAAATAGGTACGCGGCCCGCAAAGGGGACCGCAGAAAAGGTCCCAAAAATTGGGCAGGGCTGGATAGGTCTGCGACGGATCTGCGGTCCACATATAAGTTTTGCGGTCCTATAATGGACCGCAGATGAGTTCTGCGGTCCTATAATGGACCATAGAACCTCCTTCTGAAGTTTTCTCATGCTGGATCTGTGATGAATTATGCGGCCCACGAAATGGTTATGCAGTCGCATAATGGTCCTCAAAATTAGCTCAAGTTCTGCTTCACTCTACGGCCGATCTGTGGCCCACAAAGTGGTTCTATGGTCGCATAGTGGACCGCAAAAATTCCATGGTCGGCAAAATGATTCCCTCAACTCCCTGAGGTACTATACAATCCACAAATTTCGCACTCAATCACATTACTCTACCTCGGCGCCACGAAACCTCGGGTTTTGGGTGAAATTTTACGGGGCCTTAGGGGTCAAAGTTCACCATTAGCATCCAATGTGACTCAACTATTACTTCACATACCAGCAGTTCCAAATTTTTGATTAACTCCTCAACTCTCCAGAAATTTCGACAGAGTTTCCCCTATAACAGGGCCTATCCACCGGTCATAGAACCCCAGAAACCAAGCTTAACAATAATACATAATCCAACGACGCAACATAACATGAAAACAACATCAATCGTGGCCTCATAAGCAATATATTACCAAAAATAATCACCCTTAATATCAACTGTATAAGTGAAACATAATTCATAGAAGGTAAACTCTTAACATTTTCATAGAACACAACTTCATAATTACATATTTATTCAAACAAATAAGGGTACTTCTTCTTCATTTCTTCCTCGGCCTCCCGGGTGGCCTCTTCGACCTGTTGGTTTTGTCATAGCACTTTCACTAAGGCAATCTCTTTATTTCTCAGCTTACAGACTTGCCTATCAAGAATGGAAACTGGAATCTCTTCATAAGTCAATTCATCATTAATCTCAAAAGTATTAATCGGAACAATAAGCTACGAAATTCCAACCACCTTCTTCAACATGGATACATGAAACATTGGGTGCACTGAAGACATCTCTGGAGGTAGTTCAAGCTTGTAAGACACCCGGCCAATCCTGTAAATGATTCTGTATCGTCTGGCATGCCTTGGACTCAACTTCCCTTTCTTACCAAACCACATCATACCCTTTATGATGGAAACCTTCAAGAATACCCAATCATCCTCCTTGAACTCCAAATCCCTACGACGCACATCTGAATAGGACTTCTGATGATTTTGAGCAGTTTTCAACTATTCCGTAATGATCTTAACCTTCTTCATAGCCTGATGTATGAGTTCTAGCCCTATAAACTCTACTTCCCCAATCTCGAACCATCCAATGGTAGATCTATATCTCCTACCATATAAATTCTCGAACGATGCCATCTGAATGCTAGAATAATAACTATTGTTGTAGGAAACTTCTATGAGTGGCAAATGATCATCCTAGCTACCCTTGAAGTCAAGAACACAAGCGCGTAACATATCCTCGAGCATCTGAATGCCTGTCGGTTTTTGGATGGAAGGTTGTACTAAGATTCACCTGGGTACCAAAACCTTGCTAACATTTCTTCCAAAACCTTTCTGTGAACTGTGCCCCTCGATCTGAGATAATAGAAACTGGAGTTCCATGCAACCTGGACATTTCCTTGATATACAACTGAGCATATTGTTCTGATGTGTCGGTAGCCTTAACAGGTAAGAAGTGTGCTGATTTCGTGAGTCGGTCCACAATCACCCAAATTGAGTCAAATTTGTGAGGCATGCGAGGTAGTCCCACCATAAAGTTCATATTGATCATCTCCCACTTCCACATCGGAATTTCTATGTTTTGTGCCAACCCACCGGGCCTTTGATGTTTGGCCTTTACTTGTTCACAATTTGGGAATCTTGCCACAAAGTCCGCTACATTCCTCTTCATATCCTTCCACTAGTAGACTTTCTTAAGATCATTATACATCTTTGTAGAGCCTGGGTGCACAGAATATCTAGAAGTGTGAGCCTCGGTCATGATTCTTTCCCGGATACTATCTACATTTGGAACACATAATCGCCATTGGTACCTTAATCTACCATCATCCATGCCAAGAGAAAGAGTCCTGGTCTTATGTTTATGAATAACCTCCTTCAATTGTACCATCAATGTATTTTCATATTACTTCTCCTTAACTTCCACAACAAGCGATGATTCAACCCTATTTTGCACAAGCACCCCTCCTTCACTAGAATCCGTAAGACGAACTCCCAAACTAGCCAACCGATGAACTTCTTTGGCCAACAACCTTTGATATGCCTTCAAGTGAGCCAAACTACCCATAGATTTCCGGCTAAGAGCATCCGCCACAACATTAGACATCCCCGGATGATATAGGATATCGATGTCATAATCCTTGAGTAACTCAAGCCATCTTCTTTGCCTCAGATTTAATTCCTTCTATTTGAAAATATATTGGAGGCCCTTATGGTCCGTGAATATATCCACATGGACCCCATACAAATAATGACGCCAAATCTTTAATGCAAATACTACCACTGCAAGTTCTAAGTCATGTGTTAGATAGTTCTTTTCATGATTCTTAAGTTTTCTGGAAGCATAAGCTATCACCTTGCCATGTTGCATTAATACACACCCAAGTTCGATCCTTGAAGCATCATAATATACCACAAACTCATATGTACCCTTTGGTAGGGTCAACACTGGTGTCGTAGTCAATCTTGATTTCAGCTATTGGAAGCTCTTTTCACAAGCATTTGACTATTGGAACTTAGCTGCCTTCTGCATTAATTTAGTCAATGCAGAGGCAAGAGTAGAGAACCCCTCCACAAACTTCCTATAATACCCACCTAAGCCCAAGAAACTGCGAATCTCTGTTAGAGTTGTAGCTCTAGGCCAATTCTTCACAGCTTCAATCTTCTGAGAATCCACCTTAACTCCTTCTCTGGAGATGACATGACCCAAGAATGTGATAGATTCAAGACAAAATTCACATTTCGAAAACTTCGCATACAACTTGTGCTGATACAAAGTCTGCAGAACTACCCTGAGATGATCGGCGTGGTCCACTCTACTTCGTGAATATACAAGAACATCTTCAATGAATACTATCACAAAGGAGTTAAGAAAAGGATTGAAGACTCGATTCATAAGATCTATGAAAGTTGTCGGGGAATTTCTTAGCCCAAAAGACATCACCAGAAACTCAAAGTGCCCTTACCGGGTCTAGAAAGCAATTTTCGGAATATCCAGCTCCTTGATATTCGATTGGTGATATACTGATCTTAAATCAATTTTAGAGAAGTACTTAGCACCCTGTAGTTGGTCAAACAAGTCATTTATCCTTGGCAGTGGGTACTTATTCTTGATTGTAACCTTGTTGAGCTGCCGATAGTCAATACACATTCTTAGAAATCCATCCGTCTTCCTTACAAAGAGGACTGGTGTGCACCAAGGAGACATACTCGGCTGGATGAAACCCTTCTCTACCAAATCCTTCAACTGCTCATTTAACTCCTTCAATTATGTCGGTTTTATTCTGTAGGGTGGAATAAATATAGGTTGTGTGCCTAGCATCATATCAATCCCAAAATCAATCTCCATGTCTGGTGGGATCCCAGGGAGCTCATCCGGGAAGACCTTCGGAAATTCATTCACAACTGGTATAGAGTCAAGTGTAGGTGACTCAACATCAGTGTCCGTAACCCGGACCAAATGGTAAATACAACCTTTGCTTATTATCTTTATGGCCTTAAGTTAAGAAATAAACCTACCCTTCGGCACCACATTATCCCACTTCCATTCGATAACTGGCTCATTTGGAAATTCAAATCTAACGGTTCTGGTTTGGCAATAAAGCTTAGCAAAACATGAATAAAGCCAGTCCATCCCCGTTATTACATCAAAACCAACCATTCCCAATTCAATGAGATTGGCCATGGTATCCCTACCACGTGCCGTGATAACACAATCCCTATAAACCCATGCGGCCACAATAGACTCACCAACCATAGTAGATATAGAAATGGCTCATGAAGATGTTCCGGTTCTATCCCAAATTCCATAGCACATAAGGAGTGGCATAGGACAAAGTGGAGCCGAGATCAATAGGTGCATACATATCATGAGATTGGACAGTCAATATACATGTGACAATATCTGAAGAAGCCTCTAAACTCTGATGGCCCTTCATAGCATGGAAATGGTTGGGTCCTCCCGAACTCTGTGTACAACCCCTAACCGCACCATGCCCTGCGGGTGCTGGAGTGCCTCGAGCTGGAGGAGGTGTTGTGGATGTAGTAGCTGTAGAACTGACCGGCTGTGTCGCACCCCTGCCCACACCCTGGCGGGACGAACGGCAATCCCTCTGAATGTGGCCTCTCATCCCGCCCCTATAGCATATGGATAGGTCCATGTAGCATATCCCAAAGAGTCTCTTCCCACACCTAGCACATGGGGGCCTCTGCTGCTACTGGAATCTCCCACCAGGTCAACCCTGTTGGTAGGATCCCATGTTGCCCTGACCGGGCCTGAAACGGCTCCACTGTTGCTGACTAGGCCCTGATGGTTGTGCACTAACTGAAGACTGGGAAAAAGACTGGGATGGATGATATGTCGTACAAATGAGAACTTTTGACACTAATTACATAGACTTTAGCTCATCTTTTATAGCATTATAAGTCATTTCTTATGTAGTTTCGGAGTTTGCAAGAGACCAATTAAAGAACCAAGATCCATTATGCGGTCGCATAACGTTTGTGCGGACCGCATAGTGATCGCATAATGTTAAGAGAATTCCACTAAAGATGATTATGCGATGTGTTATGCGGCCGCAAAAGTGATATGAGGACCTCATAACCAAAAAGTGAAGGAAAATTTGGAAGATTATTCAATCAATTCGGTGGTGGAACTGAAGATCTGCGAACCGCGAAAGCCTTCTGCGGCCCATTCTCCGGTCGCAGACTCTATCTGCAGGGTTATTTTTGTTAATTTTTACCATGACTTTTAGACCATTATAAATAGAATGATTATGGTTTTTTTGTTGGAACTTGTCTGACAGAAAGAGGCTACACTTAGAGCATTGAATGCACCATTATTTTGGAAGCTTGTAAGAGAAAATCCAAGACTTTGTCTATATTTGTAATCTTCATGACTTTATTTATTACATTATTTTTGTATTCTAGTATGAGTAGCTAATTTTAAATACTAAGGTTGTGAATTCTATGTGGGTGTAATGTTAATAGGTGTTCATCATTGAATATATATATATATATATATATATATATATATATATATATATATATATATATATATATATATATATATATAATGGTTGGTCGATTTCTATTCATTTCTCATACTTTATTTGTAGTTGATGGTTGCAAAAATTGACTAGTGCCAATTCACTCTATCTTTACTTGGGAAAGTGGGTTAGAGTTTGGTAAAATTGAATAGCAAGAACTCAAGGCTTTAAACCTTGTTTAATAGAATCTCTTAGGGATAAGTGGGTTCTACCTGGCATAAATTGGTTGTTCTTAATTGTTACTTCTTTTTTATTTGGGAAAATCATAAAGAGGAAATACTATCAAATTATTGGAAAATATTGGGTAGTGATTTAGGAATCATTTGCATATCAACGGATATTCTATTAGAAATATATAATATGAACACTGTTAGCATTATATTCCATTGATGGAGGCACAACCTTGGTTTCTAAATCAAATTAATCAAATCATCTCAACGAAATAGCTTTTCTCGACAATTCACAATTACAAAACACTATTTAAACTAACAGAGTAGAATTACGACTTAAGTCAAGTTTCGTACTATTTAAGTAACCATTTCACACATATTCCCTTTGGAATTTGATCCCAACCTAGATGGGTTATTATATTTGACATCGATCGCCCTGCACCATTTATATAGGTGTAATTTGAGCGTATAAAATTTTGGTGTCGTTACCGGGGAATACGGTTTTGTAATTATTAACTAGTGTGTGCTTTACTTGACATCTTCTTCTATTCCACCACACTTTGCTTCTTTTGCTTGGTGTAATTAGGTAAACATGGGCGAGCCGGAAGAAGATAATGTGTTTGCGGATATAAATAAGTATATTGAGGATACAAATGTTGCTGTCCCTCCAAGAGTTGATGTTGCCACCTTCAAAGTGGAACACTGTCTAATCATCATGCTAAAAGCAGAGGGGCTCTTCCGAAATTCCACCGATGATGATCCGACACAACATCTCAGAAATATTTTGGGTGTGTGTGTAATGCACAAGCAGAATCATGTCTCGGATGATGCCCTAAGGTTGAGAGTGTTCAAGTACTCTTTATCTGGAGAGGCAAGGCAGTGGATCCAAAATCTACCTCCGAATTCCATCCACACTTGGCCCAAACTTGTCTGAGCTTTCCTAGAAAAATGGTTTCCACAAAGCAAGAAGTCTGAACTCCGGGATAAAATTTTCTTCTTCAAGCAATTACCGGGGGAGCATCTACATGAAGCATGGGATAGATTCAAGCTATTTTTAGTGAGGTCGTCGAATCATGGCTTTTCGGATAATATTTTTTTGGAAAAGCTTTACATGGGCTTGGATCCTATGGATCAATCCATAGCCAAAAATGAAGCGGATAGATCCTTTATGGATAAAACATTTACAAGGGTCAAACAAATCCTTGACAAGATGGCAGAACATAACCAAGCTTGGCACTCGAAAGACACCACGGGTGGAATTGCATATGGTACTCCTTCCTTGACCAACATGATTAAGGAGAACCAAGAAAGAGATCAAGTAATTTCCGGGCTTGCCACCAATGTCAACGTGTTAACGAAAATGTTCACTAAAAGCCAAACAAAAAAGGTAAATGTTGTGGAAGATGTGCAACCCATGTCAAATGAGGAATACGAAGAATAAAATTATGTCAACAATCCTCAAGGAGGATATCAAAGACAACCCTACCAAGGTTCAGGACAACAACACTAATGGAGGTCTAACCCGCAAGGGAAAGGCAACCAACAGAGGCGAAACGACCTATGTAGTTCAAAGCAAGGAAATTGGAGTAACAACAACAATAACTTTTTAAATCGGAGTTCAAACCCCTATGTTCCACCAAAGGGACAATATTCTAACTCTCCGTATTGGAAGGAAAGTTCTTCAAGTGAGTCCAAGTTGGAAAACATGCTCGAAGGAGTATTGAAAAATCAAGAGAGATCTGACACTTCAATGAAAAATATGACTGAGCGTGTGGGTTCTCACACCGTAACTGTTCAAAAATTGGAGATGCAAATGAGGAGGGATCTTTCAAAAGATCAAAATCCAAAGAAAAAAGGCACGCTCCCAAGTGATACAATTGCAAACCCAAAAGGTAGTGGGAGTGGTCCAACTTCTCATTGTATGGCAATCACAACTCGAAGTTGGATTTCAGTGAACATTTTCGTCAACACGTTGACATTGGTGGAAAGCTCGGAGACCCATGTCAAATGAAGAATACGAAGAAGCAAATTATGTCAACAATCCTCAATGAGGATATCAAAACCAACCCTACCAAGGTTCAGGACAACAACACCATTGGAGGTCTAACCTGCAAGGGCAAGGCAACCAACAGTGGTGAAACGACCAAGGTAGTTCAAATCAAGGAAATTGGAGTAACAATAACAACTTTTCAAATCAGAGTTCAAACCCCTATGTTCCACCAAATGGACAATGTTTAACTATCCACATTGGGAGGAAAGTTCTTCAAGTGAGTCCAAGTTGGAAAACATGCTCAAAAGTGTATTGAAAATTCAAGAGAGATCCGACACTTCAATAAAAAATATGACCGAGCTTGTGGGTTCTCACACCATATCTGTTCAAACGTTAGAGATGCAAATGAGGGATCTTTCAAAAGATCAAAATCCAATGCAAAAAGGCACGCTCCTAAGTGATATAATTGCAAACCCAAAAGGTACTGAGAGTGGTCCAACTTCTTATTGTATGGAAATCACAACTCGAAGTTAGATTTTAGTGAACATTTTTGTCAACACGTTGACAATGGTGGAAAGCTCGGCGACCCATGTCAAATGAAGAATACAAAGAAGAAAATTATGTCAACAATCCTTAAGGAGGATATCAAAGACAACCCTACCAAGGTTCAGGACAACAACACCAATGGAGGTCTAACCCGCAAGGGCAAGGCAACCAACAGTGGCGAAACGACCAAGGTAGTTCAAATCAAGGAAATTGGAGTAACAATAACAACTTTTCAAATCAGAGTTCAAACCCCTATGTTCCACCAAAGGGACAATGTTTAACTCTCCACATTGGAAGGAAAGTTCTTCAAGTGAGTCCAAGTTGGAAAACATGCTCGAAAGAGTATTGAAAAATCAAGAGAGATCCGACAGTTCAATGAAGAATATGACCGAGCTTGTGGGTTCTCACACCGCATCTATTCAAAAGTTGGAGATGCAAATGAGGGATCTTTCAAGAGATCAAAATCCGAAGCAAAAAGGGACGCTCCCAAGTAATACAATTGCAAACCAAAAAGGTAGTGAAAGTGGTCCAACTTCTCATTGTATGGAAATCACAACTCGGAGTGGGAAACTACTTCAAGGAGAGAATGAACAAGTAGTCGAAGTGGAATATTTTGAACAATAAGTCGAGGCATAAGTTGAGGTGCCAATTGTTGTTGAAGTTGAAAGACTCTCGAAGAAGATGAGAACTCAAGAAGTGAACCATGAAAAGGTGAAGGAAAAGGTAATAGAGGCACCAAAAACTCTAGCACCAATTCCTAGACCCCATCCTCCTTTCCCTCAAATACTTGATAGAAAGGTTGATGATAGCAAACTTGAGAAGTTCTATGACATCCTAAATCATTTATTGGTGGATATTACATTTGTGGAAGCATTTTAAGAGATGCAGGGTTTTGCTAAGTATTTGAAGGACTCTATCACTAAAAAGAAAACCACTAAGAATGAAGTGGAGAATGTGACTCACCGGGTTAGTTCCATCATTGCAACAACCGTCATCCAAAAGAAAGAGGACTTGGGAGCCTTCACCATTCCATGCACTATTGGATTGCGTAATTTTGCACGAGCCCTTTGTGATAATGGGGCTAGCATAAACTTAATTCTCCTTCCTATTTACAAGAAAGCGGGACTAGGTATGCCTAGGCCTACAATTATGTGGTTGCAAATGGCCGACCGTTCAATAAAGCGACCAGTGGGAATAGTTGATGATGTGCTTGTGAAAGTGGGGAAGTTTATCCTCCCTGCCGACTTTGTTATTCTCAATTGTGTTGTTGATAAAGAGATCCCTATAATCTTTGGGAGACCATTCCTTTCTACCAAGAGGGCACTCATGGACTCGGAACGAAATGAGATCAAGTTCCGAGTTAATGACGAAGAAGTTACCTTTCAAGCGAGTAAGGGTACGAAATTGCCACATGCATACGAAAGTATCTTAGTCATTGATATTGTTGATGAGGTAGAGGATGCAGTCGATGTGAAGATGGAAGAGGACTAACTTGGTGAAGCATTGGCGGCTATTTTGGTGAATTTTGATGGTGAGAACATGGAAGGATATATGGAATCGGTGAATGCACTGGAAGGGAATGGGTCATACACTTATGCACCAAAGAAGCTTTCTCTTGACTTAGAGAATAGAGTCAACCTCCTGCTAAGCCTTCAATTATCGAGCTGCCGTAACTTGAGCTCAAGCCACTTTCGCCGCACTTAAGGTATAAATTTCCTGGCTCTAATGAAACTCTACTTGTAATTGTTTCTTCTTTGTTGAATGATGTGCAGGTTGAACACTTATTGAATATCTTAAGAGAGCACAGACAACCCATTGGTTGGACTATAGAGGATATCCAAGGTATTCCCGTCGGAATTTGTGAAAACAAGATACAATTGGAGCAAGAGATAAAACCTAGCATGGAGTATTAAAGAAGGTTAAATCCTTCAATACAAAAGGTGGTGAAGAAAGAAATCATAAAATGGTTGGATGTCGGGGTTGTCTACCCCATTGCTGATAGTCCTTGGGTGAGTCCGGTACAATGTGTGCCAAAGAAAGGAGGCATGACCGTGATTCAAAACGACAAAAATGAACTCATACCAACGAGGACGGTGACCAGGTGGAGAGTTTGCATGGATTACCGTAAGCACAATAGTGCTACTTTCAAAGACCATTTCCTTATGCCCTTCATTGATCAAATGCTTGATCGGCTAGCAAGAAGGTCATTTTATTTGGATGGTTATTCCGGCTACAAACAAATCAACATCGCCTTAGAGGACCAAGAGAAGACGACATTCACATGTCCGTATAGGACCTTTTCCTTTAGCCGGATGCCATTTGGGCTATGCAATGCCCAGGCTACTTTTCAATGATGCATGATGTCAATCTTCTCAGACATGGCGGAGGAATTCTTAGAGGTATTCATGGATGACTTCTCTGTAGTTGGTGATTCCTTTGAGCATTGCCTTGCCAATCTTAGGCAAGTGCTCAAAATATGTGAGGAAACAAACCTTGTACTCAATTGGGAAAAATGTCACTTCATGGTGGACGAGGGTATTGTTCTTGGCCACAAAATTTCCAAGCGAGGCATAAAGGTTGATCGGGCAAAGATCGAGATCATTTCCAAGATTCCTCCTCCCACTTCGGTAAAGGGTGTTCAGAGCGTTTTGGGAAATGCTGGTTTTTACATGTAATTTATCAAAGACTTCTCAAAAATTGCAAGTCCCATGTGCAAGCTCCTTGAAAATTATGCTAAGTTTGAGTTCGATAAGAAGTGCCTCAAAGATTTTGAGGAATTGAAAGCAAGGCTCACCATGGCACCTATTATTGTCACACATGATTGGCCTTTTCCATTTTAACTCATGTGTGACACCAGTGGTGTAGCTATTGGAGAAGTACTTGGTCAACTACATAACAAGATTCTTCATCTTGTCTACTATGCAAACAAGACACTCAATGGTGCACAAATGAACTACATTATAACTGAGCAAGAACTGTTTGTTGTTGTCTATGCTTTTGAAAATTTTCGAGCCTATTTGTTGTGATCCAATGTGATAGTCTACATCGATCATGCTGCTCTCCGCTATCTTATGGAGAAGAAGGATGCTAAACCAAGATTGATTAGGTGGGTTCTTTTGTTATAAGAGTTTGACTTTGAAGTCAAAGATCGAAAAGCAATAGAGAATCAAGTTGCGGATCACCTATCTAGGCTTGAAGAGGCAGGGAGACCAAAAGAAGATCTTAAAATTAATGATGCCTTCCCAGATGAGCACTTATTGGCAATATCTAGAACCTCCACTCCTTGGTATGCCGACATCGCTAACTTCTTGGTTAGTGACCTTTTTCCCGATGGATAGGAAGCTTATCAAAAGAAAAGGTTCTTGCGGGAGTGTAGGCAATACTATTGGGAGGAACCCTTTCTGTTCCGGATTTGCACTGACAACATCATTCGGCATTGTGTTCCAGAAGATGAGGTAATTCAAATTCTCAAAGCATGTAATGACTCTCCAGTTAGGGGTCACCACGGTGGAAATCGTACTGTGAAAAAAGTGCTTGAATGTGGTTATTATTGGCCTTTGCTATACCAAGATGCAAAACAAATGGTCAAGGCATATGATCAATGTCAAAGACAAGGGTCAATTTCTAGAAAGCATGAGATACCTATGAACTTTGTGATGGAGGTCGAGATCTTTGATGTGTGGGGGATAGATTTCACGGTTACGTTCGTAAGATCTTACGGCATGACATATATCTTGGTGGTAGTAGATTATGTATCCAAATGGGTTGAAGCAATTGCCTTGCCGAACAATGAGGCAAGAAGTGTAACTTCCTTCTTGAAGAAGAATATATGTACTCGGTTTGGAACCCCAAGGGTCATCCTTAATGATGGTGGTTCTCACTTTTGCAACAAAGATTTTTCCGGATTGCTCGAAAAATATGGAGTTAAGCACAAGGTGGCCACCCCTTATCATCCTCGCTCAAGAGGTTAAGTTTAAGTCTCCAACCGGGAGATCAAAAACATACTAGCAAAAACTGTTAATGCAAACAGGACCGACTAGTCAAAGAAGTTAGACGATGCATTGTGGGCCTATCTAACGGCATTTAAGACACCCATTGGCACTTCACCTTACCGGTTAGTTTTTGGTAAGGCTTGTCACTTGCCAGTGGAACTTGAACACAAAGCCATGTGAGCATTGAAAAGTTAAACCTTGACTGGACCGAAGTTGCTGATCTAAGGAAGACACAACTCAACGAGATGGAAGAGTTTTGTTTCCATGCCTACGAGAAAGCAGCCATGTATAAAGAAAGAATGAAGTTTGTTCATGACAAGAATATTTTGAAGTGGGAATTAAAATCCGGTGACTTGGTCTTACTCTTCAACTCAAGATTGAAGTTCTTTCTAGGAAAACTTAAATCCAAATGGTCAAGCCCGTTCAAAATTATGAGTGTGTCTTCCTATGGTGCTATTGAATTAGGGTCCGATAATGGGACTCGAACTTTCAAAGTAAATGGCCAAAGAGTCAAGCACTACCTCAGAACTAATGGAGAAAGAAAACTGGTAGAACAATTCGCACTCAAGGATAGTCCTGTGCCAATCCCCACCAATCATTAGCCAAAATCGGGGCAATATCGTCGTGTCGGGACATTAAATCAAGCGCTTTTTGGGAGGCAACCCAAAAAGCGGTAACATAAAAAAAATAGATTTTAATTTTGGTAGGTTTATTTATGAGTGTTGGACAGTTTGACATGTGTATTAGAATGCAGGCTACCCAAAATACAAAGAGATAGGATGCAAAGGCAGAGGGAAAATTAAGGAAAGCAGGTTGAGCTCCAGCTGTTGTTCTGCAGCAACTTATGCGAACGCATAAGAGGTTTGTGGACCGCATAAAGATCACAGAATTAGGCAGAATACCAGTCTAATTGGACTTTAAAAATGCGTAGGATGTTCAAATTTTGCGGCCCGCATAAACATTCTGCGACCGCAGAATGCGTCGCACATATGATGCACACCTTAGACGCAAACCCTTAGGTAATAAAAATGACTCTTTCTCTTTCCTCCTGCCATCTCTCTTCTCTAACCTCGAGCACACAGACACAAAGAATAATACAAAAGATATCACATTGAGCAAAATAGCAAGAAATTGAACTGAAACGGATCACCTTGGTCGCGAATTTACACCAACTTGGCTTGTTAAATCATTTGTCATCTGGTATGTAAATTTACAACGTTTCTCCTACTCAGTTTAAGTAAAAATTATTGTGTGCTTTCACTCACCTCATTCTCCCACCTCATCTATGATACCCGTCTTTATTTCCCCAATTTAGTTTTTTTATCTTCTGTACAGGGAATCAACTTTGGGGGAATATATTTACTATGGTTAAATTAACTATGGGGGACCGTATTTTGGAGTTACTGATTTGAGGTCTAGGGGTTGGTAACTTGTGTAAGGCTAAGCATGAAATCGACCTCATGATTGAGAGTAAATTTGTCTATCACGAGTTGTGATTTAGCTACGTAGTTTTGCACATAATATTGCATGTGATGGAAAGTACATGGAGAAGACAAAGTCTAAGACCGCAGAACTTGTTTGCGGTCCATATAGTGATTGCAGAATTAGGCAGAATCAACTTAAGTTCAAGATGAAAAATGCGATCGATTTGCGGTCGCACACTTGTTCTGCGATCGCACACTTGTTCTACGACCACTTCTGCGGCCCACATAAGTATTTCTTCCGACATATCAGTCTTGTTCTGTGTTATGGTTCGTGGTCCGCAAAGTTGATATGTTATCGCATACCAGCTCGCAGAACAATTTGTTTCTCTCATTTCTATGCCAGATGTTACACATTCCCTTCCTTATACTAATTCTTCAATTAATTGGCAGGAATGGAACTAAAGAAATCCTTAGCATCGTGAACACCCACCACTTGAGGAAAGAGAGGGATTGCAGCTATAAGCCCACAATCACAGCAATCCCAACACAAATGTCCTAGCACATCCATAAATTCATCCGAGCCTACCTCTCAATCTGAAGAGAAGGAGGCACAGCTTGACCTTTTACCACCAGTTGACCTCCAGACTGAAGCACGCAGAAAGAGTGATGAGGATCTCAGGTTTAAGATTCCCAGCTCTTGGACTCTGTACAGATATGGTCTGGCAAAGAGAAAGATCCTCGAAGAAAAGCAGCTGAGTTTGAACAGTTTTAAAGAATACTATCCCCATGTTCTAGAAAACATCAAAAAGAGGAGAAGTGAGTTCTTCACTAAAGTTCCGGGAGAGTACAACGAGACATTTGTTATGGAATTTAATGTTATGTATGCTACATCCAGGAATTCAGAACAAAAGAGAAATCGTCAATACTTGAAATCTATCTTAGTCCGGGGACTTGAAATACTTTGTGATTCCCCATCCATCAATGATGTATATTTCGAAGAGTGGGAGCCAGGCATGGCAGAATATAAGGCAAAAATTGCAAATAAGGAATCTGAGCGTGCTTGGATAGCCTCTGTCATAGCCAAAGGAACGCCGCCCTGGATTGCACCGCGCTAGAAAATTCACAAGAGGGATTTCACCCAAGAGGGCCGGTATTGGCTAAGTTTTGTCTGTTCTCGTATATTGCCTATGAGAAATGAGACCGACATCAGTTTTGAGAAGGCAATCCTTATCACTTGCATCATGTCGGGTATCAATATTAATATGGGAGAGCTTATATTTCCTGAGATTGGGATCAGGGCAAACCAAAAAGAAACCTCGCTCCCTTTTCCATGCTTAATCCATGCTCTGTGTAGAGACGCGGCATTTACTCCATTCCCCAAACATGACCATATAGAAAAATTTGTTCAAGACATTAACATCACCCGGATCAATGATGCTACGGATAATGTGGTCGAAGATCCACCAAAGCAATCACTCACTCTCCCTCCGGCCACTTCCATCTCAGCAACATCTGCTGCCTTATCAGTGCCAGACACTTCTTCGGCACGTGCCACATCCATATCCACTCCCAGACCAGCCATTTCAACACCATCTGCATCACTGCCTGCACTCTCCAAGCTTGGTCTACTGGCACAACATGCAAATGCCAAAGTAGACAAATTGACGAAAGAACTTCCATCTCTCATTCGACAAGCATTGGCCCCACTCCAAACCTCAGTAAGTAATCTTCAAAAGCAACATCTATCATATGAGGATTGACTCAAGCACTTTGAAGCACGCCTCAAGAAGGTTGAGCGAGGAGGAGTTGGGGACATGCCTCAGCTTAAAAGAGATGTAGCTGAGCTCAATATGGAGATGCATAAGATGCAGACACTAGAGTTTGACCACCCATTTTCTGGTGGAAGGGGAGCAGGGCATCGGTACCTCCCATGTACTAAGTCTTGATTTGGATTTCACAAACTTCCCATCAACTGAGGAGGCACACGGTACTGACATCTCATAAACTCCGGGTTCCGTTGCACAAAACAATGATCATTCAGATGAGGAATCTGGAGAGTCTCGTGAATAAACCTATGAGGAGCGGATATTTGAAGAGAGTGATGATCATAGGGATAACAGAGGCAAACAGGTTGTTGTTGTTACAAGGGAACTGGAGGTTGATATGTAGACATCTATCGCACATTCACTTGCAGATATGGCTGCCAGAGCTACTACCACAACCACATAGCTTTCATCGGGTAAGGCCAGCAGCTCACAGGTCCATGACCCGGCTCCGCAACAGGCGGTGCTTCCTACTTTGGTCTCATACATCGCTGCCCAGTTAGATGATCCACCCACTACCTCCACAGTTTCAGCTCCAGGCTCCACAATCGCCTAAGATATTCCAAGCGTCTAGTGCGCCCCACGAAGCTCCTAAACTTTGTTCTTATTTTGTTTTTAATGCATTGGGGACACTGCATGTTCTTAACTTGGGGTGGGGTATTCGACAGACTTTTGCAACTTGTATATAGACTCTTAGTCCCACTAGTGTAGATTTGTATATAGTAATGAATTCCCCTTGGTTTTTCTTTGAGGGGGTTTTTTTCCAAGGTGTAATAGTAGAACCATGGCCGTGGCATAAAACGTTTTGATTTGTTTGGTGCTTTTGTTCTATATTCAAGCATATGATAAGTTTTTGTGGAATAAATTGCACCCTTCAATTTTGTGAATAAATAGTTAGTCATTCTTGTGAAATCGAGGCTCGCTCTTTGACTTTGTGCTTACTTAGAATCTCAAATATAATTTGATGAAGCATTGAATTGCCTTGTATTCACTTGAGAGCTAAAATCATGCCGATTTGAGCAATTAATGCATTGTGAGTGGTGAAAATTTATGTAAATAATGCATATGCTCAACTTGTAATGTCTAGAACTTGCCTGGTTGGTTCCTTAATGCAAATCTCATGTTGCTGATTGGGTGT
This sequence comes from Nicotiana tomentosiformis, assembly GCF_000390325.3. Lineage (NCBI taxonomy): Eukaryota > Viridiplantae > Streptophyta > Magnoliopsida > Solanales > Solanaceae > Nicotiana > Nicotiana tomentosiformis. The sequence goes on along the minus strand of NC_090819.1, from coordinate 98,581,870 downwards.
CGAAATGATCTTAGGCTCTCTTTGTGATTGCTAACTAGTTCTTGACCAAATTTACCTCCCTGGTGCATGTATTATCCTAGTTATCTCACGTTGAGCCTCTAACCTTTTATTTGGCTACTACATTATAAACCTTTACCCTTTTGTGAAATAATTCCCTCGTTTGAACCCGTCCCTCCTTGAATGTTGAGAATGAAGCTAAAAGTCTAAGTTAGGGGTGTTGGTATCAATGGGAAAATGGAGAAGATGTTCATTCTGTGTAGAAGCAAATACCTCAAAATTGTGTTAGATGAATAAACTCAAGCTCCAATAAATTAAAAATAAATAAATAAATAATAAGAAAATATATGTATATATATGTATGGAGTTTTGAGAAAATTAGAGAGGTACTTTAAGGTGGTTCTATGTTGGCACTAGAGGTCAATAAGGGCCATGTGGTTTAAAAAGAAGTAAAATGCAAAAAGTTCATAAAACAATGTGTGCGTGTAGCGTTCAAAGAGGGTATAGTCACTATATTCTCAAATATTCATCCAACATGTACCGAAGCCTACACTACAACCCTTGAAAAGTCCTTTTTAATCTACAACCAATTATTCCTGGGGTAGTAATAAGTTAAAATAAGGGCAAGCATATGGACTGATACTTGTAGCACTTAGCCTTCTTTTTTAGTACAAAAGTGTTTGATTATATCCCATGTACATATGTGTTGAGTTGGGGATTTTCTTTGATGTGAGCATGCATGAATTGCAAGATTTAGCAGAAATTAGGCTTTTTAAAGTAGGATACAAGTGCATATCTAGCTATGAGTAGCACTCTGTCACTGTTCTAGAGGCTCGAAGCTCACAAACTGATTATTCAAACTGTTACATGATATGTGTCCTTAAAGAAGAGCGAATATAAAAGGGGGTTCTATGCTTGTTAGCTAACAGTCAGCACCATCCATAGTCATTGTTGCTTTGTGATCAGTCGGAAGTAGATTAGCATTTGGTCAATTGATATATATTATTTCTTGTTTGTTTCCTGAGGGAAAGCAAGAGTCTAAGTTGGGGGTGTTGATATGTCGTACAAATGCGACACTTTTGACACTAATTATATAGACTTTAACTCATTTTTTATAGCATTATAAGTCATTTCTTATATAGATTTGGTGTTTTGTAGGAGACCATACTTGAAGAACCAAGACCATAAAAGAAGATGTCAAAAACCTATGAAAGGCAGAAATGCGGCTGGTCTGCGGCCACAAAAGTGATGTGCGGGCCGCAGACTCATCGCAGAATGAAGCAGAAAGGTCCAGTTGCTGATAGCCAAGTCTGCGATCCATTATGCGGTCGCAAAACGTTTGTGCGGACCGCATATTGATCACATAATATTAACAGAATTCCACTTAATATGATTATGCGATGTGTTATGCGGCCGCAAAAGTGATATGCGGACCGTATAACCAAAATGCGAAGGAAACACTGGAAGATTGTTCGATCAATTCTGCGGTGAAACTGAAGATCTGCGGACCGCGAAAGCCTTCTGCGGTCGTAGAATCTATCTGCAGGGTTATTTTTGTCATTTTTTTACCATGACTTTTAGACCATTATAAATAGAATAATTAGGGTTTTTGTGTTGGAATTGGTCTGACGGATAGAGGCTACACTTAGAGAATTGAATGCACCATTATTTTGGAAGTTTGTGAGAGAAACTCCAAGACTTTGTCTATATTTGTAAGCTTCATGACTTTATTTATTACATTGTTTTTGTATTCTAGTATTAGTAGCTAATTTTAAATACTAAGGTTGTGAATCCTACGTGGGTTTAATGTAAATATGTGTTCATCATTCAATATATATATATATATATAATGGTTGGTCGATTTCAGGGAGTGCGACCAGCCCTCAACCGAGATAACTCGGTCGAGCAAGCTTGTACAATACCTTCTACCCGAACTCACTCCTGAATAAAGAGAAGATCTATTTTATTAATTAGACAATGAAGAGGATCATGTGAACAACACCAATTCATTATCACTAGTTACATCATTTATAAATCTCAAAATACATACATTTTCATAGTTTGAAGTGGAACATATGGTACAAATACAACCTTACAAGTTTGACTCTCCCAACACCAACATACAACCCATACTATGTCTACGGAGCCTCTAATATATACAAAAGAGTATATGATAGTGTCGGCAACAAGGCCCCGGCTATACCTCAAAACATAATACACAAGGAACAAAAGATACATGACCCCGAAATAAAGTGGGGCTCACCAAGTCAGCTGGGAAGAGGGTATACCGCTATCATTGATCAAAGCCTCTTGTTGTGGAACCACCTGCATCTATTAAAGATGCAGTTCCCCCGGTAAAAGGGATGTTAGTACATATGGAATAGTACTAGGATGAATGAATAAACACCCTCTCAGTAGAACAAGTTATAAAACAAGGAAGAACAATCATAGCATCAATGGAAGCCTCAAACAATACCAAGAAACCAAGTTGGGAGCAAGATAAGATTTCAAGTAAATTACATATATTAGGTTGGGAGATGTTTAGCACCGATATACCACCGCAATTTTGGCATGGAGTTCGATCACGGCCCGATTGGTTAGTCCGTCTCACCCAAATACATCAACCACAATCACAATCACTATAAAGATCTCAATCATTGTCTCAATCACAATCTCAAGCACAATCACCACTATGTATGCGGCATGGAGTCCGATCTCGACCCGACCGGCTAGGCTGTCTCACCATAAAGCCATGTGGATCGACATCACCCTTTTCTAGCAATCATCTCATCCCATTTAAGGGGGATAATATCATCACATCAATCTCATACCAAATAAGGGGAATAATCACAATACACACCTAACACGTGTAGTTTTGGGGTTAGGTCATTTCAACTTACCCTTCCTTGGTGGCTAACAATACTCCCAAATGTTTATTATATAACATTTCATAGTCATTTCCTTATCTTTTCATTTAATTGTCACTAGTGGCCACAATTGTAATATCATTCTTGGCACAGTGGCCGTATTTCTTACGCCATGATCACCCCTTTCACTTTCAAACATCATCATGGATTAGCAACAACAAATCATCTCTAATCACGGCCTTTAGTACACATATGAGCAAATAAGAGTCTTAGAAACCTTAGGTTTTTTTCCACAATTTGGCATAATAACTAGCATTTGAGACATAATTGAATTCATAATATTTTGACACATGGTCACATTTGAATACAATCTCGAAGGATAACACAATATGATAAGAGCATTCGGTATACATTTTGAGCATATAACTTTTGACACATAGTTTGTTCGGAAGAGTCAAGTTTATAAGAAACAACTCGGAACATGAGACATAAGAGCTTGATCAAATCATAACTACAACTTACAAGGACATCATGGATTCAATTTTACATTTTTTATGGTTTATTAAGCTTTGAATTAACTCATGCAGGTACTGAATCGAAGTCAAATCCAAGGATTAGGTCTAAAAGTATGTGTTGCACTTTTTTTTTCCCTTCGACCATTTTTTTTTTCTAAGTGGGTTTTAGGACAAGGTTTTCAATGAGGCAACAATAAGTGTGCTACCCTAGTTTTCAAGACCCTGTCTAAGACCGGAGACTACATATCATCCATATCAGATTGATAGTATTCGAGCCCTCAAAATTTAGTCTCGAATACTAGGGGGCTATCACACCCTGAGTCAAGAACCAAAATCCTAAATTCAGAAACATAGAAGGTGTAAGACCCCGAAAAGTTTCACCTAGAATTCGGGCTTTCGTGGCGCCGAGGTAGAGTAATGTGATTGAGTACGGACTTTGTGGGTTGTACTGTACATCAGGAGTTGACTGAATCATTTTGCAGACCATGGCATTTTTGCGGTCTACTATGCGACCGCGGAACCACTTTATGGGCCGCAGATCGGCTGCAGAGTGATACAGAACTTGAGTTAATTTTGAGGACCATTATGCGGCCCATTATGCGACTGCATAACCATTTTGTGGGCCGCACAATCCATCGCATATCCATCATGAGAAAACTTCGGAATGAGGTTCTGCGGTCCATTATGCGATCGCAGAACTGATCTGTGGACCGCAGAATTGATCTGCGGACCGCAGATCCATCGTAGACCTGTCCAGCCCTGTCCAGTTTTTGGGACCCTTTCTGCGGTCCCTTTTGCGGGCGGAAAACCTATTTTGAGGACTGGTCTATAACCGCAGACCCGACTTCGTAGAGTTTAAGTATTGGAAAACTTCACCCGTTCCCATTTTTATAAAAACAACTTGGGGTTTATTTTGGTTGGTTCTAACTGATATTTTAGAGAGGAAAGTTTTCTAGAGTGAGAGGGGGATTCCTAAGCTAATTGTTCATCAATCTTTGCTCAAGACTTGGATAATTCACAAGGAAATCGAGGACTTAATGTTGAGGAATGTAACATTGCATACCAAGAACCCGAATGACGGAAAACTAGGCCCGAACTGGGAGGGACCGCACATAGTCAACGATATAACCGGGAAAGGCGCGTACCACCTCGAGTCCGGAAATGGTGTACAACTACCCAACAATTGGAATGAGGCACACTTAAAGAGACACTACTTCTAAGGTATGAACACATACTTGGTAGTGTCGAAGGTTTGCCCTTCGATTGTAGTATCTTCTCATTCACTACTTTTGAGACGCTAACTAGACTAGGGCAGCTTCTCGCCTTTCGTCTGCTATATTTAGGCTCCTGCCCATGGCCTCGTTGTTCGATGTCTCAATAGCATATTGGAATCTTAAGCTCGGTCTTCCCACTTCTACCAGAATCAAAGACTCTACACCGTAGACTAAAGAGAATGGTGTTTCACCGGTACTTGACTTTGAAGTTATTTGATATGCCTACAGGACCTCGGGTAGGATTTCGTTCCACTTTTGTTTTGAGTTGGTCAATCTTTTCTTCAACTTCTGCAATATAGTTTTGTTTGTTGACTCCCTTGACCGTTTGCACTCTGGTGGTAAGGGGTCGATAGAATTTGTTTTACTTTTTGATCTTCGAAGATCTTATTGACCTTGCCACTGATGAACTGTCTCCCCTTGTCACACGTGATTTTGGTCGATATTCCGAGCTGGAATATTATATGATCCCAGATGAAGTTGATGACCTCCTTTTCTCTAACTTTCTGGAACGCATGTTCTTCAACCCACTTGGATAAGTAATCAGTCAAAAGTAAGATATATTGGGCCTTACCGGGTTACAATGGCAAAACGACCTATGATGTCCATTCCCCATTTCATAAACGGGTAAGGGGAAAGGACTGGGTGAAGCATCTCCTCCGGTTGGTAGATCTTCGAGGCATGCCTTTGGCATTTGTTGCATTTTTTAACAAATTCCTTTGCATCATTTTCCATCTAATTACAGTAATAACCGGCTCTAATTAATTTCCAAAGCAGCAATTCTGCCCCTAAATGGTTTCCGCAAGTACCCTCGTGGATTTCCCTCATCAAGTAATCGGTCTCCCCAACACCCAATTACCTCTCTAACGATCTTAAAATTATCTTCGGTATAGTTTTCCTTCAACTAAGCTAAACTTGGAAACCTTAGTTCGAAGGGCCCTTGATTCTTTGGCATTCGATGGCAATTTCCCTTATTGAAGGTAGTCTATGTATTTGTTTCTTCAATCCCAAGTCAAGCTTGTTGAGTTTACCTCGGCATGGCCTTCCTCTATCACCAAGCTCATCAATTGCACTACTGTTCCGGAATTAAATTCATCAGAGTAGACAGACGACCCTAGATTAGCCAATGCATCGGCCTCGTTATTCTAATCTTGGGGCACATGTTGTAGAGTCGGTTCCTTGAACTGATGTAACGTTACTTCTAATTTATCCAAGTATCTCGGCATCCGGTCTTATTTTACTTCAAATGTTCTATTAACTTGGTTAACAACGAGGAGGGAATCTCACTTGGCTTCGATTACCTCAGCCCCCGGGCTCTTAGCCTGTTCTAGACCTGCAATCATAGCCTCATATTCGGCTTCATTATTAGTCAAATTCACAGTTCTAATAGACTGCCTTATATCATTACCCACGGGTGGTTTTAGTATGATTCCCAACCCGGACCCTTCCGCATTAGAAGCATCATCCGTAAATAGGGTCCAAACCCCTAAGCTGGTCCCCGAGGCAAGTAATAATTCTTTCTCCACCTCGGGGATCAAGGTCGGTGTGATGTCGGCCGCCAAGTTTGCCAAAATCTGAGATTTTATAGCTATTCAGGGTTTATACTCAATATCGTACCCGCTGACCTTTACGACCCAATTTGCTAGCCAATCTGAAAGCTCAGGTCTATGCATGACATTCCTTAGTGGATACGAGGCCACGGCACATATATGGTGATATTGAAAGTATGGTTTTAGTTTCCTAGATGCTCTTTATAAGGCAATAACTAATTTCTCTACGTATGGATACCTCGTTTCCGCATCACCTAGGGTTCTACTAACAAAATAGATAGGAAATTGCGTACCTTCTTCTTCCCGGACCAGAACACCACCTACCGCTACCTCGGAGACTGCCAAGTAGAGGTATAACTGCTCGTTAGCCTTCAGGGTGTGCTGCAAAGGAGGACTTGATAAATATCGTTTAAGATCTTCTAAATCTTGTTGACATTCTGGGGTCCAAGAGAAGTCGTTCTTTTTCTTTTAGTAACGAGAAGAATCAATGTCTCTTATCCGATGACCTAGAAATAAATCGGTCCAATGCGGCTATCCGCCTGGTCAGTCTCTGTATTGCCTTGACGTTGCCGGCCACGGTGATATCTTCTATGGTCTTTATTTTATCTGGGTTGATCTCTATTCCTCGGTTAGATACCATAGAACCGAGAAACTTATCCGAGCCGACTCCGAAGGCACACTTCTCTGGGTTCAGCTTCATGTTGTATTCCCTTAGTATGTCAAAGGTTTCCTGCAAATGTTTCAAATGGTCCTCTGATCTCAGGGAATTAACTTGCATATCGTCAATATAAACCTCTATTGATTTTCCTATCTGTTCCTCTAACATTCGGTTAACTATGCGTTGATATGTGGCACCGGCATTTTTTAACCTAAACGACATCACCTTATAACAATAAGTGCCAAACTTAGTTATGAAAGAAGTCTTCTCTTGGTCACCCGGATCCATCCGTATTTGGTTGTACTCAGAATAGGCATCGAGAAAACTCAGCGTCTCGTGCCCAGCCATTGCATCGATCATTCGGGCGTGCCTTATTCAAGTCCTTATAATCTACACACATTCTAAGCTCGTTTCCTTTTTTAGGTATGACTACTACATTATCTAGCCAATCCGGGTATTTAACATCCCGAATGGAACCTAATTTTAAGAGTTTAGATACCTCGTCTTTGATGAATACGTGCTTGAATTTGGACTGCATCCTCCTATTCTGTTTGACCAGGTGGAATTTCGGATCCAAGCTCAATTTATGAGTTGTTATCTCTGGTGGGATCCCTGTCATATCTAAGTAGGACCAGACAAAACAATCGGCATTAGATTTAAGGTAATCAATGAATTTTTTCCTTAGCTAGGGGTTAATCCCGTGCCCAAGTATACCTTTCTATCCAGTAGGTGCTTGATCAATATGACTTATTCCAGTTCCTCGATCGTCGACTTGGAGGCATCGGTATCATCGGGTGCTACGAAGGATCTCGGGTCCCCAAAGTCATCTTCCTATTCCGTTGGGCATTCCTTATGTTTTTTCGGCACGATCGGGGTCGGGATTGGTGGTTGCTATTTGGTTCCTTTCTCTTCGACTAGTTCCCCACTTTTTCATGTCGTACTTCCTCGACAGCAAACATCTCCTTTGTGATCGGTTGTTCCCTGTAGACCATTTTGATTCCACTTGGGGTTGGAAACTTCAATGCTTGATGCAAGTTCGACGGCGCCGCCCTCATGCTGTGGACCCGTGATCTCCCGAACAAGGCATTGTATCTCATATCCCCCTCTACTACATAGAACTTTGTCTCCTGGGTGGTTTCGGCTGTGTTGACCGATAGGGTGATTTCGCCCTTCGTGATCTCGCACTCCATATTGAACTCGTTTAATACTCGAAATGTTGGTACGAACTGATCCAACAGGCCTAGTTATTCCACGACTCTCCATCGGATGATGTTACCCGAGTTACCTGGATCAATTAATACACGCTTAACTCGAGATTTATTAATAGTTACAAATATTACCAGTGAATCATTGTGAGGTTGAATGATTCCCTCGGCGTCTTCGTCGCTGAACGAGATGGATCCCTTCAAAACATAGTTTCAGGTTCATATTTCTCTTGTGATAGAAACTTTGGTACGTTTTATCATTGACCCTTGTGGAACATCTGCTCCTCCAATGATCATGTTAATCACATATTGAGGTTCTTCTAGCTCGATTTTTTTGTTGCCGTCCCTATTTTTGAAATGGTTTTTGTCCCGCTCGCTTAGGAATTCTCGAAGATGCCCACTATTGAATAGACGAGTCAGTTCTTCTCTTAACTATCTACAATCCTCGGTTTTGTGACCGTGAGTACCGTGATATTTACATATCAAGTTGTGATCCCTCTGTGTGGGATCGGACTAGAGTGGCCTTGGCTATTTGGTCTCCTTGATGCGACTGATGGCTGACACTATACTCGATGTATCCACGTTGAAGTTATATTCTAATAGTTGGGGAATCTCTGCCTTCGGGTGATCTATCGAAATCGTTTCTATTCACCAAACCTCGGTTGTTTTGACCATGTTCTCCTCTCCTATCATTCTTGGTCGGGTGGCGATTGGATCTGTTTCCCCTTCTATCCGAGCTGATCATCCTCGACTTTGATCTTTGACTGGTACCTGTTGTAGACATTGGCCCAGGTGACCGCAGGGTATTCTACCAAGTTTTGCATCAACTGTTAAAAATAAACCGAACTTCGGGGGTTGAATCCTTGAGTAAATGCCTAAACAGCCCAAGTGTCTACAACCGGAGGGAGGTCCATCCGTTCCATCTGGAACCTCGACACGAACTCTCTAAGCATCTCGTTATCCCTTTACTTGACTTTAAACATGTCTGATTTCCTCGTCTCAATTTTGATAGTGCCGGCATGGGCTTTAATGAAGGCGTCTGCAAGCATAGCAAATGAATCAATAAAATTTTGGGGTAAGTTATGGTACCATATCATTGCTCCCTTGAATAAGGTCCGCAAATATTTTCAGCAACACCGACTCGATCTAGTCGTCCTCGAGGTCGTTGCATTTTATTGCACAAGTGTAGGAGGTCACATGCTCGTTTGGATCTGTGGTTTTGTTATATTTGGAAATATCGGGCATCCGTAACCTTTTCAGAATTAGCTTCGGTGTCACACTTAGGGGAAAGGTTTCTGAACGAACATTTTGGAATCTGGTCCCTTCAACATTGGAGGCGCTCCCGGGATTTGATCGACCCTCAAATTGTAAGTCTCCACCCTCTTGTCATTTGCCTCTATCTTCTTTTCGTCGGACTCCACCCGTTTTGTCAGTGCTTCGAGAATTTTCATAACCTTAGAAGTTTTCCCAGGTCTGAACCCATCTGGTTCCGTTCTTTTCTTCGAGTATCTTCTCCAACCTGCTTGGGTTGGCCAACGTTCTGTGTGTGATGTTGACTCTGCATTTGTGTTATTGCCACTTGCTGAACTTGTAACATCTCAAAAATTAAACGTTAGCTAACTTCATCACCTCCCCTTTCGGGCACTTCTAGAGCCGAAACCCGAGGTGCCCATGAATGTTGTTTTCGGGATCAGTCGGTAGGTTGATATTGATAGCAACTTGTGAATTGACGTCGTCTGGGTCAGTAAATGGAACGCCATTAGGGTCGACAGGGGGTACGTCGTTGCTTGGTACCACGTTATTATTTTTACCGTGGTGGCCTGAATCGGCGTCAACATTCAAGTGAGCAGACTGAGAATTTGACATTTTGTATAATTCTGAAATTAGACTTCAAAGAACAAGTGAAAAATAGGGTGTGTTATAAAGATTCATATTAAATCACCACTACTATCCTTAGCCCCGCGGTGGACACCAAATTATTTACCCTTAAGATGAGTAACAATTAAATTTGTACGCAATTTAAAGGATACGTGATTTAATTTAACACGAGTGATCTAAGAACAACAAGTAATTAAATTAAAGGAAAACAAGACGATCAAACCAAATATATAAGATGAAATAGTTAGGCCTGGCATTAGGTTTGAACGTTAGAATCGGTTCGGATCGAGCCCTCGATATGGAGCTCGGTTGTAATTAAAGAGATGAATAGCTGAAGAACACTTGAACAATAGCTAAAGACAAAAGTAAACTTTTTTTCTTTGTTATGCGTGTCAATCGTGGTGAAAAAATGAAAAGGTTATTCCCTCTATATAATAAGGGAGTTTCAATCCTAGTACAAGTCTAAATAAGGTAAAAATCCTTTTCTTCTAGTAAAACACGATTCGCCGTTGATATCAAGCGTGATCCGCACCGTAATATCCGGTTGATGGCGGATATTTCGGCTCCCCGTTCGTCCTCTCTAACCGTTTTCCCTTTAACCTCGATTCTTTGTTCTGCTTGAGATAGATTCTTCCTATGTTTGGCCATGCCCAATTCTTGACGTGTCATTCGTCCCCCCGGACTCTGACTTGTGGGCGCCCTCGACTTTACCCACGCCAGCGTCGAACCACGTTATCTCTTCTCTTCATCAGGAAATCGACTTTAACCCCAATTTTACCCGTACACAACCTTTAACCTCTAGCATTGCTTCCTGTAATTTTTCTTCGACATATTAGAAAAACTGAGGAACTTTTATGCATGTTTGTATGGTTTTACCACTTTCCAGCACAATATTGCACATAAGATACAAAATAGGAAATACTTTTTTTTAACAAGAAAAATAGGCATACTTCTAAAGAAGATAATAAAAGTTATTTTAATCACCAAAATATAAAAAACACCTGCATTATTGTACCCTCAACTTCCTTTAGATATACAGGGGCGAACCCAGTAATTTTATTTATTTTTTTGCCTAAGGGCTAATATATAAATAAAATCCCAAAAATGGGTCCAATGCTTACAAGATGTCCAAACCAAAATAGAAGTTGCATGAAGCTACTAGCTATTAAAAAAGATAGAAAAGCTAAAATCTAATGAACTAACTATTACAACATGATAAGTTGAATGCTTCCTTCTCCTATTAGTGTATGTGAATCCAATTGTCATTGGCAAATACCAAGCAGCACCTATCAAGCTCTCACAGGCGCCAGGGTATATTGTCCATAGGCTAAAATGAATTCCAAACATCTCCACCGCAGAGTTGAAGTCCGCATCGTCCTCCAAGTGTCACTACTATATGATCTCCATATGCAGTGGATTAATTTTGTTCAAGTATTAATCATGTGCTCACTCATCAAGATTAATGTGTAGAAGAGGAGCCTGGCTTTAGGCAGGCTTTGCAAGGCAAAAGCCAGGCTTGAGCTGGCTTTAGGCAGGCTTTACAAGGCAAAGGCCAGGCATGCGCTGGCTTTAGGCAGGCTTTGCAAGGCAAAAGCCAGGTATGAGCTGGCTTTAGGCAGGCTTTGCAGGCCAAAGGCCAGGCATGAACTCGCTTTAGGCAGGCTTTACAAGGCAAAAGCCAGGCATGAACTGGCTTTAGCCAGGCTTTACAAGGCAAAAGCCAGGCATGAACTGGCTTTAGCCAGGCTTTACAAGGCAAAAGCCAGGCATGATCTGGCTTTAAGAAGACTTTGCAAGGCAAAGGCCAGCCTGTGCCTTTTGTGATCTTGTGAGCTCAGATCCTTCCCTACTAGAACCTTTAATGTAGACATCATTCAAAACATTGCTAAACCATCCTCATATTGAGCTTGAAAGCATGCTAATACCACTGAGAAATGATTCAACAATCTCCAAAAATACCATATGATGGGTTCAGCATCTTCCTTAGCATTTGGACGTATCAGTTTGTTCAGAGTCCAATCTTGTGAAGCCATCAGTCTGGGGTTCTTCTCTTTTCTATCCTAATCCTAAGGTTAGATGATTGAGATTTGTCTAGATTGATCAACCTCCTCCCTGCACTAGGCAGTTCAGAGAATGAATGAAACTCAGATGTACCTGCAAAAGAGAACACAATGTTAGCTATAAAATCCGCCACTGAGTTGCCTTCTCTGAACACATGTTGAAAGATCACATTGAAGTTGTCCTTCATCTCTATAATTTTCTTCACATCCTGTGCAATTACCCAAGGAGGATCCCATTCCCCTTTTATCGCCTTCTTCATCACCAATGAATCAGTCTCCAGTATGAGAGGGTGAAAATCATGCTCCACACAATATTCCAACCCTTGAAGAATAGCCTTAGCTTCAGCCACCATATTAGTTGTAACTCCCAGGTCTACTGCCCTAGCATACACCACATCACCTTCATCATCCCTCACATAAAAGCCTAGGGAGCTAGGTCCAGGATTGCCCTTTGAAGCTCCATCAGTATTACATTTGTACCAACCATGACAAGGAAGCTGCCATATTACTCTTGTAGTGATCAATATAGGTTTATATCCTTCAAAGTATTGAATCATGTCTGGCCATAACAATGAAATATTAGGGATCCAAGCATACCTCACCCTTCCCAGTTGATGCAATGTCCTATTTATCTCATGAATCACCCTATTTGTGGACATTGAACCACCATGTTTACCTGCATTTCTTCTCTTCCACAGCTCCCAAGTGATGATAGCTGGTACTGCTTGAAATAGTGGCTTTAATTTCGGACAACACTGAGCATACCACCAATGCCTTATAATCTGCTTCAATTGAATCAATTGCACAGAAATTCCAGCAACCCCCATGAACAAGTTCCATACCTTAGAGGCAGTAGGACTTGTGACAAATATATGCTCAATGGATTCCTCTTGAGGCTGCTGACAACACCAACACCTAGACATCACCATTTGCCCTTGCCTCCTCCACATGTCATCGATGGCTATTTTCTGCCTCCACAATCTCCACAAGAAGAAGGATATCTTGAATGGCAAACCTTTAATCCACATTAACTTGAATTCCTGATTAGGATCTGCCCTATGCCTTAATATTTGCCAAGCACTGCTAACACTGAACTTGCCTGAAGGAGTTGGCATCCAGTATGGCTTATCCCAATATCCCTCACTGCCTTCATAGTGCACATTTAGCCTTATATGTTCTGCAATTTACTCATTGAAAGTTTGATCTAGCAGCTGATCATCCCATGTTTCCCCTTGCCGCAGTTCTTCCACCTCCTGAAGACCTTCATTGATTGGAAAGTCTTCAGGCAATACATGATAAAGTGCACCCAATCCAGTCCAATTTTCATGCCAAATATTAGTTGTTCCACTCTTCAATTCCCATACGATCTCATGTTCTACTTCTTCCCTAGCATTCAGCATTTGTCTCCAAACATGAGACCTTCCCCTAAAATGCACCACAGTTGGTGGCTCCTTCTTGCAATACTTATTCCACATAAAATTAGACCACAAAGATTTTGTGGTCCTAAACCTCCACCATAGTTTAGCAAACAGTGCCCTTGAGACATCATTTAAGGACCTAAAACCTATCCCCCCTTCCTCTTTAGGAAGGCAAAGATTTTTCCATGAAGCTCAGTGTCTGCTTCTCCCTTCTTCCTTTGTGCTCCAAAAGAACCTAGCAAAAGTCTTATGTAGATGCCCCAGGATGCTGTTTGGTGGATCAAGGACTGATAACATATGAACTGGAATACTTTGCAATACACTAGAGATGAGTGTTGCCTTTCCTCCAAATGACAGCAGTTTTCCTTTCCATGAATGCAGTTTAGCCTTCACCTTCTTGATAAGCTCCTCATAATAGTCCTTCCTCCTTCTAGTGTAAAAAATAGGACACCCTAGATATGTGAAGGGGAATTTACCTCTTGCAAATCCTGTAATAGCTCCAACTGCCTGAAACAATCCATTAGCAACCTTTGAATACATGTAGTATGAACTCTTATCTTTGTTGATCATCTGACCTGATATCTTCTCATAGTTCCCCAGCACTGCCATAATCTTGCTCAAAGAGGGAGGATAAGCAGATGCAAAGATTATCGTATCATCAGCATACGCCAAGTGGTTTAAATAATCAGACCACTTAGGCATTCCAAATCCCACAAATGACTTGTCTTCTAAAAGCTTATTCAAAGACCTGGAAAGTACCTCAGCTGACAGAATGAACAATGCTGGAGATAGGGGATCCCCTTGTTTCACACCCCTTGTCGACTTAAAGAACCCTGAGGACTGCCCATTCACCAATACTGAATACCAGTTATTTGACATCAAGTTCCACACCATGTTGATGAAGTGTTCAGAAAATCCCATCTTCCTTAGCACATGCAATAAGTACTTCCATGAGACCCTATCATAGGCCTTAGCCATATCAAGCTTGATCACCACTTAGCTGGCTTTCCCCTTAACCTTATGTCAGTGACAATTTCTTAAGTCAATAAGATGTTCTCAAATATACTCCTACCCTTTACAAATCCGGATTGATTAGGAGCTATTAGAGATGGCAAAAAAATCTCCAATCTGTCATGTAACACCCTAGACAAAACCTTGTTAATGAAGTTGCTCAAACTAATAGGTCTTAAGTCAGAGAAGGTCTCGACTATAGGTTTCTTGGGCAGCAACACTAGATTGGTGTGAGTGATGGATTTAGGCAATGCAGCTCCTCCATAGAAGTGTAGCACTATGTTGTGTATATCAGCACCAATAATATCCCAGCATGTTTGATAAAACAAGCCAGTGAATCCATCAGGGCCACTAGCACTCTCCCCACTAAGCTCAAAAACTGCTGACCTTACTTCTTCAATTGTTGGCAATCTGCTAAGTTCCAAATTATGATCAATAGTGACCATTGAAGGTACATTATTGAGCAAGGGAAATTTAGAAGCATCGCCTTCATTTGTGAACTGTTTTTGATAGAAGTCCACTGTAGCTGTAGCCAATTGCTCCTGGTCTTCAATCCATACCCCACTGCCACTTTTGATCCTCTTCAGTTGCAATTTCTTTCTTTTGCCATTGACATGGTTGTGAAAGAAACTTGTATTCCTATCTCCTTCAGCAAACCAATTCATCCCTGCTTTTTGCTTCCAATATTGCTCCTCAATATTCAAGTATTTCTTCAATTCAGATTGAGCCTTTTGAAGCACAATCCTATTCTCAGTTGTAGGCTCTTCTTCAAACAACATCTCCTTCAACCTAACAATGTCCTCCAAAATAGCCAATTGCTTGAAGATATCACCAAATGTTTCCCTATTCCATTTTGAGAGTGCTGCCTTCACCCTCTTGATATTCTACTTGAATATCAAAAACTGATCCCCTATGAAATCAGCTTCCCAATTCTGCCTCACCACATCCATAAATGTAGCATGCTTTGTCCAAAAGTTCAAGAATCTGAAAGGCTTGACAAACTTGGTTGTTTGCACCCCACATGTCATTACCAATGGTGCATGATCTGATCCAGTTCTGATTAGATGCTCAAGTTCAATAGTTGGCAACATGTTCTGAAACGGCAAATTCACAAAAATCCTATCCAATCTCTTGAATATACACTCGGCATTGGATCTCCCATTCCACCATGTGAATGGACTTCCTTTGTAGCCTTGCTCAAACAAACCACAAGAGTGTACACAAAAAGCAAAATCCTCATATTCAGGAGGGTGTACTGGAAGTCCCCCTATTTTCTCATCTTCATGCAATAACACATTGAAATCCCCTCCTACCAACCATGGTAATTCCATATCACTTGCTAAATAATACAAGTGATCCCACAAATCCAACCTCTCCATTGCTGAACATTTTACATAAACAAATGTCATCATCATGTGCTGCCCCAGGTCATGGTGAAACACTCTCACAGTCACCTGTTGCTCAGTATCCTCCACTAATTCCCATTCCACCACCGCATCGAAGAACAACCATATTTGCCCATTAATATTTGTATAAGCAGTCTCCATATTCAACCTCATTTTATATCTCTCAATGAGTCCCTTCTTTTGAAAAGGCTCCATCAATGCAACTACACAAAAATTATGCTTCCTATTCATATTGATCATCCTAGGAAAGGCATGTTGTGTATTCACAGACCTTATGTTCCATATTAATGTTTTGACCATCATCTAGATAGAGAAGCTGCCCTCTTGGGCATTATTCTTGAAAGTTGTGGTGGATCTTTACTCTGATTCTTCTTAGTTTTTTTACCTCCTTTAGCACTAGTTGTGGGTGATAAATCCCCTTCCCTAGCCACTTGTTTGAAGTTTTCGGCAGTTGATTCATCATCTCCTTCATACTCCATTGGATTTTGTCTCAATAAGTCTTCATCAATTGGTGTCACATTGTGTGTAACTAAATCATGTAAATGTTGTAGAGGAGTCTTAGTTAGAACATTAAGATGTAGTTGCATGGTTTGATCAGTGCCAGATTCCATAGGCACTTCCTCTATTTTTCCGGATGCTCTTGGAACAATTGCCCGCTCATCAGCCTGTTCATACTTCTTGAATTGTAGCTCATGGACATATGCCGGAACACCATCTACATAGGCCACAATCTCTCCAGTGGCTCTAAGGTTGGCTTTTACTGTAGCTGCCTCATCAGGTGAACCTGGTTTTAGGCCTGGCGTCGCCAACCTATCGCCAGGTGAGCCTGGCTTTAGGCCTGGCGTCGCCAGGTGAGCCTGGCTTTAGGCCTGGCATCACCAGCCTATCGCCCGGTGAGCCTGGCTTTAGGTCTGGCGTCGCCAGCCTATCGCCAGGTGAGCTTGGATTGTTGTCCTTCTTCACCTTGTCTTCTATTGTCTTTGTTTTGCCCAGCTGATCATTCTTAACCTCAACTGCATCGCTCCATAAGACCTTTGTAGAGTTTACCTCATCAAGATCCTCCATCCGCCCAGAATCTTTAAAAGTTTGAGATGGAATCGCATGACAAGATTTGTTTGTGGTCATATTGAGTTGTTTTAGCTCCTCTTTGCTAGTCCCAAACCTTCTATGAACCCAGTCAATTGTGGACTGAACCCCAGAAGGAGTAGGACCATCTTTAGAACTGAAGACTGGTTTTCCCCCCACCAAAACCAGTTGGTTGTTCTCGTTTATATCACTTTGTTCCTCCTCTAATACTGCAAATTTAATCCTTGTTTGTCTGATCTTCTTCGACCTCCATCAGTGCAAAGTTATTGTGCACCTGTTGTACACCAGCATTCACTGGCATGATTGCATTGCCAGTTTTCCCTTGTACTTGGGTTTTGTTATTTTTGATGGTTCCCCGATTATCCCGAACTTCCTTCCACTGTGCACCTACGTTCCCGACTACTTTTTCACTCGTGAGAATCATTAAAGGGGTAATGTGATTTTTGGTTTTTCCTTGTTCATCAGCAGCAGAATTCCAGTTGTTCAACTCAGCAAGATCATTCCTTTTCTTGTTGCTTCGATTCTCAATAAGCTCAGTAGTGCAAATACCAACATTCAATTTCATCATGTCCTTGTAGTTTACACTCCTTACAATATTTTGGTAGCATGTCATACTGAATTCTCACCCATTCTGTTCGAACACCACTAGAAGCTTCATCATCAATATCCAATCGCACCTTTTTAGGTAGTTCGGCCAACAAATCAACAAGAACTTTTACTCTTGCGTAACTCGGCCTAGTTTTGTTTGTAGTTGCCGCGTCAAGACACACTGGCCTTCCCACAGCTGTAGCCAAAGAAAACAGAGTTTTCTTTACAAAAAAGGTAGGCAGCAGTCCAGAAAAAAAAATCCACGCCATCGCCATCGGAGTTTCTTTACCCGCCTTAAATTTTGCATCATAGATAAGAGTACGCAATTGGTATTCGTACCCATCTTTGGCTTTGATGTAGTAGTACTCTTCGATGTGAAATCGAGAAAATCTTGCCATAGAGTTAATCTAATTAACACATGACGATCTCTAAGGAATCCGATATTAGACTCACCTTTGATACCACATTGAGTTGGAATTATTCGGCGAAGCTCGTGAATCTCCGGAGAACCATATGAAAGCTTGCCAACGACAGCATATTGGAGGCCTCCAATCACGTTCATTCTATCTACTTCTGCCTCTGTGAATTTAACCACTGGTTGGCCATTCAAATACATTGCTCGTCGCAGTGGAATGGGTTGAATTGAAGCTGCAGCAGTAGCCATCGCTGGAGGATTTAAAGAATTTGGTTTCAAAATCTTCAAGTAATCTAGAGGAGCTGGGTTGGAGTTAGTTGTTGTATGTTGTTGTGCAATGCTGGGAGAGGGCGGACCAGCCGGAAAAGCTGGTTGGTCGCCGGCCATTGTGGCCATTGAAGCCTAAAGCTCCAGCTTTGTCCGCGATGAACAGTGACGATGTCACTGTTCACGGTACTGTTTGGCACTTTTCACTGCTACAGTGACGGCGGACACTTTTTAGGTTTTCTGCCCCCGAGAGATATCGGGATTTGCTTAGAAGAAAGAAAGATTTTTTTTCCAGTAATTGTTTTTAGATCTTGTAATTGTGCTGAAAAATTTATTAAATATATATAAAAATTTAATTATATGCACAGTAACTAAAACAAGTTATGAGCCAGTAACAATTCAAAATCTTTAAATTTCAAATTCTAACTCCATTCATTAAATAATCTTAAAAAATATAGCTTTTGTACACTGAAACAGCCAAAACAGAACGGTACCCAGTCTCCCCTACACGTGGCTGGCATCATTACTCAAATCTGAACATAGATATCGTTACACCATAAAGTTGCTCAAGAAGTACCACTTTACGTACATATATTACCAAGGACGTACTGAACCATTTTGGAACTTGCAATTATGGTAAAAGGAAAACCAAAAGAAACTTAAGGGAATATTAGTAGCATCTTTCCCTCTTTGGTATGTACTATGTAAAATGTAGGTGCGCTCCTTCAACAGGCAAGGAGACAAAAAAGAAAAAAGAAAAAGAGAACTATCTCAAACTGTGGACTGCACGCCACATCATCCTACCCAAAGGAGAGGAGGAAAAAGGAAAAAATAAAATAGAGAAATATATGGAATTTTTAATGTATAAAAGTACTTCTACCTCCCAACCCTCAGTTCCAATTTTGCTACAGGATTCATAACTACTACTCACTGCAAAACAAGGTTACATCTGGCTTTACTCAAACTTTTTAGCTCACTCAAACACTTCCCTTAGATCTGGCTCTATTCAAACGTTTTTCACCCAAACATGCCGCATTTGTTCGACTGTGTCAATAAGCAGTTTGAATCTTTGATTGGATTGCAGTTCTTCCATTTTCCACTTCGTACCGCCAATGGACCAGCGGCGATTGAACTCGAAATGAGATTTTTTGTGAAACTTGCCTTTGAGGCAAATCCTACACTTGAGAAAAATAAGTTAGAGTAAAGATAAGGGCGAGTTTAGAATTCAACTATTGAGCCACCTTCTAGGTTAAAGCTCAAGGGCACAAAATTGTGTGGCCCAAAAACCTTGAGGTAGCCTAGAAGAGTCAGACTAAAGCGAATAATACCTTGACAGTTAGGTTTAAACTGTGAAACACTTTCGTACATCAATTTTTTTATATCCTTCTTCAAATTATAAGTCACGCCACTCCTTTTTTTTATTAATAAACCAAACCTCTACTAATTGAGCAATACTTACATTTAATTAATACCATCAGCTATTGATGGTTCTTCTAAGATATAAAAATAATCTACTTATGGGATTGTTCCTTATCGGAAGACAACAAAAAAGATCAAGTGAGGATCCAATTCTATGGGCAGTACCAAAAGACAAAAGAATCAGTGTATACCATGTACAAAAATTCCTCCTTTCTTTGTACTTGACAGGAGGCATTTGAGCTTAATTTGTCAAGAAAATAGGTTCCAATTGCATATTTGGGCAGATTTGCAGATGAATAAATGATAGCTTCCCCCTCTTCTACTCCCCATTTAGCAAGAACATTGGTGACTCTTCAAAATAGAACAAAGAACTCGTCGCTGTTTTGATAGTACAACTCATCGCTGTTTCAGCTGCACTATCGGAGGCTCTAAGCAAGTCAAAATAACCACTAAGATGCTTTCTATGCAAAAGATAAACCTTGAAAGAGTGGGTTAATGGCATATGTAGAAAGGAGTAAACTGCTTCAGGCTATGGACACACATGTTTCCAAGATTAACCTGAGAATTAAACACCATTAACCTTAAAATCAACCGGCCCGCCACCACCACAATGTAACATGGGAATAGTTACCATCAACTAGTATTGCTAGAACTTGGAAGTAACAACAAAAACATTTGCAAACTTTTTGATAATTTGTGAAACCTTGGCTTTCGAGTCTAACTCAACCCCAACACCCAACAGTTAGCTTATGAGTTGCGAATTATTTTTAAGAATAATAAGGATACAATTGCTCAAACATTCTCAACCAATATGGGAATCTAATATAACATAAAAGCACATATAGGATAACCAAGAAATAAAGAAATTGGTCTGGCTGTGATACCATATAAATAAAAACAGATACTTGATTCAACTCAATCGCGAAAACTAATTGATGAAGTGAGGATGAATCAAGAAAATGTAAGGATACCACAACAAGTACACTCAACAGGTAAGGAAATCTAAAATAATCCAAAAGAAATATTGTTGCCCAAATTCTTGAAATAAGTAAACAGGCTTCTGGTCTAGAATTACAAAATAGGGAAACTACTTAGCACTTCACGAGTGTTGGAATTTCAATATGAAAGAGTCATACAAACAACAGTTCAGGCTAACGGTCAGTCACTTCGTAAAACAGGCACAAAAACTAGTAAATAAACTTTCATAAAAATGGCTTCACAAATACAACAAGCCAATAGCTTGATGACAGAACAGAAAAAAGAGATAAGAGAGGAACAAAGAACCCAGATTGACTTGTATATTAAAACTTGTATCAACCAAAAACGGAAGCTAAGCTTGAAAATGATGGATTAAACTAAACTAGAAATTAATCCATGGTTCCCCTTCCTATTGTACTTGTTTAAATCAAAAATAGTAATTAGTTTCCATGTTCATAAACTAACCTTGAATACTATTGGACACTGATCAAGATATCTAGAAAACGTTAATAGAGTACTAAATGGTTCCTTTTTACATTTGCGTGCGAATATTTTGTAAATAACATATTAGAAATTTATCTAAAGAACTGCGTAGTACTGTAGAAAGGATAATATAAAATCTTGCAGAAAATCCTAAAACTAACTAGGTAATGGATCTTCTTGAAACGCGAATACAAGAGTCAGATTGGGATAAATCCATTTAAACTAGAAAGGCAAAAACTATATATATCTTGATTTTTTCCTGATGAAAGTGCAAGAAATTATCAAAAGACCGTATAAACAATAGTAATAGAGAAAATGGTGAGTGATTAAGGAAACCACTAAAACATGAGGTGAATCATTTCTGCAGAAAAATATGCACACTAGTAAGATCTGGGGAGGGTACTGTTTACGCAAACCTTACACTTACCCGAAGAGTAAAGATACTGTTTCCGAAAGGCCATCGGTCGAGAAGACGAAAAGTATTATAGTACACAAATATACAAATAAATGAAGAAAAAGTTTATTAATTACCAGATCCACCATCAGTAAAACCCAATCAGCATGAATGAATGATCCTGAACAAGCAATTAACTCAAACTCATCCGATATATATATGATGAGTATTATTAGACAAATGCATGAAGCGAATGAGTATTATTAGACAAATGCATGAAGCGAATGGGATTCAACAACTACTATATACATAATAAGTAATTATGGACTTGTAATAAACAGTCTAATTTTTTCGATGAAAGGGTTATCCCTTCCGTCTCCTAGATCCGTCCCTGAGTACCTTTCCAACAATATTAGACGCTGAAAAAACACAGAAACGCACAACATAAAACAGAATGAAATCTAGAGAGAGAAAAGAAGAAGAGAGAGAGAGAGATTGGTGGGGGTGACAGATAGAGAGTGAGCACGCATAGCTTCAAGCATATAAATATATATCAATGCAAGAAAAGACCATGTGTGCTCACTCTCTTCTGTCACCTCCCTGTTATTACCCCAGCTATAGTTAACCTGAATGTTGGCTTCAATTCTCTCCGGCCGACAGAAGACATGAGAAAGAACCCTAGATTTTAAAGAATAGCAGCAGATACTGTTTCATTAGAATGGAAGAAAAGTAATTTTGTGATTTTGATGTGTGAGGAGTGATGGAGAGTCTCTTGGCCTTTATATAGCAAGACCCCCACTCACGTAAGGAATAAATGTGTGTTTATCTCTTTCTTTAAAGACCCTATCCCCAAATAGTATAATATACTCCTTCCGTTTCCCTTCGTAATCTTATTCCTTTTTAGCTCATTTCAAAAAGTATGACTCCTTTTATAATTTCAAAATATTTTAACTTAAAAGTTCTTATTTTGTCTTTAGTAAAAAAAATTATAGTAGCAAAAATATTATGATATACTTTCTCTTTTCAAATTTACTTATTCACGTATTAAAAATATTAAAAAAATTATTTATCTATTTTAACAAATTAAGAGAAAGACAAATTTTTTTTCTTGTTTACCCTTATCATTAATTACTCATTTTCAAAATTATTTTTCAAGACTCTTTGAAATGTTATCATTATGAGGGGGTTATAAGGTAAAATGCATATTATATTTATTATTTTTTAATGACGTAAAAAGTTCAAAGTGGACAATTAAAAGTAAACAGGGGAGTATTTTATAACACAACAATAATAACATACTCAATAAAGTTTCACAAGTAATTGCTGGGAAAGGCAGTGTGTACACAGACGTTATCCCTACCTTTAGCAAATACCCACCCATGGAAAATAATTACTCGCCCCTACCCATCTTTTTTTTTTTTTCCTACCCATTTTTTTCTTAACCCAGCCAAATGACTAAGTTACTAAATTGCCCATTCAAGCCAAGCTAAGTTAAGTCAAGTGGGTTAAAAAAATTGGAATGGGTGGGTAGTAAGTTAGGTAATTAGTTTTAATTGGGTAGATAAATATTGTAAATAGTTTTCAAATGGATAGAGAAGAGTAACTATTTTAAGCTCAATGAATATTTTGCATACATTGCTCATGATCTATTGCCACGTAAATTTATGTCTTATTTTAAGATCATAAGTTAAAAAGTTTTATTTTTCTTAAAATAGTGCTCAATCAAAATATATCACATAAAATAAATATAAAATAATATGTTTACAACAAAATTAAAACAAATTCTAAACTTGGTGCCAACACAAATAAATTCATAGACATTGATGAAACGGATGGACTACTTTGGAACTTCCCACAGTAGGTCTAAACATAACAGACAGGATATATGAGAGAGAAAAGATAAAAACCATTGAATTTGTTGATATCTTATTTTCCCAATAACTCAACTAACTAACTTGCCAGAGACCATAAATTCAAATTACTACTGTTGTCGATGCTTCTTGTAATTTTAAATATCTTTTGCCTTTTACGAGCAGCTTTATCATTGATCTTCTCTTTTTTCTCTTTCCTCTTTTGTTCGTTTTCCATGTATCTTTATTTGCCTAATATGGCCAGAAGAGGTTTCTCAGTTCATGACAGAAGGATTACAATTTCCATATATATATTTGTGATGAAGACAATATTTGTGAAAGCTGATGTTTTATGTCTTCTTTTAAACTGGACAAGTTGAATTGTAGCACGTATGTAATACTGTAGTTTTATACCGTAGCTGACCTATCCACAATAAGTGACTTTTTGACATTTTTATTTTGGTCCAAAATAAATATCTTTTTATATAATTAATAAAAAATTAATTTTATTTTTTCAAAATTTATCCTTATTTACATATCCTGATGTGCCCTTATTTGGCCTTTATTTCTCTAGAAGTTCGTATTTTTTTAAGAGGTGTGTCAAATACTAAAAAGTACTCCCTCTGTCTCATATTATGTGTCGTATTTTTTTTTTACACGTCTCTTAAGAAATATTAATTAGGAAAGGGACTGGACTATTCTGTCCTTATTTATGTCATATGATATAATCTTTGTTCGTTGAATATTATTCTATTTATGTGTTATCTCCATCTTCAAGAACAATTATTACTAAGGGTAAAAAGGAAAAAATAATCAGTTTTGTCTTGAACTTCTAAAATGACAGATAATTTGAGACAACTATTTTTAGTAACCACGAAGGTTAATATGAGACGGAGGGAGTAACTTATTATAGACCGGAGTGAGTACTTTCTTATTAGTTTGTTTTAAAAAGAACTCAACTTAAAAGTTTCTAGTTTATCAATAATGGTGTGCTTTTATAACCACGAAAATTTCATGACATATCTAAAATCATAAGTTTCAAATGTAATTATTTTGTTTTTTAAGTTCCATGTCAATTAAATTATGCTTACATAAATTAAAACGAATAAAGTGTAAGAAATACACTTTCTATCTTTAATCAACCTATTTTTTACTTAAAACTAGAAGAGCCCAAAATATTTGTTTAACAATAACAACAACAAATGTAGTGTAATTTTACAAAGTAAAATCTATTACGCAGATCTTATCCTTACCTTGTGAAGATAAAAACATTAAGTTTTATAGACGCTCGGCTTAGAATATTGTTCATGATGGATGAAATGATCCCTCTTGTATTTAGTATATGAAAGAATCAAAGCACCTATTTATTGGTAGTTATCTTTAGAATTTATGCATGGAATTTGACTTATTTCATTCCTTTTTTTTTTTTTGGTGTAAAATAATTATGATATTTATATGGATATAACATTTTTAAAATTTATGAACCTACACATAACATATCATATTATTTGTGTGGTTAAAAAAGTTTATTATTAAGGATAAAATAGAAAATATAAATTAAACGTTTCCAAAATTTTGAATTCTTTTTAAAATTAAACAAATTAAAAAGAAAGTGGGGATCACATAAATTGGAAAGTAGGGTGTAATCTTCTTAACAGTTCTTCAGGTTACTAAAGTAACTAGGGAGAGGGGTTTTGGTTTTCTGCCCTCATCCACTGTATTATTTATTATGATATTTATATACAGCATATGCCTAATGCCAAACCCCATACAATTACAAGAGATGAAAGCCTGGGTGAATGGATTTAATAAAATAAAATAAAAAGGTAATTAGGAGAGTACTACTACCCCTTTCCGAATCAAAGAAGATAAAAGCTATTCATATATACATCTAAGGCAAAAAAAGAACATACTGAAGAAAAGAAGAAGGAAGAAGGAGAAAATATTCGGTTAGTTGCACTTGCCACGACACATGATATATTCTGGTGAAAGCAGCTCGACTTCTACAAAATAACTTCTCCTTTTCTTTTATAATTTATAAAGATAAAGTTAAGTAGAAATAATTTATGAATATCTTAACCAATGGGAGATCGAAACATAGAGGTGCGCTAACGTGAAGCCACCAGAGGATCTTCTACTGTGCAAAAGGCAGCTTAAAGTATATATATGCTTTTTATACTAATTAAACAGTAACAACGGGAAAGAAAAGATAAAAAGGATCTTTGACAATTCTTTAGAAAAGATTTGTCCACTATGCATTCTATATGTCACGCACTCCTCTATTCCTTTCTAAAGTGTTCAATTCCACTTTGTGGGGGCTTAGATTTGATTACCTTATAAAAGACTTAAAATATTTTAAAATCTTGATTTGGTTGGTTTAATGAAGTAGTATTTGTTTCATCAGCACGCGTACCATCTAACGTAATCATATTATGCCCTATCTTGTTAAGTAACCCAATCATTAATCGATCTCTTAACCTCTTAATCAGTAATACTTCATCCATCCACTAACCCCCCCCCCCCCCCCCCCACATTTTCCCTTGGATTTTTCTTGTCGAGTGGTGTATTAGATTAGTGAGTTTTGTAGTGGCATTTTTTCTGTACTTTGATGTTAGACACTCCTCTAACAAAGAAAAGCAGTCTGGTGCACTAGGCCCCCGCTATGCGCAGGGTAGAACCGGACCACATGGGTTTATTGTACGCAACATTACTCTACATTTCTGCAAGACACTGTTTCCGCGGCTCACTTCATCGCAAAATAGTTTCAGCATTAATATTTAATAGTAATTAGATGTTTGTCATTTTTAAATTTTTGGCATAATATATCAAAAGCCAGTGGAAAAGTTATAAATTTTTCTAAGAGTGTTCAAACTTAATGAAATGAAAAAAAATTACCCAACAAAATTTTTTCAATATATTTTATATATCTCTAAAACCAAGTACCATTTAACCTATATATATATATATATATATATATATATATATATATATATATATATATATATATATATATATATATATATATATATATGGTGTAATGTTTCTTCTAAGGGGTGACCACCCTTAGAATGGTGTAGCTTTGCCCCTATCGATAACCCCTTTAACTTAATAGTATATTTTATTTAGACAATCGAACCATTGAGCTTTTTTCTCTTTACATAACAATATGGGCCTTAATTACCTCATCTAGTTAAACCAGAAAAGGAATAAAAAACAGATAGTTCAGTTTTAGAATAGTCCAAATGAGGAAAAGTTAGCCAGTGCTAAAGGCCAAGGGATCGAGTCAAAATTAGTAAGAATGTGATCACTGATAAGAAAGTTGTGGTTGGGATTCAGCCACTAAAAGAAAGTTCATTCCCTCTTCGACACTTATGCAGGAAACAACCAACACATTTCATCTTCATTTGGTAACGAAAGAAAATCTCCATTTGTTGCCGAAAGTGAAAGAAAGAAGATAGGATGAGAACATGCTACACCAATTAAAAAAATTCCATTATTCCATCTTTCCTTTTTCTACAACGTGCAATTTTATCATGTTCTCATCATATAGCCCATACCTCTGACATTGTCTTCTATAATATTTTTCAATGACAAATTCTTAATTGGTTTTCATTCAAGGGAATACAAAGCAATGAAAAAGACACCAAGGCATCAGAGAAGATAGGGTTTGTGGAGGACCTTGAGCAAAGGCAGGGTAGATACAAGATTTAGATTTAATCGATTCAATTTTTAGCTTTTTTAAAGTTAAATTTATTGTACCGTTAATATTATGGGTTTAAATCTAATACTTATTGAGATTTTAATAAGTTTTTACATATACAATAGTCATACTCTGTACGAAAGTCGGGGTTCAGAAAGACTATATGTTCACCTGCCTTTTATGTGGTTCAGAATTTTTTGGAACTAGGAGTATGAATTTAGAATCTGTTCGATTATGTGAGAAGAAAGAATGCGAATGCTTGAAATGGTAACAGTTGTTAAATAGACTAGACAATTCGATCCATCTTGTTGTCACGATCCAAAATCTATTATAGGTCATGATGGCGTTAGACCTCGCTGTCACGCAATCCAAAAATAATTACTTCGTGTGTACTAGCCCCACAAATAGAATTACAAGTAGGGCACAACATCGCAAGTACAACATGATATGGGTCCTAGACTGCCAAGCATAATAGTAGCTACACACGGACTCTCGTCACCTCGTGTGTACGTAGCCCCCACAAATAGAAGCACCTAAAGATTTGATTCACCTATGGGGTTAATTCCTTCATACAAGGTTAGAAAGGAGACTTACCTCGCTCCGAAGTTCCATAGCCGGCTCCCCAAACCTTTCCAACAACTTAAACCGATGTCCAACGCCCCAAAACTAGTCAATAAATGTGCAAACCCATAAAAATAAACTCTAATACTCACAACAATTCGATTTAAACAAATTTTCAACTCCGCTCGAAAAGTTGATAAAATCACCCTCAGGCCCACGTGCCTGGATTCCGAAATTTTTTGAAGATAAACTTTACCTATAACCTCACGAACTCAAATATATAATTTATTCCCAATTCAATGCCCAAATTCGTGGTCAAAATCCAAAAATACCAAATTCTAGGTTTTCTACCAAAAATCCCACAATTTTTACTAATTTCCATGTTTAAATCCTTATACAAACTATGTATTTAACCTATAATAAGTGGGAATCACTTACCTTGTGTTGCTTGATGAAATCCTCCCTTTGAAGCTCTCCAAAATCACCCCAACCAAGTGAAAAATGGAAGAAAATGGGCCAAGTCCCGCCTTTAAAACAATCTGCCCAGCCGACCTTCCAGATCTGCGGTACACCAGCCACACCTGCGGAAAATCCATCGCAGGTGCGGTTCCCTCCAATCTAGGCGAAATCCGCTTCTGCGGTCCTCCACGCGTTTCTGCGCCTTTGCATATGCGGATGCCCTTCCGCTTCTGCGACCCAGCTGCCCCTCTCGCATTCTTGCACGTGCGACACTTTACCGTATTTGCGACCTCGCAGGTGCGGACAACCCTTCACACCTGCAATTACTGTCATGATTCACCCAAACCGCACATGCGGCCATTTTCTCGCCTCTGCGGTCACGCATATGCGGTCAAACTTGCGCAGGTACGATTACACTAGAACTAGTGCACTTCAGCCATTCCTTAAGTCCAAAACTTGCTCCGTTAACCATCCGGGACCTACCCGAGTCCCCCGGAACCTTAACCAAATATACTAACATGTCCCAAAACACATTACGAACTTAGTCGAGCCTTCAAGTCACATCAAACAACGCTAAAACCATGAATCACACTCCAATTCAAGCTTAATAAACTTTAGAACTTCAAACTTCTATATTCGATGTCAAAACCTATCAAATCACGTCCGATTGACCTCATATTTTTCACACAAGTCACATTCGACATTACGGACCTACTTCAACTTCTGGAATCGGAGTCCGACCCCGATATCAAAAAGTCCACTTTCGGTCAAACTTCTCAAAAACCTTCAATTTCTAACTTTCGCCAAATGACCCCAAAATGACCTACGGACCTCCAAATCCACTTTCGGACGCGCTTCCAATACCAGAATCACCATACGGAACTATTCCCAGACTCGAAATCTGAAACGGACATCGATAACATTGCAATGCACTTCAACCCAAATTTATGAAATTCTTCCAAAATACCAACTTCCATAATAGGCGTCGAAACGCTCCTAGGTTATCCAAAACTCGATACGGACATACGCCCAAGTCCAAAATTATTATACGAACCTGTTGGAATCTTCAAATCCCGATTCCGAGGTCATTTACTCCAAAATCATACTTTAGTAAATTTCTCTAACTTAAGGCTTCCGAAATAAGAGTTTTCTTTCCAAATCAACTCTGAACTTCTCGAAATTCAATTCCGACCACACGTACAAGTCATAATACCTGAAGTGAAGCTACTCAAGGACTCAAACCGCCGAATGACGCACTACGGCTCAAAACGACCGGTCGGGTCATTACATTCTCTCCCACTTAAACATACATTCGTCCTCGAACGTGCTAAGAACTGCTCTGGAGTTGTCTGAAATCACTATTTAACACCTTGTGCACCTACCTGTGCTACCATAACTCAGTGGAGCACATTAACTCGAGCAAATCTGAAGATCTTCCCCTTTATTTAGGCAAATAATCCTTAGAGCCAAATTCTAACATCCGAAATTCTCTACTAGGCCTGCTTCCAACATACGAACACCGTTTCAATCACTACACGATGTACCAATACATGATTGTATACTCTTACTGAATTCACACCATGCACTGCATTATTCACATGACCATAGTAACATCCTCTGACAACAATAGCCGAAATCCCACGAATCTGATGCTCACAACACACCTCATGACACATATAAGTCTTGTTCCAATTCTTGAAATGCCACGACAGAGAAGATGTGTAGAACTCATAGCCACCTGCCGAATTATAATTTATGGAGTCTCTCCTCCCGACAAGAACCATTACCTCATTCTGGACTGAATAACAATAATTACTCTTTAATAGTCTTCATATAAATCTGATCGCACTGATCCCAGGTCCAATAATCTCTTCTCACCCAGTACAAGATGCTCAGGCAATAAGCCACCTCAGACACTGCCGAAAATCTCATATGATGCCACAATGTGCCCACAAGTTACAAACTCGAATATGATACATAAGGAAATGAACTCTGGAAGGATCTACTCAACCCACGTAACTAATTTAAACCACCGAAAAGATGTTATGAACCTTCCTCAGAAAATGAGAAGCAAAACACACAATAATAGATATAGGGGGAACTGTACTCATATCACACTGTTGAGGCGTGCAACCCGATCCACACATAATATCGTTGCAGCATGCAACCCAATCCAAACAACATACCCGTGGCGGCGTGCCACCTGGTCCAACCAGCATGCCCGTAGCGGCGTGCCACCCGATCCACACATGATACCCTATAAGGAGATACTTTACCCGAGCTAAAATGCTCTTAACTACGAAATACTTGAATATCGACCACAAGCACGCCAAGTGCATATTATTATCCCTGGGAAGACAGATAGCGCCATAAGCTACAAAACTCAAGCACGACAAAGGTGCAATAAATGACTTGCATCTCGAGAGCCATCCTACTCATATAACACCATAAACTATACGGGATCTCAATACGAGTGCGAATAATCAAACCGCCTTACAACCCACATGGAACAATAGAGACTACACGGAAGGGCCGACAACAGAAATAACATCCAAGGCCCGAAGAACCCTTCGAAAGCAACGCTATGCTGAAATGAACACATCCGGCCTGATATAGAGCCCACATTCACATTTAGATCCATCCACGGACCTCGAGCTGATTCTGATTGTACCGCACTTGGCTGATAACCTTTCAAGGATCCATATTTCCATAACACACAAGAACAACCATCAAATCCGGAACAAACTTCCACAGTCCACAATCAAATAAACCGAGCACCCTTAAGGCATAAATTCTCAAATTAGCGATAGTACCACAATCTCCATACTTGGTTTCAATCTTCAATTAACCAAGTGACTACATGTCACACTTATATAATCTTCCCGTGGGACACGCTCCCACGACCTTCCGCACCAGATAACAAGTCTACACATCCATACCACCGGCCATACTAATGCTATAAAGCAAATTAAGAATCTGCAATCAGTACGCAAAGCCTCCTACACAGGACACCGATCTCAGGTGACGCTAAAGATAATACCAGCTTACTCTAACCATCTGAATTCCTTTTCCTGTTCATCCGAGCTTGTGTCATTCTTGTCAACACCGAACTGCAACCTTGATCCTCAACTTCCAATTCTCATGCTACTCATTGTACCTAATCGTGCCAATGCGCAAGAGTACAAGAATTTCATCATAAATCCTAAACCACTAATAGAATACACACTTCACCATATAGGAACCTCTCACTTGACTCATTTCAAGAGAACCATTACAACACGTGACTCAATTCTCATAACCGCAGAAAATACAACCCCAAGTAGTGGTCTAATCCACCATGTCAGTTCCGGGATCTATTTTTCACACAACAGGCCATTATAATCGAATACCTCCAAATAAATCAAATTATGGCGGATGTCAAGCCTCACACGTACCATCACAAATCACATGTATAACTCAACACGCTGAAGGAACTGATCATTGCCACCATCATGCCAATTCAACCATTGCTAAGGGATCCGACTTCTTCTAATTTACTCCGGACTTGCCTTAGGAATAATAATAGCTCTATTCAAAATATAACGAACCTAACCCGCACTCATCCTGAGTGACCCTATTTCACAAGACCACGTTGCCTAAAAACTCGAGAACTAACTCATACCCTCCTTGTGCGCACATTCGTATCTTCAACTGATAAACCCATTCCGATAATTCCTTTACGAATCCGAAGGTATTTTCTCTCATTCCTCCAATGCTACACAGCAGACTGAAGATAACATAGAATACTCCAAGCCTCTTTCATAGTCCACTGCAAAATCTCGATACTTAACCATACCACGGACTCGAAATCGTGAGGCGCCGCACTTTAACTTTTGAATCCACTAGGACCTTTGTTGAGAGTCACCCACTCTAGCTTGGTCCTGAATATAACCAATTGCTAGCACATGAACACTCTCTCAAAGAAGCACCCGGCTAGATCATTTTCCTTGTACTTCACATCTACACGAAGCATAAACTCTGAGTTTCCCCCAATCCTCAACATGAATCGATAAGGCCAATTACAACACACATTCCTCAAATCCTTTGCTCAAATTACCACTGATGTTCTTTTTCTTTAGTCGTAATAATCCACCAATATGCCGATAACCAGAAACCTCACCAGTTGAAAACCATGCAATCAAATTGTAGACGGTGGGGCTCTTCCACTTAGCTTGGAGCTGCCATTGCATAACTCTTGGACCCACCAAGACTCCTTATCCCCCATTGACATGATTTTGCACAATCAACCCGCTAAAATTCTCGAAATCCTTTTGTTAACACTTCATGAACATTCTAAATCACTAGCCACATTTACATATCCGACCTCTTACCGGATAGCCAATAGAATCCTTCGCAGAAGCTTTGTCAACATCACGCAACCGCTAACCTGCTCACAGGAGATAACCCACCTGTGAAAATTCTATGCCGACATCATCCAGTGCCACTGCACTGGGTACAATTACTACGAAATTAGTAACCCATCCTGAGCTTGTGCTCATTCACCAATTGTACAAGTTCGTTCACTCCTCATGGACATCAATTAAAGATGCGACAATACATCCCAATCCAAAGTCCTGTTGTATCCCTCTTCATATCAAGCAACTCTTTTATGTTGTATCCAACCTTCCTCTGTATAGCAGCCAATATTCCAAATTAAGCTCGTAGACCGAGTCACTGTCCACCATGAATCCCAAATCACTCTAAACTTTCTCAAGGCGTGTAGTCATCCTACCACATAACTCATATACCGCTCTGCCACTCTCCCACTTTGGTCAAACTCACTCCTTTAAGCAACTACTCGACTCATATTTCTCACACTTGGCCTTCTAGAAGTTTATCCACTGCCAAACACTTCCCTCACGACCTTCATCATCCTTCGCTACCCAGTTGTTGCCTTAAGTCAAATCCATCTATGCAGCACTTAAACCAATAGATCGCTACCAACTTTAAACCCCTCCGAAGATCATCTTCCTCGAGTCGTCAACATTAGAAATACCTATTTAAATATCAGAATTACTACACTTCGTTGTCTCTGACAACCGCTTCTCCAGCACCATCTCACACTACTCTGCCCCGAAGGCAAATTGATGAAGATCATGACACTGGCGAACCTTAACGCGTTCAACAAGGACGACGATACCACATCACAGATGAAAATTCCACCACGCTCGAAAATACCAAGTCTCATTACTCTATCAACCTAAACCTAAACATTTATAGTCTGATTGCCTTTCCTCCGTCGAAAATAATATATTGAATCTCTGAATCATATACTGAGTAAATCTCCTTCCAAGTCATTCACTGCCCTTAACGCATAGACAAGCATCCTACTATTACACAAACATTGTGCGATAGCAACGCACGAATCGTCATAAAAATCAATGCCAAATCTCAAAACCTTAGGTAATAATGATACTGAGCTCAAACGACAGAACGACATTCCACAAGGTGACGACAATAGCCCAAGGAAAATACGTAGGGAGAAACATCCTGCACCGCATCTGTAGTACCATTAAAATTCCTCGATTCCCAATTTATAACAAGCGTTTCACGCCGCGCAAGGTTGAATAGGAAGGAAACAAAGGCATAAGCCTCAAAGGAATCAAATCGTACGAAGAGGAATCAAGAAGGGAAGTGCTCCTAAAGGCCCTGTAGCCTTTCGAAGATAAGTACTAACGTCTCTGTACTGATCCGCAAGACTCTACTAGACTTGCTCATGACTCGTGAGACCTAAGTAAACCTAGTGCTCTGATACCATGTTGTCACGACCCAAAATTCATTAATGGTCGATGGCGCCGGACCCCGCTGTCAGGCAAGCCAAAAATAATTACTTAATTTGGTTCTCATTTTAATAATTTTGAAATCATATTTCCTTCAATTAAATAGTAAAAGATGAAATTTATAGTGTAAATAATAATATTTTTAACAATTTCAATACAGGACAACCCTTAATCACCCCAAAATCCGGTGTCACAAGTGCATGAGCATCAATTAGGAATATAAAATAAAATACATCATCTGTCCGGAATACAAATTGGACAGGATAAAAAAAGATATAAATACTCTGAAGGAGACTCCGCTAGCTGCGGATCGTAGTATAGAGTGCAGCTCACCTAAGTCCCCGCTATAACCGCGCCTCTGCGCCCACAGGGCCACTAGACATATATGTACCTGCACAAAAATATGCAGCAAGTGTAGTATGAGTATGTAAATCAACGCGTACCCAGTAAGTATCCCACCTAACCTCGAAAAAATAGTAATGAGGGGTCGGCTCTGACACTTACTATAGGCTATAAATAAGATACCAATGATATAATTTAGCATGAATTACGTAGAGCGGATGTAAGCTCAATATCATGAAATAAGTAAACAATTCTTTTGTTAATAAGAAATCTCCAAATTTATTTTTCATCGTTTATCATTTTTGTATCCCAGGCCAATGAAGCAATATCAATTATCATAAATTCCAAAGCAAACAATTCAATCATGCGGAAAGCGAAGTTTACTGAAATAGTGTACTTGTACTAATCATGTCGAGGCCGTACGGCCCGATTCAACATAAATATTTAAACTGCGCACTGCCGAGGGTCGAATGACGCGAGCCATAGATGCATCTATCTACTACCGAGGCGTTCGGCCCGCTCCACAAAAGAGAAAACACATTAAAAAACCAATTCAATATTAATTAAGGGGAAAATATTTCAAGAATTTCAAATTCCCATTTAACGGTCAAGTAAATGAAGTTTAACCTCTTTTTTTCACAATTCCTTTATCGAGTTTCTAAATATTTTAAACAATTAATTTAAGAAGTAGGGCACAATATCGCAAGTACAACATGGTATGGGTCCTAGACTACTCGAACATAAGCATAATAGTAGCTACGCACGGACTCTCGTCACCCCGTACGTACGTAGCCCCCACAAATAGAAGCACATAAAGATTTGATTCACCTATGGGGTTACTTCCCTCTTACACGGTTAGAAGGGAGACTTACCTCGCTCCGAAGTTCCATAGCCGGCTCCCCAAGCCTTTCCAACAACTCAAATCGATGCCCAACGCTCCAAAACTAGTCAATAAATGTACAAACCCATAAAAATATACTCTAATACTCACAACAATTTGAATTAAATAAATTTCCAACTCCGCTCGAAAAGTTGATAAAATCACCCTCGGGCTCACGTGCCCGAATTTCGAAAATTTTCGAAGATAAACTTTACCCATAACCTCACGAACTCAAATATATACTTTATTCTCAATTAAATGCCCAAATTCGGGGTCAAAATCCAAAAATACCAAATTCTAGGTTTTCTACCAAAAATCCCACAATTTCCACTAATTTACATGTTTAAATCCTTATACAAACCATGTATTTAACCTATAATAAGTGGGAATCACTTACCTTGTGGTGCTTGATGAAACTCTCCCTTTAAAGCTCTCCAAAATCGCCCCAACCAAGTGAAACATGGATGAAAATGGGCCAAGTCCCGTCTTTAAAACAATCTGCCCAGCCGACCTTCCGCATTTGCGGTACACCAGTCGCACTTGCGGCTCCGCACCTGCGAAAAATCCATCGCAAGTGTGGTTCCCTCCAAGCTAGGAGAAATCCGCTTTTGCGGACCTCCACGCGCTTCTGCGCCTTCGCATATGCGGATGCCTTTCCGCTTCTGCGACCCAGCTGCCCCTTTCGCTTTCTCGCACCTACGACACTTTACCGTATATCCGACCTCGCAGGTGCGGACAACCTTTCGCACCTGCGATTACTGCCCTGCTTCGCCCAAACCGCACATGCGTCCATTTCCTCGCCTCTGCGGTCAAACTTGCGCAGGTGCCATTACACGAGAACTGGTGCACTTCAGCCATTCAATAAGTCCAAAATTTGCTCCGTGAACCAACCGGGACCCACCCGATGCCCCCGGAACTTTAACCAAATATACCAACAATTCTCAAAATACATTACGAACTTAGTCGATCCTTCAAGTCACATCAAACAATGCTAAAATCATGAATCGCACTCCAATTCAAGCTTAATGAACTTTAGAACTTCAAACTTCTATATTTTATGCCGAAACCTATCAAATCACGTCCGATTGACCTCAAATTTTGCACACAAGTCACATTCGACATTACGGACCTAGTCCAACTTCCGGAATCAGAGTCCGACCCCGATATCAAAAAGTCCACTTCCGATCAAACTTCTCAAAAACCTTCAATTTCTAACTTTCGCCAAATGACCCCGAAATGACCTACGGACCTCCAAATCCACTTTCGGACGCGCTCCCAATACCAGAATCACCGTACGGAGCTATTTTCATATTCGAAATCCCAAACGGACATCGATAACATTGCAATGCATTTCAACCCAAATTTATGAAATTCTTCCAAAATGCCAACTTCCATAATAGGCGTCGAAACACTCCTGGGTTATCCAAAACTCGATCCTGACATACGCCCAAGTCCAAAATCATCATATTAACTTGTTGGAACCTTCAAATCCCGATTCCAAGGTCGTTTACTCCAAAATCACACTTTAGTAAATTCCTCCAACTTAAGGCTTCTGAAATGAGAGTTTTCTTTCCAAATCAACTCCGAACTTCCCGAAATTCAATTCCGACCACACGTACAAGTCATAATACCTGAAGTGAAGCTACGCAAGGCCTCAAACTATCGAACGACGCGCTAGGGCTTAAAACGACCGGTTGAATCGTTATACTTGTAGATCTTGCAAAATGAGAATCATCATATATTTTATACTGCTAGCATTATCCCGCAAAGGGCAATCACTATAATCTATAATTCCAACTGGGTAGGAGCAGTGTTTTAAAAGGTGTGGGCGTAAGGTGGGGCATTTTACATATGCCTCAGCGGGGCGTAAGCCCCATAGGTATTTAATTTTTAATATTTTATAAAATAATATAATGGCAGTTAATATTTATAAACATGTAAAATTGCATAAAAATTGAAGAAAATTATGTATATGTGTGCTCCATCCCCACAAAAAATAATCAAAATAATCTATTATACGTTACTTACAAGCACAAGTAATTTGAGTCTAAAAGAATAAAGTTTTCTATATAGAGGAACAAAAAGGATGATTAACCTGCAATTTGAACTTTGAATTTGCTACTATGAAGAAAAATATAGTTCTCTTTGTATTTGTAAAAAAAAAAAATATATTTGATGCTTTTGGGAGATATTAGCAGACTTCCAATAAAAAAAGATTTTTACTTTTAAATTTAATACTTTTGAGTTTCTTTTTAAACCTTTTGAATAATTACCAAACTGATTTTTGAGAATTTGGGTATTATATGAAGGACTAATTCAACAAATTTTGTTTTAATTTGAAAAAGTCTCTAGGGCTTACTCCTTACTAAAAAAACACGCCCCGAACGCCCGGGTGTACGTCCCAAACATCCGGGCGTACGCCCCAAATTGCGGGACGTACGCCTCCTGAAATTTTCGCCCTACACCATTGCCCGGGGTATTTTTGATACGACTCTGCCAGAAACACCTTTTAAATCTGAGGGTAAGAGAGTACAAAAACTTTAAAAATAAATAAAGGTGCATGCTCTACATAACGCAGATATTTCTATTGCAAAAAAAAAGGGGAT
Source organism: Nicotiana tomentosiformis (assembly GCF_000390325.3). Lineage (NCBI taxonomy): Eukaryota > Viridiplantae > Streptophyta > Magnoliopsida > Solanales > Solanaceae > Nicotiana > Nicotiana tomentosiformis. The sequence continues at coordinate 98,544,187 of NC_090819.1, read as the reverse complement.
AAGATTCTTGATTCCAAACAAAGATTCAACGGTGTTTTACCTGCCATGCTATAAGTGATAAGGGGCCCACAAGATGCTTATCATGATTGGTTCACCATGTGGGAACCATTTTAGACTAGCTAGGGTTTGTACCACTTCTACTTTAATATTTCTTCGATAATTTTGACTTACTATATGTAGAGAGCATAAATAAAATTTCACACAATCAATTATTACAGGCCAATATTCATAAAATGTTAAATAGATAATCTGAAAATAACTCATTTCATTTGTTATAATAGACTAAATACAATAATAGTATAACTCGTTTTTATACTATCAATATATATAAATTAAATTCTTTTGCAATAATTTTCTTGTTTGAAAAGAGAAAAACAAATCAGATCTGTGTGGGGGTGGGGGTGGGGGTGGCAGGTGGAATAAAGGTGAAACTCGATACACAAGCATAACCATCACTCCAAAAAGGGAAAGGTTTGTAGAGTCTAGTGCCTGTTAAACATATTGCAACTTCCCAAAAGGGAAATTCTGTATGTAGGGTTTCAATCAATGGTAGCCATCACATGATCTCATTATAAGGGTAAGAAGCATTGGCCAATTAAATGCAATCATACACGTATAGATTGGCAAATAACTTTAAGGGGTCATTTGGTTACAGTGAATAGGAGATTATCACAGTATAAAAATCGAGTTTGATTCTGTCCGGTGTTGATGTGAATATTAGCTAAAATCGAGATAAAATATATACCAAAATTATAGGATTATCTATCTTCCTTTTGATCGTGCATTCCTCACTGTTCCATTATTTCCTTCAACTTTCTCTATGATCGATCGGACAACCAACTTTCAAGCCTATGTAGATAAATAATGACTATTACTTGTATACTTTATCTTATGTAAAATTAAGTAGAATTATTAGCACTTCTCTTTTAGTTAAATTGTTACTTCTTTTGAAAAATATCTAAACCAAAAGAGCATTTTATTCATCTCGAAAAAGATCGTAGAACTGAGTTGAGGATTGTGCATCTACTAATCTTCCTAGCCTATGTTTCGTTCGCTAACGGTTCTTTCTCTCTCTACGATATACTAACAGTTCCTAATTTTACGAGAGTGACTACACGTGCAACCTTATAAACCCGTCGGATGGCGCCGCTCAGGCGCGTCTGGAAGGCTAATATGCTCACAATAGTGTAGCAAACAATAACAAACAAGCAATTGATGGAAAGCTCTCATATGCAACCAAAGTCACCACCTTCACTCACTTGTCGGTACCCCCAAATCACCATGACAGGGAAGTTGTAATTGCCACACACGCTACTCACAACGGGATGCCGGCGGTGCTATTAAAGCGTCGGATTACTACGGAATCATGGTAGTTGAATGCAAGCTCATCGTTGGGAGATTTCTCAAGCCAAGATCCCAAATTGACCGAATTAGGTCAAAATTCAAGGAGTTGATTTCTATGAAGGGATCTGCTAAGATAGGAGTATACGATAATTTCAATGTATTCCTAGATTTCACTAATGAGGATGATTTTAATATGGTCTGGTACAGAAAAGTGATTAAGATTGAGAGGCAACAGATGTGGCTACAGAAGTGGTCTCCCGATTTCAAACCAGAAGAAGACCTCCCAGTAGCACCGGTATGGGTTCTGCTTCCCGGGCTTCCTTTTTATATGCATACTTGGCAATATGTCAAACAAGTAGTTAGCTCTATTGGCACACCACTAGAAATAGATTTAGCAACAAGGGAAAGAACTAGGTCGGGTATGGCTAAAGTTAGAATTGAGATTGTTCTGCTGATCTATGTGGGTCAGATTTACGAAGATGCACAACAAAAAGGTTTTGTTCAAAAGCTAGAATACGAAGGCATTCCCAAGTATTGCAAATTCTGTAGGAAGTTTGGCCATAATATGATCAATTGTAGAGTCTTGGAAAGAAAAAAACTTGCAGAAAGTAATGACAAGGAAATCAATAAAGAAAACAAAGAGCAGGTAGTAGACACTACAAAAATTTCTAAAGGCAATAAAGAAGGTAGGGATGACAACACCAAAATAAAGGAAGGGGAGAATAAAAAGGAGACTAAACAGAAAGAAAACAAGTTTAGACTAGAGAACAAGGAGCAAAGTCAGACAAGCAGCAATGGAACTAATGAGAATAAAGAGTTGCAAAATGTCTATACAAATCACAAAGATGCAGCAGGGAAAGGCAAGGACAAATAGATAGAGACTCAAACTATCAAAAAAGAGAACTAGCAAGAAGAAGAAATATAGATATCCAAAGAAGCTCCATACGAAAAAGTCCAAAGTGATTTTTAACCCAATTCTAAATCCTTATCATTCTAGAAACAAGGGAGATAAGAATAAATTAGGAATTGTCATAGAAATAAAGGCACAAGAATAAAATAACGAGCAAGAGGACGACAACAAATAAGAAAGTTACGGGATACACAGCAACAATAAAACTAGGCCGGCTTATGACAATATTAGCAAACATCAAGCTGGTCATAAAGAAATGGACAACACCATCAACAACAATTCTGACGAGGTTGTTCAAGAATCGACTAATATCCAAGATACCAAGAAACAGGAAGCTCCTAACTGGCAGGAATATGCCAATGGATCTACTAGTGTACCATCCGAAGTTAAGGCCATGCCAGGTATCAACTTGGTGGTAGACTTAAATCCTGAAATAGAACAGGAACATATAAAAAAGCAGCAAGCAGAAAAACAACCTGAGCAACATATTGAAGTCAACTCACCAAATAAATTCACGATCGTGACTGCTGAACATCAACATCACAATGATCAAAGGTATATGGATGATGAAACTGGTTTCTCTTCTGTTACAAGGGGAAGAAAAAGAAACAACAAGAATGGAAGAAGGCCAAAGAAAAAGTTAACTTTTCTCCTGGAGGAAATTCAAATTAATTCCCTCTGTTTTTTCCATGGTAAGTGCGATTTTTTTGAATATTAGAGGAGTCAATATCAAGAAAGCCATTCCTAGGCTTAAAAAACTTATCGACATCAACAAAGTCAATTTGGTTGTTATTATGGAACCTTTTGTCAACATGAACAAAATCGAGAGGTATATGAAATTTCTTGGGTTTCAACACTGTATCTCTAATAAAAATGGTCAAATATGGCTCATGTGGTCTGGGAACAATCAGACCAGTGTGATTGATAATGATGATCAATAAATTACTATCGGAATGCATAATGGGGCTGCTAATTATAATCTCTTCCTAACTATTGTATATGCTAAATGCACTACAGAAGAAAGGAAAGACTTATGGAGTAGCTTAGAAAATATTCATTTGCAAGTTAACGGGCCATGGTGCATTGGAGGTGATTTCAATGTCATATTGGATCCTGATGAGAAAAAAAGGAGGCCGACCTTATAGAATGTACAAAAGCCTTGACTTTTGCAGCTGTATGGATAATTGTGAGGTTATGTATCTGGGATATATTGGTCCTAATTTCACTTGGTGTAACAATTAGGAACCTCAAAGAAGAATTTGGAAAAGATTGAGCCGGATCTTTGTTAATGATCAGTGGTGCCAACTATTTCAGAACAATATGGTTAGGAATTTGGAAAGAACAGGCTCGGATCATAGGCATATTCTTCTCAAATGTCATAATAATACTCAGAGTGGGATTAAGTACTTTCGATTTTTGGATTTCTGGACAGAACAACAAGCATTTAAAAAGTTAGTCGAAGAAGTGCGGAACACTCAAGTTCATAGGAATTCTATGTGGAGACTGCAACAAAAGCTCAAAATTCTTAGTAGAAGATTAACTCAATGGTCCAAAGAGGAGATTGGCAATGTATTCGATCAGGTTATAGATTGGAAAGCAAAGATGCAAAACCTTGAGGAGCAGGATCTTAACAGCAACAGTGGGCCTCTCTAGAGAGGCGCTAAATAAAGGCCATATTGAATATGTTAAGTGGACGGGAATGCAAGACTCTTTGTTGAAGCAGAAAGCCAAAGTTAAGTGGTTTGAAGATGGAGATTACAATACTAGTTATTTTCACGGTCTTATAAGAGATAGAAGAAGGAAGCTCCAACTTCATAGAATCATGGATCACATAAATAGATGGGTTGAAGGTAATGAAAACATTGGCAAGGCTGCAGTTTATCATTTCCAGAATTTGTTCAACACCAGCCATCAATTCCGAGATCAAGACATTCTCAATTGTATCCCTCAATGTATTACAGAAGAGGATAATACTTATCTCACTACTATCCATGACATGGAAGAAATTACTGAGGTTGTTTTCAATATGAGTGTGTCTAGCTCTGCTAGGCCTAATGGTTATAATGGCACTTTATTTCATAAATACAGGGATATAATCAAGGATGATATTAAAGACTTTGTGCAAGACTTCTTCAATGGGAAAAGGATGACCAAGTTTTTTTCTCACACTTGTTTGGTTCTGTTACCTAAAGTGGAATCTCCAACCAATTTCTCACAACTTGGGCCTATTAGTTTGAGCAACTTCACGAGCAAGATTATTTCTAAGATTCTTTCTAGAAGGCTTAACCCCATGCTTGACAAACTCATATCTGATAATCAAAGTGGCTTCATCAAAGGAGATCGATCACATAAAATATTTTACTTGCTCAAGAAATCATCCAGAATATCAATCAAAGTAACAGAAGAGGCAATGTAATTATTAAACTAGACATGGCTAAAGCTTATGATAGAATGTCGTGGAGCTTCCTCATATCAGTAATGAGAAAATTTGACTTTTTCAAACAGTGGATAGATCTTATTTGGGGTCTGGTTAATGAAGTTTGGTACTCTATCATTATAAATGATGCCAGAAAAAGTTTTTTCACTTCCTCACAAGGCCTTAAGCAAGATGATCATCTATCGCCATCCTTGTTCATCATTGGAGCTGAAGTTCTTTCCAGATCACTTAACAACCTTATTCACCATGAAAAGTTCACCCATTTTACCATGGATCACAGAGGCCCTATTATTAACCATTTAGCTTATGCATACGATATTGTTATCTTTTGTGGAGGTAATACTGTCTCGATTAAACTCATCAAAAAGTAGATTAGGAGGTATGAGAAAGCTTATGGTCAAAAAATCAATAACAACAAAAGTCTTTTCATCACCTTTCCAAACACTTTTGCCTACAAAATCAGAGAAACCTCGGGATTTATTGATAAAAATTTTTCTTTTATATATCTTGGTTGTCTTTTTTATTATGGTAGGAAGAATGTTAGTTTGTTTAATGGTATGCTTGCTAAGATTGTTAAAAAGCTTAATGGTTGGCAGGGTAAGTTGATGTCGACTGGAGGCAGAATTATTCTTATCAAACATGTCTTACAATCTATGCTTACCTACATTCTCTCTGCTATGAAGCCTCCTAAAGGTACTATCAAGCTTATGGAGAAACATTTTGCAAATTTCTTCTGGGGGTCTGTGGATGGTAAGAACAAGTATCATTGGAGTTCTTGGCATAATATGTGCATATCCAAGGAAGAGGGTGGTATTGGGATAAGGAGGATGGAAGATATTATTGAAACTTTCAACATGAAGAGTTGGTGGAGATTCAGAACTCACCCTTCGTTATGGGCCAATTTTCTCAAATATAAATATTGTTGTCACGACCCGAAAATTTCACCCTCGGGACCGTGATGGCGCCTAACATTTTACTTGCTTGGCAAGCAACGTTAGAATAGTTTATCCATTTTTAACAGTTCAAATTAAATAATAATAAAGAAACTGAAATAACTGAAATAAATTTAAAACTGGTGTCACAAGTGCACGAGCTACTAGAATACTAAAGATAAAGGTCTGAATAAAAGTAAAAGCTGCCTGAAAGAAAAATACACAACTAAGATAAAGTGGGAGGGGACTTCAGGGCTACGAACGTCGAGCAGCGGTACCTCAAGTCTCCATACTGATAGTCAACCCGAGCAAGCTACTGACCGCCGATGGGATCGACTCCAAAATCTGCACAAGAAGTGCAGAGTGTAGTATGAGTACAACCGATCCCATGTACTCTGTAAGTGCCGAGCCTAACCTCGAAGAAGTGGTGACGAGGCTAAGGCGGGTCACTTCCAATATAACTTGCACGCAATATAAAATAATGACAGGAAAGGAAAATACGGAAACGAAATAAGGCAGTTAACTCGTAAAATAACTCAATCTTCGAAGAAAACCAGTAAAATCTAGAAATACCAATCCTTAGAGTCTCGTATGAAAGTACCGAAGCCAACATAACACAACAAGGAATAGAAACACATAAACTGCTGCGGCGCGCAATCTGATTCCACCGTACAATATTATCCTCTCTTATTTCACCATATAAATATCAATGATAATAAGTAAATATATGTTGTGGCGCGCAACCCTATCCCACTATATAATCATAATCAATATCATAATTCACCCTTATTTCACCATATCAATTAACCTTTATTTCACCTGTTGTGTCGCGCGACCCAATCCCGCCGTATCAATATAAATTCACCCTTATTTCACCATATCAATCCACCCTTATTTTACTTGTTATGGAGCAAAACCCGATCCCACCGTACAATATAAATAAATCAATAAGTGCAATCAATTTAACAACTCAAATCACAAAAATCTCTACGATTAACGGATATGAAGCAGAACCAGAAAGGAAATCTCGTCCCAAATTAAGAATTTACTATGATTAATACTAAGCAGTAAGACAAGTCAAATAAATGACAACTAAAGGGTACAAGTAAGTCAGTTAAGGCAAGTAGCAGTAAATCATGGAAGCATGGGAGAATCTAACATTTTTAACACGAGAATAATAAACGACAAGTAGCAAATAAAGGCATGGAAAACATTTAAAGCATGTAACAGTTAAGACATGAAATGAAATAATTAATGAAATACGGAAAAAACAGGTAAACAAGTATTTTGGGGGCGTATATACACTCGTCACCTCGCATATACACCGCTACACATGAATTTCACATAGCACATAGCTCAAGGGTTCCTAATTCTCTCAAATCAAGGTTAAACCCAACACTTACCTCACTCCGCAATCAACTCAAAATTTAATCACGGCCTTGCCTTTCGAACAAACCTCCAAACCAACCAAATCTAGCAAATTATTGACCAAACGATTCAAAATAAACTTTAGAAACTACTCACGAATGAATGAGGTTCAATTTAGATCAATATTAAAAAAATTAACAAAAGTCAACCTCGGTCTCGCTTGGTCAAAACCCGAGGTTCAGACCAAAACCTGATCACCCATTCACCCCTGGGCTCGGTTATGCAATTCAATTCGAAATCCGACCTCAATTTGAGGTCTAAATCCCAATTTTACAAAAATCCCTAATTCTACCCAAATCCCTAATTTCTACCATAGAAATCCTAGATTTGATGTTGAAATCTTATGAAATGTAATGGGTAATTGAAAGAAAGTAGATTAGAGTCACTTACCAATGAATTTAGGAAGAAAATCTCTTGGGAAAATCGTCTCTAAGGTGTTAGGGTTGAGAATTTGAAAGAATGAGCCAAAATCCTGTCTTTCTCAGCTTTTGACCAAGTGTAGATATTGCAATTATGAACCCTGCAAATGCGAAGGTTTCACACCTCTGTTGCCATCGCAAATGTGAACAATTTGTTCGCAATTGCAAACATTATACTATCGCAAATGTGACAGAAATCTCGCAAAAGCGAGAACCCCAGTCCCAGCCCATGCCGCAAATGCGAAGTGTCCTTCGCAAAAGCGAGGCTCGCATTTGCAAGCAAGACCTCGCATTTGCCAAGTCTGCAGTCCAGCACCGGATGAAACTTGCACCAGCTATGATTCTAAGTCCAAAACCACTCTGAAGCCTATCCGAAACTCCCTAGCCCTCGGGGCTCCAAACCAAACATGCACACAAGTCCAAAAATATCATACGAACTCGCTCGCATGATCAAAATACCAAAATAATACCTAGAACTACGAATCGAACACCAAAACGAATGAAATTTTCTATGAAACTTAAAAACCTAAAAGTTTTTCAACCGGATGTCCGAATCACGTCAAATCAACTCTGTTTTGCACAAAAATTTGCAGACAAGTCATAAATACAGTAATGAACATATACCAAGTTCCGGAACTAAAATCTGAACCCGATAGTAACAAAGTCAAACTACGGTCAAACTTATTAATTGTTTAAACCTTTAAGCTTCTTATTTTCAATAAATTACGATAATTCGAGCTAGGGAATTCCGAATTCGATTCCGGGCATACGCCCAAGTCCCAAATCACGATACAGATCCATAGGAACCGTCAAAATACTGATCCAGGTCCGTTTGCTGAAAATATTGATCGAAGTCAACTCAAATGAGTTTTAAGGCACGATTTTACATTTTCGTCAATTTTTCACTTAAAACTTTCCAGAAAATGATACGGATTGCACACGAAAATCGAGAAAGGTTAAACAAAACTATTCAGGGTTTCAGAATATAGAATTGAGTGTTAAAACTATAAATGACCTATCGAGTCATCACATTCTCTACCTCTAAAAGAAACGTTCGTCCTCGAACGGACATAGAAAAGTACCTGGACTGATAAAAAGTGTGGATATCTACTCTGCCTGTCCGAATCGGACTCCCAAGTCATTGTCTCGATTGGCTGACCTCTCCACTGCACTGAAAGATAACTCTTAGACCTCAACTGTTGGACCTGCCAGGCTAGAATAGCCACCGGCTCCTCCTCATAAGTCAAATCCTTATCTAATTAGACTGAGCGAAAATCTAACACATGGGACAGATCACCGTGATAATTTCGGAGCATGGACACATGGAACACTGGATGGACAGATCATAAACTAGGTGGCAATGCGAGCTTGTAGGCCACCTCACCCACTCTCTCAAGAATCTCAAAGGGTCTGATATACCTAGGGCTCAACTTTCCCTTCTTTTCGAACCTCATTACACCTTTCATGGGTGAAACTCGGAGCAACACTCTCTCTCCGACCTTGAATGCAACATCACGAACTTTACGGTCGGCATAACTCTTCTGCCTAGATTGAGCAGTGTATAGTCGATCATGAATAATCTTAACCTTATCCAAGGCGTCCTTTACCAAATCTGTACCCAACAACCGAGCCTCCCCCGGCTCGAACCATCCAACTGGAGAACGGCACCGCCTCCCGTATAATTCCTTATAAGGAGCCATCTGAATGCTCGATTGGTAGCTGTTATTGTAGGCAAACTCCGCAAGCAACAAGAACTGATCCCAAGAACCCCCAAAATCCATAACACAAGCGCGGAGCATATCCTCTAATATCTGAATAGTGCACTCGGACTGTCCGTCCGTCTGGGATGAAATGCTGTGCTCAACTCAACCTGCATGCCCAACTCACATTGTACTGCCCTTCAGAACTACGAGGTGAACTACGTACCTTGATCAGAAATGATAGACACGGGCACACCGTGAAGACGGACGATCTCGCAGATGTAGATCTCAGCTAACCGCTCTGAAGAATATGTAACTGCCACTAGAATGAAATGTGCCGACTTGGTCAACCTATCCGCAATGACCCATATCGCGCCGAACTTACTCTGAGTCCATGGGAGTCCAACAACAAAATACAGAGTGATACGCTCCCACTTCCACTCAGGAATCTCTAACCTCTGAAGCAAAAATCCAGGCCTCTGATGCTCGTACTTAACTTGCTGACAATTTAGACACCGAGCTACATATGAGACTATATCCTTATTCATCCTCCTCCACTAATAATGCTGCCGCAAGTTGTGGTACATCTTGGTGGCACCCGGGTGAATAGAATACCGGGAACTGTGGGCCTCCTCAAGGATCAACTCACGAAGACCATCCACATTGGACACACAAATACGGCCATGCATCCTCAAAACCCCATCATATCCAACCGTAACCTGCTTGGCACCACCGTGTCGCACTGTGTCCTTAAGGACAAGCAAATGAGGATCATCTTACTGACACTCTCTGATGCGCTCATACAAGGAAGACCGAGCGACTATGCAAGCTAAAACACGACTGGGTTCTGAAACACCTAAACTCACGAACTGATTGGCCAACGCCTGAACATATGCACCAAGTGGCCTCTTACCAATTAGAATATACGCAAGGCTGTCCATACTTATAACCTTTCTACTCAAGGCATCGGCCACCACATTGGCCTTCTCGGGATGATACAAAATGGTGATATCATAATCTTTCAACAGCTCCAACCATCTCTTCTGCCTCAATTTGTGATCCTTTTTGTTTGAACAAATATTGTAGACTTCGATGATCCGTGAATACCTCACACGGCACGCCGTAAAGATAGTGCCTCAAAATCTTCAGTCTGTGAACAATGGTTGCCAAGTCTAAGTCATGGACAAGGTAATTCTTCTCATGAACCTTCGACTGTCGCGACGTGTATGCAATCACATTGCCATCCTGTATCAATACTACATAGAGCCCAATACAAGATGCATCACAATACACCGTGTAAGATCCTGAGCCGGTGGGTAACACCAACACTGGCGTCGTAGTCAAAGCAGTCTTGAGCTATTGAAAGCTCAACTCACACTCGTCCGACCATCTAAACGGGACACCCTTATGGGTCAATCTGGTCAATGGGGCTGCTATAGATGAAAATCCTTCCACGAACCGGCGATAATAATCCGCCAAACCCAGGAAACTCTAGATCTCTGTAGTTGAAGTAGGTTTAGGCCAGTTCTGAACTGCCTTAATCTTCTTAGGATCTACCTTTATGCCCTTTGTCGATACAACATGTCCCAAAAAGGCAACTGAGTCTAACCAAGCTCACACTTTGAAAACTTGGCATATATCTGGCTATCTCTCAGAGTCTGAAGTACAATCCGAAGATATTGCTCATGCTCCTCTCGACTGCGGGAGTAGATCAAGATATCATCAATGGATACAACCACAAAACAATCCAAGTAGGGTTTGAACACCCAGTTCTTCAAATCCATAAATGTTGCTGGGGAATTTGTCATCCCAAATGACATCACTAGGAACTCATAATGCCCATACCGAGTCTGAAAAGCCATCTTAGGGACATCGGATGCCCTAATCCTCAACTGCTAGTAGTCATACCTCAAATTAATCTTCGAAAAGACTTTGGCACCCTGAAGCTGATCAAATAAGTCATCAATCCTCGACAACGGATACTTGTTCTTAATAGTGACTTTGTTCTATTGCCGATAGTCTATGCACATTCTCATCGACCAATCTTTCTTTTTCACGAACAACAAGGGCGCACCCCAGGGCGAGACACTAGGTCTAATGAAGCCCTTATCAAATAAATCTTGTAACTGCTCATTCATCTCCGACGGGGTCATACGGTATGGCAGAATAGAAATAGGTTGAGTGCCCGAAGCCAAATCAATACAGAAATCAATATCCCTGTCAGGTGGAATACCTGGTAGGTCTGTAGAAAACACCTTAGGAAACTCACGAACAACTGGTACTGAATCCATGGATGGAACCTCCGCACTAGAATCACAGACATAGGCCAAATAAGCTAGACATCCTTTCTCGACCATACGTCGAGCCTTCATGTAACGACCCGACTGGTCTTTTGAGAGTAGTAGACCTGAATCCCAATTTATTGCTCTCTTTACTTCATTTTGTGGGTATATAATTTGCCGGGAGGATTTGTTTTTTGTTTCAGAGTAAAATGGGACACATAGTCCCTGAAATGAAAGTTTAAGTCGTAGGAATTGACCGTAGTTTGAACTATATGAAGACTACTCCAGAATGGAGTTTTGATGGTTACAATAGCTCCGTAGGGTGATTTTGGTCTTAGGGGCATGTTCGGATGTTGAATTGGAGGTCTATAGGTCATTTTAGCGTCAATTAGCGAAAGTTGGGAATTTGATGAATTTTGGAAGGTTTGACTGGGAGGGGACTTTTTGATATCGGGGTCAGATTTTGATTCAGGGAGTTGGAGTAGGTCCGCAATGTCAATTATGACTTGTGTGCAAAATTTGAGGTCAATCCGACTTGATTTGATAGGTTTCGGCGTTGGATGTAGAAGTTTGAAGTTTTAAAGTTTATTAGGCTTGAATCGATGTGCAATTCAAATATTTAGCATTGTTTGATGTGATCGAAAGGCTCGACTAAGTCAGTATGATATTTTAGGACTTGTTGGTAAGTTTGGTTGAGGTCCCGGGGGCCTCGGATGGATTCCGGATGGTTAACGGATCAAAATTTAGATTTGGAGCATAGCTGAAGCTTTGTTGTGTCTAGTGTAATCGCACCTGCACATTTTGGGCTGCAGGTGCGGCACCGCAGAAACGGCCTTCGATCCGCAGAAGAGGAATTGGGACTGTCCAGATGAGCCCGCATATGCGGTCATAGCCTTGCAGAAGCGAGAAGAGGGGGCGCAGATGCGAAGAGTGCGCAGATGCAATGGGGAGTTCCGCACATGTGGTTGCGCATATGCGAGGGTGAAGACCGCAGAAGCGGAGGCCCAGCTCTAATGGTTAAGTACAGAAGCGGTCGTGTTTTCCGCAAAAGCGGTGCCGCATGTGCGGCTAAGTGGATCGCAGAAGCGGAACCCCTGGGCAGTGTTTAAAGCCGAAGGGTTTCGTGATTTCTCTCATTTTGGACTTTGCAAACTCGGTCTAGGGCGATTTTTGATGCATTTTCGAAGAATTTCTTGAGGTAAGTCTCTTGTACTTATTTGTGATCAATAATCTTATTTCCCCATTGATTTCCCACCTAGATTGTGTGTGTTTAAGGTAGAATTTGGGAGTTTGAGACTAGGGATTTGGAGAGTTAAATTTAGGGGTTTGAGGCGACTTGGTGGCGGATTTTGGTAATTTTGGTATGGGTAAACTCGATATTGAATGGGTGTTCGTATTTTGTGACTTTTACCCGATTCTGAGACATGGGCCCGGGTCGACTTTTTAGGGTGATTGTTTTTGATTCTTTGCTAAAGTCGTAGATTTATGATTTCAATTAGTTTCTTGTAGTTGTACTCATGATATGAAATTGCTTTTGGCTAGATTTGGGTCATTCGGAGTCGGAAAATTGAGAGAAAAAATCATTATAGATTGATTGAGCGAGATTTGAGATAAGTGACTTGTCTAACTTTGTGTGGGGGAAATCCCCTTAGAATTTGGTATTGTTATAACAATATGTGATATGTGAGCACCGTGTACGCGAGGTGACGAGTGCATATACGGGCTAAATGTGGAAATTTCGGTTCTTGCCGAGTTGTCTTCTTTTAAATTCCTTAACTGAGTTGCCTTAGCATATGTAGTAACCATGTTTAGCCTAGTATCGCATGTCTACGTGCCTTAACTCCTACTTGCAATTTGTGCAACATGCTTAGTTGAATTACCTGCTTTCCCTTTATTTGAATTAAATCTTTAACTGTAAGATTTCTTGCTGTAAATTCGTTGTTCCTTCAGTTATCTGCTGCATATTTACTTTGGGACTACGAGGCGGTTCCTTGGGAGATCCCCTTGTACTGTATATTTACTTTGGGACTACGAGACGGTTCCTCGGGAGATCCCCTTGTACTGCATATTTACTTTGGGACTATGAGGCAGTTCCTCGGTAGATCCCCATGTACTGCATATTTACTTTAGGACTACGAGGCGTTTACTCGGGAGATCCTCATGTACTGCATATTTAATTTGGGGCTATGAGGCGTTTACTTGGGAGATCCTCATGTCTTGCATATTTACTTTGGGACTACGGGGCGATACCTCGGGAGATCCCCCATGTCGTGCATACTTATATTTGGGACTACGAGGCGGTATCTCGGGAGTGCCCTTGTTATTTACCTCTATTTGTTGTGCTGTTATTTTCTGAAACTTCTCATTGTTTAAATTCTCAGCCATTTCAAAATATTATTATATCTTCTGCCTTACTTTTCTTTTAAACCAGTAAGGCACTGACCTGACCTCGTCACTATTCTACCGAGGTTAGGCTTGGCACTTACTGGGTACCGTTGTGGTGTACTCATACTATACTCTGCACATCTTTTTGTGCAGATCCAAGTTCTTCCTACCATGCCAGATACTAGTGAGCTGGACTGTACGTGGAGACTTCAAGGTATATCTGCCAGCGTCCGCAGACCTCGAAGTCCCCCTCTATCCTTATTATGTTGTTTCCCTTATTCTCTTTAGACTTTGATGGATAGAAACACTTACTACTTTCTCTTAGAAGCTTGTGACTTACTTTCACTGGGTTTTTGGAGTTGTAATTATTGATTTGCGGTTTATATTTATTTCATGGGTTGAGAATTGAGCTTCAATTTTATATTATGTTATTCCGCAAATTTGTTAGACTTACCTAGTCTTAGAGACTAGGTGTCATCACGACATCCTACGGTGGTGAATTAGGGTCGTGACACTTCACATAAGAAATAACTTTGCTGGTAGAATGGCCAGGAGTCCCCCTCCACTCTAATCGAGGCAACTCCGGCATGGCTAAGTCACTGTCTTAGCGTGACAGTCCAATATAGCATGATAAGGTGACAGTCAATCCATACCCAAGATGACATTAAAATCTACCATATCAAGAAGTAGAAGATCTACACTAGTCTCAAGACTCCCAAAAGTAACCACACATGAGCGATAGACATGATCAACAATAATAGAATCTCTCACAGGCGTGGACACATAAACAGGAGCATTCAAAGAGTCACGAGGCACAACCAGATATGCAGCAAAATAGGATGACATGTAGGAATAAGTAGATCCCGGATTAAATTAGGAACAATACATGTGATAACGGCGTCAGATGACTCGGTCTCAGGCCTAGCTAGGAAAGCATAACATCGGGGTTGGGGCCCACCACTCTGAACTATATCTCTAGGACGGTCTCTAGTTAGCTGGCCTCTGCCTCTAACGGCCTAACCCCCACCTCTGGCTGCCTGACCCCTGCACCTGGCTGGCTGAGGGGGCGGTGGTGCAACCGGTGCCGGAACCATGGCACGAGAACTCTATTATGGCATGACGCCCAATAACCTCGGACAGGACCTCCTGATGTGCCCCATACCACCACACTCAAAACACCCATCCTGCTGGTGTGGCTGCTGAAATTGAAACTAAACCGAATGGGTCGGATAACCACGGTGATAGCTCTGAATCGGAGGCGCACTGATAGGAGCTGATGATGCACTATAGGCTGGCTGCCCAGAATAAGGCACATAAGGACCACGACTCCCTGAAGCACTGTGAGATGCCTGAAGAGTTGAATGAAATGGCCTGGGAAGATGGTCTCTACCAAAAGCACCCCTGCCTCCCTAGTTTAAGTCCACAAATCGAGTCTCGTACTAGGTGACAGTCATACCACCCTGCTGAAGTCGCTCAAACTGCCTGCGATACTCCTCTCTCAGGGTGACAAGGATGAACTTGTCTAGAAATAGCTGTGAGAACTGATCCCAGATAAGTGCAGGCGACTCAGCTAGTCTAGTCAATATATAATCCCTCCACCATCTCTGGGGGAACCAGACATCTGAAATGCGGCAACATCGACCCCATTGGTATCAACTATACCCATGTTACGCAGCACTTCATGGCAACGGTCCAAAAAATCCCGTGAGTCCTCAGAAGGTGCGCTAGTGAAATGAACATGAAAGAGTTTGGTGAACTTATCCAACCTCAACATAGCCTCAGAAGACAAAGCGGGCCTATTACCGGCATGTGCCGCAATAACCGACTGAACTACCCAAACTGGCGGGGCTGCTGGAGTCTGGAACTAGGGAGCCACCTACTCTGGAGTGTGAGTAGCGGGAATCTATGCTCCTCCCCCAGCCCGAGAGATAGATGGTGCCACCGGAAAGGTACTGGTCTGGGCCACACTCTCCATAAGGCCCACCAAATGGACTAGAGTGTCCTGAAGTACTAGAGTGGCTATAAACTCCTCTGGGACCTGAGCTGGTACAACAGGTACAGTCTGAGCTGGGACCCGCTCATCAAAATATACATGAGGCTCCACTGGTGGTGGTGCTGCTCGAGCTCTAGGTTGAGCTCTGCCTCTGCCTCTGCCTCTGCCTCGGCCTCTGGCGCGACCTCGACCTCAACCTCTACCCCTAATCGTAGCTGCCACAGGGGGCTCCGACTCCTGTCTGGGGGTAGATGCGGTGCGTGTTCTCGCCATCTGCGAGAGAACAAGAATAGAAGGGTTCAATCATCAATGATAGAATAAAATCGTACGACAGAGTAAGAAGAAGTAACATTTTTACTAAACTCTATAGCCTCAAGAAGATAAGTACAGACGTCTCTGTACCGATCCTCCATACTCTACTAAGCTTGTTCGTGACTCGTGAGACCTAGGCAACCTAGTGCTCTGATACCAACTTGTCACGTCCTGGAAATCCAACCCTTGAGACCGTGATGGCGCCTAATATTTCTCTTGCTAGGCAAGCCAATATTAGAATAGTTTATCCATTTTTAACAGTTCAAATTAAATAATAATAATATTAAAAAAAACTGAAATAACTAAAGTAAATTCTGAAATAAGTGCGAAAAACTATAGCAACTGAATTATCAAATATAGCCCTGAATCTGATATCATAAGTGCACGAGCTACTAAAATACTACAGATAAAGGTCTGAATAAACGTAAAGTTGTCTGAAAGAAAAAATACACAGCTAAGATAAAGTGGGAGGGGGCATCAGGGCTGCGAACGCCGAGCAATTATACCTCAAGTCTCCACACTGATAGTCAACTCGAGCAAGCTACTAACCGCCATTGGGACAGACTCCAAAATCTTCACAAGAAGTGCAGAATATAGTATGAGTACAACCGATCACATGTACTCTGTAAGTGCCGAGCATAGTGATTAGGCTAAGGCAGGTCACTTAATATAACATGTATGCAGTATAAAATAATTACATGAAAGGAAAATATGAAAACGAAATAAGGCATTTAACTTATGAAAATAACTCAATCTTCGAAGAAAACTAGTAAATGCCAGAAATACCAATCCTTAGAGTCTCATATGAAAGTACTGAAGCCAACACAGCACAATAAGGAATAAAAACACATAAACTGTTGCGGTTCGCAACCCGATTCCACCGTACAACACTATCCACTCTTATTTCGTCATTTAAATATCAATAAGAATAAGTAAATATATATTGCAGCACGCAACCCGATCCCACCATATAATCAGAATCAATATCATAATTCACCTTTATTTCACCATATCAATTCACCCTTAGTTCATATGTTGCGGTACGCGACCCGATCCCACTGTATCAATATAAATTCACCATTATTTCACCATATCAATCCATCCTTATTTTACCTGTTGCGGCGCGTAACCCGATCCCACCGTATAGTATAAATAGATCAGTTTAACAACTCGAATCACAAGAATCTCTACGATTAACGGATATGAAGCAGAACTAGAAAGGAAATCTCGTCCCAAATTAAGAATTTACTATGATTAATACTAAGCAGTAAGACAAGTCAACAACAACAACAACTCAGTATAATCCCACTAGTGGGACCCTCGGAGTTCATGGAGGGAGGGACCCTGGGGTAGAGAGGCTGTTTCTGATAGACCCTCGGCTCCCTCCCTCCATGAACTCCCCACATTGCTCTTGAAGTGACTCGAACTCACAACCTCTTAATTGAAAGTGAAAGCTACTCACCATTAGAGCAACTCACTTTTGTCTTATTAGACAAGTCAAATAAATGAAAAATAAAGGGTACAAGTAAGTTAGTTAAGGCAAATAGTAGTAAATTATGGAAGCATTGGAGAATCTAATATTTTTAACACGAGAATAATAAACGACAAGTAGCAAATAAAGGCATGGGAAACATTTAAAGCATGTAACAGTTAAGACATGAAATGAAATAATTAATGAAATACAGAAAAAACATGGAAACAAGTATTTTGGCGACGTATATACACTCAGCACCTCGCATATACGCCGCTACACATGAATTTCACATAGCACATAGCTCAAGAGTTCCTAATTCCCTCAAATCAAGGTTAAACCCAATATTTACCTCACCCCGCAATCAACTCAAAATTTAATCACGGCCTTGCCTTTCGAAGAAGCCTCCAAACCAACCAAATCTAAGCAAATTATTGACCAAACGATTCAAAATAAACTTAGAAACTACTCACGAATGAAAAAGGTTCAATTCAAATCATTATTGAAAAAATCAACAAAAGTCAACCCCGGGCTCGCTTGATCCAAACCTGAGGTTCGGACCAAAATCCGATCACTCATTCACCCCGAGCTCGGTTATGCAATTTAATTCAAAATCCGACCTCAAGTCGAAGTCTAAATCCCAATTTTACAAAAATTTCTAATTCTACAATGGAAATCCTAGATTTGATATTGAAATCTTATGAAATGTAATGGGTAATTGAAAGAAAGTAGATTAGAGTCACTTACCAATTAATTTAGGAAGAAAAGCTCTTGGAAAAATCGCCTCTAAGGAGTTTAGGATTGAGAATTTAAAAGAATGAGCTAAAATCTCGTCTTTCTCGGCTTTTGACCAAGCGTAGACGTCGCAATTGCGACCTGGGGTTCGCAATTGCGAACCCCGCAAATGCAAAAAAGTTTTCACAAATGCGAAGGTTTCACACCTTTGTTGCCATCGCAAATGTGAACAATTGGGTCGCAATTGCAAACATAAACATGATACTATCGCAAATGCTAGAACCTCAGTCCCAGCCCATACTCGCAAATGCGAAGTATCCTTCGCAAAAGCGAGGCTCGCATTTGCGAGCCAAATCTCGCATTTGCAAAGTCTGCAGTCCAGCACCAGATGAAACTTGCACCAGCTATGATTTCTAAGTCCAAAACCACTCTGAATCCTATTCGAAACTCACCCGAACCCTTGGGGCTCCAAACCAAACATGCACACAAGTCCAAAACATTATACGAACTCGCTCGCGCAATCAAAATACCAAAATAACACCTAGAACTATGAATCGGACACCAAAATGAATGAAATTTTCAATGAAACTTAAGAACTTTCAAGTTTTCCAACCGGACATCCGAATCATGTCGAATCAACTCCGTTTTGCACCAAATGTTGTAGACAAGTCATAAAGACAATAATGAACTTATACCAAATTTCGGAACTAAAATTTGGACCCGGTAGCAACAAAGTCAAACTACGGTCAAACTTATTAATTCTTTAAACCTTTAAGCTTTTAGTTTTCAATAAATTGCGTTAATTCGAGCTAAGGACTTCTGAATTAGATTCCGGGTATGCGCCCAACCGGACCGTCAAAATACTGATTTGGGTCCGTTTGCTCAAAATATTGACCGAAGTCAACTCAAATGAGTTTTAAGGCACGATTTCACATTTTCATCAATTTTTTACATAAAACCTTTGGGAAAACGACACGAATTGTGCACGTAAATCGAGAAAGGTTAAACGAAGCTATTCAAGGTTTCAAAATAAAGAATTGAGGGTTAAAACTATAAATGACCTATCGGGTCATCACAAATATAAAAGATCTCACCCAATGAGCAAAGTACCCATATCATCTAATTCTCATACATGGAAGTAATTAATGAAGACTAAGGTCAAAGCAGAGCCTAATATCACATGGAATATTCAAGGTGGTAATTCCAGCTTCTTGTGGGATAATTGGACAAGTAATGGTCCATTAGCTAGGCTAATACAGGGCCCTGGGAAATCTGTCAAACTTAAAGTGAACAATTTTTTACACAATGGAGCATGGGATATTGATAAGTTGAACCAAATCCTCCTTTCTCACCTAATTGATGCCATTATTAGTTTAGATATTGGTAATTGTTACAAGGACTTCCATGTTTCGAATATCTCAAAAGACGGTCAGTACTCTAATAAATTTGCCTGGCATTCCATCAGAATGAAAAGGTAGAAAAATGAATTCATGAGTAAGGTTTGGCATAATTCTATTCCTTTTAAAACTTCCTTTATTACTTGGAGATTGTTTAAAAGAAAATTACCTTTTAATAATACTGCAGGAAGGTTTGGTACTAACATTACCTCTAGATGTTCTTGGTGTAACTTCGCACAGGTGAAAACTATGGAACATGCTTTCATGAATAGTGATGCTGCGATTTACATTTGGAATGAAATTGGCAATCCCCTGGGTATTAAGCATGAGTCTGGCACTATCATAGGAACATTCAAAAGATGGTGGGACGAGAAGAACAAAATAGAGTGCATAAACTGATCCTCCAAATTGCGCCTACTGTGATATGTTGGGAAATCTGGAAACAAAGGAATTCATGTAGATACGACAGTCAAAAGAGATTTCATTTGAATCACATTAAGCATCAAAGCATTTGGACTATCAAAGCGGCTATTTCAAAACAAATGCCTAGAATTGATGTTAATTTTCAATGGCCTATGATATGTAATAGATTGAGAAGCTAAAACCAGTTCATACCGGGAAGCAAGTTGTTGCACCATATTTTGCACAAGACACCTAATATTTAAAGTATACTAGGACACATATACTACACTATGCAATATGCACTAAATTATAATCTGCGAAACCATTGAGATTCTAGGTAAGGGTTCAAGTTATCTCGAGGGAAAGGTGTTAAGCATCCCTCAAACTCCACAGAATGTGGTTCCTGCATACTCAATCAAATAAGGGAGGGAAGGTTCAAAAGAATGATTAACTACATCACAAAGGATTTCTATCAAAGAGTAGTCAATACAATTGCCACGTAGCGAATAAATATTCAAAGCATAACTATTGCGTTTCTGGTAAAATATATACAACAAGTTATGCAAAGCAAATTAATAAACAAAATCTTTTTGGGGATTTGATTGAAAGAATTAGGTTCAAAATAGAGTATAGGAGGAAACTTCGACTTATAATTAAAGCCAAGCAATTTACTTATACTAGATTAGTCTTGATTGAACACACATACAATAAAAGGTGAAGAATTATCTTTGGATAGTTTTTATGTAATGAATAAGGTAAGAAGAGAGTTGGTTGTCATTCACAAGATTAATTGAAAAGTTAAATTACATAGAGGACAATTAGCTATACCAAGCAAATAATAGAATGTTTATATTCACATGCACATGTAGCAAAAGTAAATGAACAAAGAGTATGAAATAATTTACATTCTTTGAAATCGGTGCACAAGACTTAAAAGAAGAATTTGGTATTTTTAGAGAATACGTGAAGATGGGATAATGTTTGTATTTAGCTAAAGTATAAAATGTAATAAGGAACAATAACAACAAACAAGACAAGGTTAAATGATATACAAACGTTATGTCTAACACTTTAGTTTAATAAATGAAGTATGAAAGAATTTCATTTTAAAATGAATGAACCTGTACAAGAAATTGTTTAAGGGATGAGAGTGCAAGATAATATGTAGTGATAAGTGGAATCATTACAGATTGACTAAATGAATATTAATTAAAGAATACCCTTTGAAAGAATTTAATTTATGTGCAAAGATTAACTATTTAAGTAAAAAAAACTAAAATAAAATTTACTCTAAATGGTTGGTAAGAATGGAAAAGAATAATCTTTGAACAATCTTAATAGATCATAGATAAACTAAAAGAATCAATTTGATAAATAGAATGAGTATGGTATAGGAAAAATGTATCAAAATATTTATGACACAGAAAATTATACCATCGGTACAAGGAGATATTCGCGCTAAAAGTATATTATCTTTCAATGAGTAGCTAAAAACCATCTCTCAGAGTCATGGTCTTGAAATACAAATTATGTAAGTCAAGCCCAAATGATTACAAGACCCAAGTCGCTCAAAGAAAAGCACAACATTTCAATTCTAATGTCTTTACAAATTATGTCTACTCAAAATGTGTTAACTGAATAATAAATTACATATAGAGAGGTCAGAAAGGCATGCTAGTATAGCTTTAAGGAAATACGATAAAATGATTTGTTTTTATTTTTTCATGAAAAAGAGGATGACATGTTTTATTTTAGTATACAACTAACCTGATTGATTATGTGTATGTTAATTCTAATTGATTGGCCAAGTTTAATATACATATTTGTCAACCTAAGTGTTTATACAAATTATGTGAATTATCTAATGTACAATGTTACAATTTAACAGGATTATTACCGGATACAACTCACCCTAAGTGTTTGGCAAATAGATAAACATCACAGCAAGCAAGCAAACATGTTATTTATCTACTACTTTACTATACTTTACGTGTTGGATACATCCAAGAATAGGAAGTGTGAAGCGGGGAGCTTGAAAGGAGATTTGTCTTTTCGTCTTTGGGTGACGTCCCCGAAAACAACTCCATGTTCTAGTACCTCGCAAGACAAGAAAAGTGAAATTATTAGTAAAGTATAAAGTAAACAATAAACTAATTTATTTTGGAAATGATTTTATTTGAAAATGTTTTTGAAAGATTATTTTTTGAAAATATTTTTGGACGGAGGCAGTGGCAAACCATCAACGTCCGGAGACAATTTCCGACGAGCTTTACGGCCTCATGGAAATTACAACCGGACAAGTCCCTTAGAACAACAGCAAACCAAACGGAACCCAATTGCAACAACAAAGACAGAAGCATCAAGAACGCAAAAAATGGAAATATAACCAAACCGCGTCAAAATAATGTAGTAACAACAGTAACAAAGTAATTAAAGCAGACGAAAGAACAGCGTAAACAAGGATCCAAACAGAGGCAGCATCGAGATATGTAAGAGAAGCCTCAATGGTCACCAGAAACGGCACAATTCGGGCCAAAATCTGAGTCTCCGTCCAGATCTGGAAAAAATGAAAACGGCAGAGCAAGAGGAGTCTTCACCGGTATTATTTCCGGCGTTACTTCCTCGGACGGTCATCGGAATACAGGCTGCCAGAAAATCGAGCACAACAACAATAACAAACAAGTCAGCATCAAAATGAGATAAACATGGTGTCGATTTCAAACGAGGTCGCCGGATTTAACATCGTTTCCGGCCAGATCTCGTTAGACCTGAAACGCCATCTGCAGGTTCACCGATTCCCGATGAGTTCGTCGCAACGGAGAGAGAGGTGAGAGAGATGAGAGTAGGGCAGCGAGATCAGACAGCCTAGGACGGGGGTGGCTGGCCGGAGTTTGCCGGTAACTTCTCAAACGAGGGAGACGAGAGAGCCAAAGCGCTGGAGGCTGCTCTCTTTACAAAGAGAGATAGAGGGCAAAAATTTTGAGAGAGAAGGTTGGGCCGCTCCCCAATCTGTTTGGTTTAGCTTCTAAAATTAGCTTATTTTAATAAATATATTTTTTAAAATTACTTTTTAAAAAAATATTTTTGATGAATCAGTTACTCTATAAATTATGGACCAAATTTCTATTACATACTTTCTGACACATAAAATATCTTACACATTCAATCTTTCTAAAGTATGTCTAAGACCATTTTTTTCTTGACCAGTTCTTCAAAATATGTGTATTATCATGCATCAATACGGCTGTGACATGTGTCCTCTCAAAGAAAAAAAATACTTATAATATTTAAAAGAAAAAATAGAAAACACCCCCTCCAAACACACACAAGTCTCTCATCTTCTTCAGAGTCTCGACCCGTCCGTCTGCTTCTTCCTCGTATCTTCCTCTTCTATGGCTGCCACCAATACCACTCCATGGCTATTGCCATAACCATAATCAACTGAAAAATAGGTCCCATCCAAATCACAATCTTCAATACATCGTTGATATTATCCATCGCAAGGAAATGACCTCGTCATCGGAAAACAAAGGCCAGTAACGACCCCTTCTTGACTAAAACTTTTAAATTCGAGTTGATCTTCTGGGTTTTGACGTACTGAATTCATCTCTAAGCTCTCTTATTTTGTCATTTTTGTATATTCTAAACGGGGTTTATGCTTATATGTTAAGGCCATCAATGGAGAGGTCTAACTGTTAGCATTTTTTTCGAATTGGGTATCCATTTGTTTGCTCGTACTAAAAAATCATGAATTGGAAAGTTTAAATTTTAGCTTTTTCGAAGATGCCCATGAATGGGAAGTACATTTGCAGCATTTCTCTAAATTGGGTGTTCGAGTATTTGCTAATTATATGTCGCAAAGAAGCCATGCACTAACATTAATAGAATTTTCTTGGATTGAAATTAATAGAACTTTCTTGGACATTTAATAGTGTAGGATTACTGGCTTTTTTCTGTGAGCATAAACTTTAATTGCATACCAAGATCTTGAACATGATAATCTTACACAAAATCGTACAGAAAACATACCTGAATCGTAAGCCATCATCGTGAAGTGGAAGCGTTAATTCAAATTGGTTTCTCGCCCCTTGCCCTAGCTTTCGTTACCTTCGACTTTAGTGATGGAAGATAGAAAAATAAAATACGGTAACCTAATGGGTGGGGAGAGGACCAATTTATAGAGGTTCTCACTTAATCCGGTACGTCCATCAAGTAACTGATCGAACGGATGAGATTTGCTCATTAATTAAATATTAATTATGGGCCTTAAACTTATTAGGCCACCAATAAACATAGAAAAATCTTACATTCTCCCACTTGGCCCAATAATCACATAACATTAATATTTAATCATATAAACATTAGTTGCGCATAAACAAATTTCTTCTATAATGTCTATCATAAATTTCATAACACGATAAACTACTAAATGTGAGTTATGGTGGTTATATATAATTTGTCTACATACTCCCTTCCATATACTACAACATTAGCAGCTCATCGTACCAGGTCCATAAGCTATAAAATATTATGGTCCGCAATAATATCTCATTAAGACTTATCTTGTAGCATCTCAAAATAATAATGTGTACACCATTATGAGAAACATGAATCATTAATGTATATCAGAAACATATAAATGAGCTCAGAGTGTCAAAACATCATAAATACATCAATCATAAATACAGCCAAGACCCATTCTATGTACATGTTCTTTAAATATCTTTGGCTGTAAACCTTTCGTTAATGGATCTGTAATCATGAGATCAGTTCTAATATGCTAAAGTGACACTCTTTGTTTCTGAACTTCCTCCTCAATGGTAAAGTATTTTAATTCCATATGTCTGGCACCTTTGGAGTACTTATCGTTCTTGGAGAAGAATACTGCTGCAAAATTATCACAGTTAATTTTCAACGGCTTGGTAATGATGTCGACAACCCCAAGTCCTGAAATAAAGTTTCGCAACCATAATACATGAATTGTGGCTTCAAAACATGCCACAAATTCTGCTTCCATTATAGATGTAGCAATGACAGACTGTTTGGCACTCTTTCACGATATTGCTCCTTCAGCTAATTGGAAGAAATAACCAAACGTGGACTTTCTAGTGTCAATACATCCAGCGAAATCTGAATCCGAGTATCCAACAACTTCCAAATGCTTGGATCTCCTATACATAAGCATATAATCCTTCGTTCCTTTCATGTACCTCAAAACTTTCTTTGCAGCTTTCGAGTGATCAATTCCTGGGTTACACTGGTATCTTCCCAGCATCCCGACCACAAAACTAATATGCAGTCTTGTGCAAGTATGAGCATACATCAGACTACCAACAATAGAAGAGTAAGGAATTGATTCCATTTCCTTTCGTTCTACATTATTCTTAGGGCATTGCATGTGACTAAATTTGTCCCCTTTTTGAATTGAAACAATTCCTGCTGAACAATTATTCATGTTAAATCTCTCTAGAACTCTTTCGATATAGCCTTTTTGAGACAATCATAATAATCCTTGTGATCTATCACGGAATATTTCTATTCCTATCACATAGGATGCCTCACCCATATCTTTCATTTCAAAATTCTTAGAGAGAAAATCTTTAGTCTCACGCAATATGCCTAAATCATTAGCAGCAATTAGAATATCATCAACATATAGGACTAAAAATATAAACTTGCTCCCACTGATCTTTTGGTATATACATCGATCAACGGTATTTTTCACAAATCCAAAAGATGTTATGGTATCATTAAACTTTATATACCATTGTCGTGAGGCTTGTTTAAGTCCATATATTGACTTCTTCAGTTTACACACCATTTGACCTTTTCCTTTAAGTTTCGAAACCCTCTGGTTGGTCCATATAAACTTCCTCCTCGAGCTCTCCATTAAGAAAGGCAGTTTTCATATCCATTTAGTGTAACTCTAAATCATAATGAGCCACCAACGCCTTAATAATTCTTAACGAGTCTTTCTTTGAGACCGGTGAAAAGGTCTCTTTATAATCAATGCCTCCTTTCTGAGTATAACCCTTGGCAACAAGTCTGGTTTTGTATCGTTTAATATTGGCATTTGAATCACGTTTGGTCTTAAAGACCCATCTACACCCGATTCTTTTAGAAATTTCTGGCAATTCAACGAGATCCAAGACTTTATTGTATTCCATGGACTTTAGCTCTTCCTTCATGGCATCAATCCAATTGTCAGACTCGTTACTTTCTATGGCTTGTGAAAATGAAACCGGATCCTTATTAAGACCAATGTCAAAATCTGATTTTTGCAAATAAACCACGTAATCATCCGAAATAGCCGATTTTCTAACTCTTTGAGATTTTCTTAATGGCATTTCTTGTGGTTCATTTGTGTCAGATATTTGTGAGTTAGTTTCTTCATGAAGTGTTTCATCCAAATGTTGCTCAGTGTTGTCAAAGTGTTCTTCAATAACTGGAATAATATTTGATATTTGTGTGAAAGTAGGCACATTCGTGGGTAATAGAATATTGACCCTCACCTCTTTTATTTCCACACTTTGCTTTTCAACACTCCCACTAACTTCACCATTCTCAATAAATCTTGCATTACCGGTTTCAACAATTCTCGAACTATGATTTGGACAGTAAAACACATACCCTTTAGATTTTTCTGGGTAACCAATAAAGTAACCACTTACTGTTTGAGAATCTAATATCTTTTCTTGTGGATTATAAACTTTAGCTTTCACTGGGCAACCTCAAACATGCAGGTGCCTTAAACTATGTTTCATTCTTGTCCACAGTTCAAAATGGGTCTTTGGAACTGCCTTACTTAATATACAACGGTTTTAAGAGCATACATCCACAATGATTTGGATAATGAGGAATTACTTATCATGCTCCTAACCATATCCATAAGTATTCGATTATGCTTTTCTGCAATACCATTTTGTTGAGGTGTTCCTGGCATAGTATACTGTGCACATATGCCATGTTCCTCGAGAAACTTCGTAAATGGACCTGGACATTGTCCTGATTCATTATATTTTTCATAATATTCACCACCTCTATCTGACCTAATGATTTTCACCTTTGTATCTAATTGCCTTTCAACCTCATTAACAAACACTTTGAGAGCATCTGTTGCTTGAGATTTTTCTTTCAGCAAATAGATGTATCCATAACGTGAAAAGTCATCGATAAAAGTGATAAAATATTTTTCTCCACCAAAAGATGGAACATCAAAGGGTCCACAAATATCGGTGTATATAATTGCAAAAAGCTGGGTGCTTCTTGTGGCACCTTTCTTACTTTGCTTGGTTTGCTTTCCCTTAATGCAATCCAAACATATAGTAAGATCAGTAAAATTTAGATTCGGAAGAATCTCATTCTTTACTAATCTTTTTAATCTTTCTTTGGATATATGACCCAAACGTTTATGCCACAAGTAAGCAGAACTTTCATCTAGTGAACTACGTTTAATTCCAACATTATATTGAATAGTAAGAAGGGATTCAGAAAAACTAATATCGAGTTTCAATTTATATAAACCATCACTAAGAAAACCAGAACCATAAAAAATAGTATTCTTATATAAATTGAAACATCCATTTCCAAACTTTAAATCAAATCCATAAACATCAAGTCTTGAAAGAGAAATCAAATTCCTATAAACTGAAGGTACATAAAGAGTCTGTAATAGATCAAGGTGACGTCCAGTCTCCATGGTCAAACGATAAGTCCCTATGCCTTTAATTGGAGCCTTCATACGATTTCCCATGAACAAGAAATCCTTATTTGGATTTGTAGTTTGGATCGTAAGGAATCCCTGCAACGTAGTAGATACACGAGCAGTTGCACCAGAATCAAGCCACCAAGTATTTTTAGGAACTTCTATTAAATTTGATTCGAAACATATAAAAGTATTAATTGTACCTTTCTTTTCGAACCAAGCTTTACGTTTCAGGCAATCTTTCTTTCTGATAGTGTCCTTCCTTGTTACAGAAATGACACGTATCTGCCTTATGTTCTTTCTTAGCATCCTGTGGAGCTTTAGCATGTGCTTTCTTCTTTTTGAACTTGTTGGGCTTCACTTTAAGTCCTTTACCAGCTCCTTGTCCCATGAGGTTGATTGAATGACTCCCTTGCTTCTTAAGTCCTGACTCCTCCTGAGTAAGCATACTGGACAATTCACTAACATTTTACTTATCCTTAATAGTGTTATAGTTAATTTGAAATGGTCCATACTTAGGAGGCAACGAGTTCAGAATAAACTGAACCAAGAAGGAATCATCCACTTTCATCCCCAAGGTCTGAAGTCTTGCTGCAATGTTAGTCATCTCGATGATATTGTTTTGCATACTATGCGACCCATCAAACTTCATGGTCGTGAGTTCGGCCATTAGTGTACCAGCGAGAGACTTATCTGCAGAACGAAAACGTTCTTCCACAAACTTCAGGTATTCCCTGGCACTTTCAGTTTGTGGAATAGTACTCTTAATGTTGTTGGCAATATTCATTCGCATAAACGTAAGGCTTAGCCTGTCAGAGCGTTCCCATGCTTTATGGAAAGACTTCTCATCCGCACTGCTCGAATCAGTAATGGCAGCGGGCTTATCATTCAGCAGAGCCAAGTCAAGATCCATCACACCTAAGTAGAACTGGACTTGTTCACGCCATTCAGAGAAGTTTAATCCGTTGAACACAGTAACAGACGAAGCATGCGAATGAAAAGAAATAGCTGCAAAATAGATAATACATTCTCACAAATCAATATGGATTCAACAAAATAGTTAAAGCATATCGCAATTCTCCTTTGGGTAAATACTACGACACACTATCATAATTTAAATGTTATTTAGTCTTTAATAGGTAATTAAATATTTTTAACCAAATATATATATGCCATCTTTGGACAGACAATATATATTTGACTAAGAATATTAATTTACCTCATCATATTCACTATTCATATAATAATTGATTCACCTCTGGGTAAAATCCTTAAGTTCTAGCAATAGTGAAAATTAATTTATCCACTAATTTTTAATTATAAGCATTTTATTAATTTCATGAATAAACTATAATTTTATATATGCATATTTTCATAAACAAACTAGTTTGGCCACTTTGGTGACTAACAAACTATATAACACAAGTGCACACACAAAATAGAGATCATAAGATTTTATGCATGTGATTACTTTAAACAATCTAGTTTGGTCACTTTGGTGACTAACAAACTATATACACATTAATCACATACATAAAATAAACAATAAATAGCTTTATCAACTAATAGCCCAAAACAAATTATTAAATAAACCAAAATAAATTACTTCATAGCCTAAAGTTAAACAGTAACTGGTCTAATTTTTAAATCTTTCATAAAAAAAGAATTTTTCATAATGGCTTAGAACGTTGGAACATAATATCCTTAAGGCATTCAAAATGAGAAATTTAGACAACATAAATATTGGAGGCAAACTTTAAATGGATACCTAATACATAAAGAATCAAACATTGAAGGTTACTGCTTTAAAGAAAAAAGTACATTCAGGTGGGATTGTAGAGTAATTTAATTTCACAAATATTCATTCCCAATATAAAACTTCATTAGATTTCGTTAACTGTAGTAACACTTTATTGGTGAATCTTAAGCAAAATTCATCACAGGGCAAAATTCATCACGGCGTCCGACCTTTCTTCGTTCAAATAGAAAATTTGACATAATTTATTACTAGCAGTTCATAAAAGAAATTTCATACTTTATTAGATATCCCCAAATTAAAAGAACTGGAATCAGATACGAGATTATTACAAATCCAATTAGAACAGTACGCATCAACATAAAGATATAGTCTTTCTTTTACGAAGATTATCAGTTCAAATATCCAGGCTCGTGATACCACATGTGAGCATAAATTTTAATTGCATACCAGGATCTTGAACATGATAATCTTATACAAAATCGTACAAAAAACATACCTGAATCGTAAGCCATCATTGTGAAGCGGAAACGTTAATTCAAATTGGTTTCTCGCCCCTTACCTTAGCTTTCGTTATCGCCGACTTTAGTGATGGAAAAGAGAAAAATAAAATACGGTAACCTTAATGGGTGGAGAGATGACCAATTTATAGAGGTTCTCACTTGATCCGGTACGTTCATCAAGTAACTGATCGGACGGATAAGATTTGCTCATTAATTAAATATTAATTATGGGTCTTAAACTTATTGGGTCACCCATAAACATAAAAAAATCTTGCATTTTCTTGTTGGAGTAATTGATTGAAATGAAACGATGGGGTTCGATGGAAGAGAACATGGGGGGTTTCGCTGGTCATGGGATTGGAGAGGAAAATAAAAGAAATTAAAAATAGAAAAACAATTAAGTTGGACCATAGGATCAACTTTATTAAATTTGAACTGTTGATATAAAGATGCATAAACATATTTTTCACCTCCTCACGCGCACTTTTTACGTGTAATATACCTGGTCAAAAGTAGTGTGTACTAGACATATTCTGTAAAGGTTGAGTGTGTAATATGATTTTCGTGGTCAGAAAGTGTGTAACAGGGATTTAACTCATAATTTAAGGGTAACTTATGTATTTTGCCTTATTTATTATCACATCAATATGACTTGTCGCGTCATATGTATTGTCATCTCGGATGTTTAGTCACGTCAAATGTCACATCAAATGTGTTGTCGCATCGGACGCTGACAAGATATTGATTTGACTGGACCTGATCCGTATTTTTGAAATAAATTCAACTGGCTACCATATTATTACTAGATCGTGCTATAAATTTAAAAATTATTATTTAATTGAAAATTATGGTTTCCGGTATTTATTTGAAGATACTAACTACTACGGTATTGTTGTAGTAATTATTTTATATATTTTTTAAATGATAATGAATTGATAGAAATATCCTAATATTTTGAAAATAAGACAATTATCAATAAATTATTTGACTTTTGGAAAAAACACAAAAATTATAATATTTAACTAATTGTAAAAATGATAAAAATTCTATATTTTGTGAAAATAGGAATAATATTAATAAATTGCATAAAAGCTGAATAATGTGCAAAAATTATATTTTATCATTTTTTACTAGGAAGACTGCAGAAATTAATTTTTAAATACAGAGGGTCAAAATTGAGTGTCAATACAAGTCATGTGGCAACCTCCTTCAAGTGGCACCGTCAAGGTAAACACAGATGGTAGTTATATTAATGAAAGTGGGAAAGCATGAATTGGAGGCATCATCAAGGATAGCAAGGGCAATTTAATTATGGCCTTCTCTGTTCCTATTACTTGCGAAAGCAACAATATGGCTGAGGCAATTGCAGTAGAGTTTGGAGGGAAATGGTGCAATCATTTGGGGTACACTAATTTTGCTCTTGAACTGGATTCTATGGTCATCGCCAACATGCTCACAAACAAGACTACTAACAATATGAAGATCAAAATAGTCATAGACTGAACTATCAACATCATTGAGATTACGAAAGTGACTGTGAAGCACTCCTTTAGAGAAGAAAATCAAGTGGCAGATTCTTTAGCTAAACTGACTACTACATCTAACTAGAGATTGCTCTGTCATACCTATCAGCAACTTCCTAAGTCTACTAAAGTTCCCTTCCTCTTAGATAAGTGGCAGTTACCTAGCATAAGGTCTAAGTAAGACAAGTGCAATTTCTTTGTAAGCTAGGCTCTTGTATACTAATCTTTTCAGTTAGGAGGACGTTGTATATACCTAATTTTTTTTGGGTGATGGAATCATCATTGTTGTCTTCTTCCGAGGTCAGGTTAAACCCTCTTCACTGTGCTTTTTTGAAATACAACGCCATCCAGCCTATGTCTGGGTAACTTTAATAAATAAATACAAATCTTCCTAGCCTAAACTAAAAGATATTCTTTAAATTAATCTCGTTGTGACATAGGATGAATTGTTTGTACTAATTGCCTCACTATGACAATTTCACTTTACAATTGCAAGAACTTGGTGATCTTGATTAATTTAAACCGTATTCTTTTTATTTTTTGTGTGTAGAAAATGAATATGTAGGGTAACATTTTCAACTCTTCTTTTCTGGTTTCTTTTCTTTTCTAATTAATCGAACTTAGATTCATCCCATGCTCGCATCCCCTTGAACCACAAACCCCTTAAAAGGAAAAGGGATGGGGGAGAAGAGGTAAATGAAGGCTATCTATGGTTGCTTTCATATTTGTCGTTCTTCTATTCATACAGAATTAAATAACATATCTCTAAGACTTCCATTTTGATCCATTCATTTATCATCCATGAAATTCAGAAATTAATTCGCGACATTCACTAATTTTAATTTGATAGATCCTGTCAGTGTATATATAGAGGCAAGAAAAAAAATACAAAAACAGATCTAAAATTTTGGATCTGTCCTTGTCCCATCCTAATGTATGATCTAAGAAGAACAATTAAAGAAAATCATATAAAAACAGAAACCAGTTGCTCTAAATTTAAGCAAACTTTATGTTCACGGGCTTTAACTTGGGCATGTTAACCAGAGTAGTGGCAATGGGTCAACAACACTTTTTGGACCATGGTATAGAGGTATAATATTAGATCAAACATGTCCAGAAGTAGCTTTCCGGCTAGTCTATATTACGGTTCATCAACCTTCGGTACTAGGGGCTTTTGCATCTATACTCTGTAACGACTCGACTAGTCATTTTGAGTATTTTAGTCCCGATCCCCTATTTATTACCTCCTTTATGTTATATTGTGATTATATGACTTATCGGGGTATTTGGTTTTGTTTTCGGGTGAGTTTCGGAGTGAAATGGGACACATAGTCCATAAGTTGGAGGTTTAAGTTGTAAGAATTGACCGTAGTTTGATTGTGTAGATGACTCCGGAATAAAATTTTGACGGTTTCAATATCTTCGTATGGTGATTTTAGACTTAGGAGTGTATCCGGATGTTGATTTGGAGGTCTGTAGGTCATTTCGGCGTGAATTGGCGAAAGTTAGAAAGTTGAAGGTTTGAAAGATTGAAAAGTTTGACCGGGAGTTGACTTTATTGATATCGGAGTAGGAATCCGATTCCGAAAGTTGGAATAGGTCCTTCATGTCATTTATGACTTGTGTGCAAAACTTGGAGTCAATCGGAGTTGTTTTGGTATGAATCGGCATTTGTTTTGAAATTCGCAAGTTCATAAGTTACTTAGGCTTGAATCGATGCGCGATTCGTGGTTGTGGTATTGTTTGATGTGATTTTGACGCTTTGAACATGTTCGTATGATGTTTTAGGACTTGTTGGTATATTTAGTTGAGGTCCTGGGGGCCTCGAGTGTAATTCAAATCATGTTCGGCGCATTTCGGAACCTTGAAAAATTGCTGAAGCTGCTGAATTTTCTGATATCTGGTTTCCTTCTTCACGTTCGCGAGAGAGGTCATGCGTTCGCGAAGGGTATCTGGGAGGTAGGTGAGGTTTTTTCTTCGCGTTCGCAAAGGTATAGGGAGTTGTTCGCCGCGTTCGCGTATGAGGGGTCGCATTCACGTTGGCCTGGGCTCAGTGTTCATCGCGTTCGCGTGGGGGATCTCGTGTTCGCGAAGAGGATTTTGACAGCTGAGTATATTTGTGCTTCGCGAACGCGAGACGTATTCCGCGTATGCAAAGAAGAGCACCTGGGCAGCAGAATTTAAGTTTCAAAACGAGGGTTCTATCTCATTTTTCATAATTTGGACCTAGAGAGCTCGGTGTGAGGTGATTTTTCGAGCATTATTCAAGGAAATTATTGGGGTAAGTGAATCTAACTCGGAATGGACTATATTTCATAAATCTATTACTATTTTCATCATCTAATTAGGGATCTGAGTTGAAAATTTGGGGGGAAATTGTGAAAATTTCCTAGACTAAATTTTTGAGTTTTGAAAGGTGATTTGAGGTCGAATTTGAGTAAATCTTGCATGGTTGGACTCATTATCGAATGTGTGTTTGGATTTTATAATTTTGGTCGGGTTCCCAGACGCGGACCCGGATTGAATTTTTGAGTTGACTTTTTATTTCTTTGCAAAGATCATAACTTTATTACTCGAATTAGTTTCCTATAGTTTATATTTATGCTATGAAGTTGTCTTGACTAGATTCGAGCCGTTCAGAGTTGGATAATCGAGGAAAAGGCCTATTAGTGGATTGAGTTAGCGTGTTTTGAGGTAAGTGTCTTGCCTAACTTTGTGTGCGGGAATTACCCCTTAGGATTGGTATTGTTTTGTGATAATTATGATGTGTAAATATGGAAATTTAACGGTTTTAGCTATGTAGATTCCTTTCATGCCTTAATTGAGTTATCTTAACATGTTATATTCATCATCATTAGTCTATTTTCATATGTTCTACTTGACTTATCTCTTACTTACTAATTGCTCTACATGTTTAGTTGAAGTTTTTGTTTCCTTTATTCCGTATTCATTGTGTAACCGTTGAACTCTTTACTTGAAGTTGTTATTCTTGGAACCTTGCTGTTAAAATGGTATTAAGTTATATAGGTCGTGATTCGCATTGGGGCAAACTATTCAGTTGTGAAATACTATTCTTGTTGCGTTATTCACTATCGGTTATTATTGTTGAGACTCTTGTGTACATTGTGGTTGAGCCATGGTCTCTTTATTGTGAAAATACTGTTATTGTCGGTTTCTGTGGTAAGTTGTGATATTGGACAATTGAGGTGCGATTTGTGATACGTTATGATATTGATACGCATGCGGTGCTATATGGTTTTAGTATTGAAACGCATGCGGTGAGATAAGGTGAGCTTGATATGCGTGGCTAGTAGGGGAACTACTAGAAGCCATGCGGTGTGATAAGGTGGGCTAAAACGCGGGACAATGGAAAGATTGTGATTTATTATTGTGATTTGAGACTATGAGGCGGTACCTCGGTAGTGGCTTTTGTTGGTATTACTCTTTTACTTCACTTGTGCCTAGTTACTTTGTTTCCTTGGCATAACATTCCTTGTTTTCTTCCGTGATGCATTAATTGCTTGAGTTCTGTGTAGTAAATTTTGGTACCTTCCTTACTTGTTTTATTTCATTTATTATTATCATTGCACTGTTAAATTACTCGTTCTAACTTTTATTTATTTATTTATTAAAATAGGGCCTTGACCTGACCTCGTCACTACTCTACTGAGGTTAGGCTTGACACTTATTGGGTACCGTTGTGGTGTACTCATGCTATATTTCTGCACATCTTTTGTGCAGATTCAGGTACCTCCTACCAGTCCAGACATCAATGATTTGAGTTCATACTTGGAGACTTCAAGGTACACCTGCTGGCGTCTGCATGCCTCGGAATCACCTTCTATTTATTTCTATGTTTTTCTCTTTTTATTAGATATAGTTGTATAGGGATGACTATGATATCGTTGTAGAGCTTGTGACTCGATATCACCAGGTTTTGGGGGAATTATATATGTTGAACAGCGAAGTTTATTCTATATAGATGTTGAGTATTTGAGAGTTTATTATTATGCAGTTATTTCTGCGTAAATATTAGGCTTACCTAGTCTTAGAGACTATGTTATATCATGATATCCTACAGAGAAAAATTGGGGTCGTGACATACTCGATTTTAGGGTTACAATTGAACCTATACCCATTTTGCAAAAAGAATTGCAAGCCTACCCACTTTACGATCAACTTCAGACTTATCGGGTCTGAAGTTTAAAAAAAATTAATCTGAAGTGAAAAATATTGCACTTCAGATGCACTTAAGGCCAAATAGGTCTGAAGTGCAATTAATAGTTTTATGCACTTAATGCCAATAAGTCTAAAGTGAAAAATTGTACTTCAGATGTACTTAAGGCCAAAAAGGTTCGAAGTACAATAAATATTTTCCTACACTTAAGGTCAATAAGTCTGAAGTGAAAAATTGCACTTCAGATGCACTTAAGGCCAAATACGTCTGAAGTACAACCTATGGTTTCATGCACTTAAGGCCAATAACTCTGAAGTGAAAAATTATACTTCAGATGCATTTAAGGCCAAATAGGTCTGAAGTGCAACCTATGATTTCATGCACTTAAGGCCAATGAGTCTGAAGTGAAAAATTGCACTTCAGATGCACTTAAGGCCAAAAGGTCTGAAGTGCAACAAACGTTTTCCTATACTTAAGGCCAATAGGTCTGAAGTAAAAAACTACACTTCAGATGCACTTAAAGCCAAAAGGTATGAAGTGCAACCAACGTTTTCATGCACTTAAGGCCAAATAGGCCTCAAAAAAGCAAATGCCGAGAAACAGAAATTTGTTTTTCGAATTTTAATAATCCAATATATGATTTAATACCTAAATCTATTCCAAATGAGCTCAAATTTGAAACATAACCTCCAAATATCATCAAGAACAAATCTCAATCATCAATTTGTCAAAATAATAATAAATCTAACGAACCCATTTTGCAATTAAGAAAAAGAAAGAGAAAAAATCCTAAGCAATAGTAAAAAAAAATAAAGCTCCACAATAGCTTACCACTGTAAAATATCATAAACTACCTTAAAATATGTTCACAAATACCATATAAAACCATTGTTACCTGAAGAAGAATAAAGATGAGAAAAAGGCCTGAAGTTGTTTAAACAGTGGGTACAAGTTTAAAAATAAAAATAAAAAGTGGATACAGGTTAAATGGGGGCGAACAAATAGGGCGCCCCGGGCAATTTTTACTCAGTACTATCTGCAAGGATCTTTATACAAATAGCCGATCAAGTTCATTGTTTATTTTTCTAGCTAGTATATATTGAATATATAAAGATTATTCATGGTTATACACATGTTATATATGGATTATACATATATTATACATTCATCGACTATTTTTAGTTTAGTAGGCCGGATGGTGACTACTAAGGTTAAATCTTTTAGCAAAAGATGATTGGACTATTGCAAAATCGAAGGAGTATATATGTTCATATGAAAATGAACAATTTACCAAGTCCAAATAAAAAGAGGAGATAGTAGATAATTCTTGAAGTAAAAATTGCACGAGGCGCCCTGTTTGGTTGTCCCCATTTAACATGTACCCACTTTTTAAATTTTTTTAAACTAGTACCCAAAGTTTAAATAACTTCAGGCCTTTTTCTTTTTCTTCTTTTTCTTCTTCGAGTAACAATAATTTTATATGGTATTTGTGAACATATTTTAAGGTAGTTTATGATATTTTACAATGGTGAGCTGTTGTGGCGCTTTATTTTTTACTACTGCATAGGATTTCTTATTCTTCTTTTTCTTAATTGTAAAATGAGTTTGTTAGATTTATTGTTGTTTTAACGAATTGGTGATTGGGGTTTGTTCTTGATGATATTTGGAGGTTATGTTTCAAATTTGAGCTCATATAGAGTAGATTTAGGTGTTAAATCATATATTGGATTATTAAAATTCGAAGAACAACTTTCTGTTTTTGGGCAATTTGCACTTCAGACCTATTTGGTCTTAAGTGCATGAAAACGTTGGTTGCACTTCAGACCTATTTGGCCTTAAGTGTATCTGAAGTGTAATTTTTTTACTTCAGACTTTTTGGCCTTAAGTGCATAAAACCATTGTTTGCACTTCAGACATGTTTGGCCCTAAGTGCATCTAAAGTGCAATTTCACTTCAGACTTATTTGGCATTAAGTGCATGAAACCATTAGTTGCACTTTAGATCTATTTGGCCTTAAGTACATTCGAAGTACAATTTTTTCACTTCAGACCTCTTGGACCTTAAGTGCATGAAAATATTTATTGTATTTCAGACCTACTTGGCCTTAAGTGCTTCTTAAGTGCCATTTTTGTACTTTAGTGTCACGTCCTTAGTTGTTAACTAAGTACACGTACGACACTTGACAACTCGCTTACGATCTTGCACAACTTGCTCACGTTCTTGCTATGCCAAGTTAGCCTTAGCACACTCAAGATCGCTAAGAGAATGGTAGAAAAAATACAAGAGAATTGTTAAAGGAAGCTTTGTATTAAAGAGAACTTGAATTGTTTGCTTGGTAAATTACAAATGGATGGCCCCCTTTATTTACTAGTCTCCTAAGGGCTAGAGTGTAAATATTAATTGTTACACAAGTCCTTACTATTTACAAGATAAGGGCTTTCTTTAGAATTCTCTACAAGCCTAGAAGATTCCAAGGACTTTCCTAGAAAAATCATAGGCATCTAGGGTCTTCCAAGGGAAATATCCATACTTCTCTGGAATCTTCTCACAAATACTAGCTTTCCTCCTATGTAAGCTTCCACATGGTATTAATATATGCCAAATGGTGCCTATGTGGCATGGTGATGTGGTGGGTCTTCACACTCTCCCCCACCTAATGTTACAACGATCGCGGTGCAATGTTGTTGTATAAACTCTCGGATCTTATCTTTGAATTGCCATAAGTCTTTATATCGTTCCTACGTGGCCTCCCCTGAAGATTGCCCCTTCCAATGGACGAGGAACATTACGGTGGCTTTCTGCCCTTATTTTCGCCTGGCTTGGTAATCAATAATAGCCTCAATCTCCCGGTCATGTGAGGCGGTGATAGTAATAGGCACTCGACTTGATTGGCTCCTACTCGGATCATCCTTGTCTTCATGATATGGCTTAAGCATGCTGTCATGGAAGACATGATAGATCTTAAGATATGATGGTATGTCAAGCTTGTATGGGATCTTGCCTACCTTGGAGAATATCTTTAATGGCCCCTCATACTTGCGAATCAGATTCTGATGCATCCCCCATAGTGCCTTGAACTGTCTTGGGTTAAATTTTACTGTTACCATGTCCCCAACTCTATAGTCCATGGGACGTCGCTTACGGTCTGCAAACTTCTTCATCTTCTTAGCTACCTTATCCAAGTAGGACTTAGCAGTGTCAAGCTGCTCCTCCCATCTTTTGGCCATATGATAAGCCCCCAAACTCTTTCCCTCAAACGCAACTGGTAATGAATGTGGAGTTTGTTGATATTGGCCTGTGACTAGCTCAAATGGTATCCGCCCCGTGGACTCACTCCGCTGCAAGTTATAAGAGAATTGGGTGATGTCTAGGAGCCTTGCCCAATCTTTCTGATGAGCACTTATATAATGCCTCAAGTAGCATTCCAGTAAGGCATTGACCCGTTCCGTCTGTCCATCCGTCTATGGGTGGAAACTAGTGGAAAAGTGTAGTTCTATGACAAGTATGTCGAATAACTCTCTCCAAAAGTTCCCAGTAAAGCGGGGGTCTCGATCACTGATAATATGCCTTGGTAACCCCTAATACTTCACCACGTTCTCAAAGAATAGCTTGGCGGCTTCCTTGGCAGTGCAACCTGGTGAGGCGGGCATGAAGGTGGAATATTTAGAAAATCTATCCACGCCAACCATAATAGTACCATAACCATCAGACTTCGGTAGACAAGTGATAAATTACATAGTCACGCTCTCCCATGGACGCTCTACGACTGGTAGTGGTCCCAAAAGTCCTCCGGGTTATTGTTGCTCAACCTTGTCCAGCTGACAGACAAGATAAGTCTGCACATAACATTCTATGTCATCTCGCATGTGTGGCCAATAGTAGACTGACTCAACTAAGGCCTTAGTGCGACGTTGGCCTGGATGACCAGCCCACATTGTGTCATGACTCTCCCTTATGATCTGCCGTCTAATGTCTCAAAACTTAGGCACGTAGACTCGCCGACCCGTGGTAAGCAATATGTCGTCTTCTACCCAAAAACGTCTCGTCTTGCCCTGGTTGGCTAACTCAATAAGCTGTTTGGCTACTGGATCATATTGCATGCCTTCTTTTATAGCCTCATGAATGTCCCAACTTGCTAAAGTGATGGTAGCAAGCTCGGCTTTCTGGCTCAAGACATCAACTACAACATTACATTTGCCCGGCTTGTACTTCAGCACATAATCAAACTCGGCCAAGAAATCCTGCCACCTAGCCTGTTTTGGTGTGAGCTTCTTATGCGTCTGAAAGTAGCTAGTAGCTATATTCTCTGTCTTGACCACGAACCTCGACCCGAGAAAATAATGTCTCCATGTACGAAGGAAATGCACAATGGCAGTCCTTTACTTCTCTTGCACCGTGTAACGCCGCTCAGTCTCATTTAACTTATGGCTCTCAAATGTTATGGGGTGCTTATCCTGCATCAGGACACTCCCAATAGAAAAGTCAGAGGCATCTGTGTGCACCTCAAATGTCCTGGCAAAGTTAGGTAGTGCCAAGACTGGCTCCTCTGTTACAGTTGCCTTAAGGCCTTCAAATGCCTTTTGACAATGCTCTGTCCAAACCCATGGCTTGTTCTTCTTTAGCAACTCAGTCAATGGTGTGGCTTTTGCTGAGTAGCCACTGATGAACCGACGATAATAGTTAACAAGGCCAATGAAGGATCTTAATTTAGTTACCTTTATAGGTGCCTCCCACTCCTGGATAGCACGTACCTTAGCCTCGTCCATGCGAAGCTCGCCATTGCTAATAACATGGCCTAAGAAGTGCACATTTGATTGTGCAAACTCGCATTTCTTCCTCTTGATGTATAGCTCGTTCTCCCGCAAGACTTGGAAAACCCTCCTTAAGTACTCTATATGCTCCTCTCAGGTGTTGTTGTAGATGACTATGTCGTCTAGGTAGACTGCCACGAATGATCAAGGTAGGGATGGAAAATCTTGTTCATAAGGGTGCAAAATGTGGCAGGTGTATTGGTTAAGCCGAAGGGCATCACCAACCACTCAAAGGCTCCATATCTCATCACACATGTTGTCTTCGGTTCATCCCCTTATGCAATGCGAACCCGGTAGTAGCCCTTGCGAATATCCACCTTGGTAAAGTACTTGGCTTGCCCAAGTCTATCGAAAAAGTCAGCAATGAGCGGGATCAGGTACTTATTCTTCACTGTGACCTTATTAAGTGCTCGGTAGTCTATGCACAAGCGCAACGGTCTATCATTCTTCTTCTGGAATAATATTGGTGCACCGAAAGGTGCCTTTGATGGGCGAATATGACCAGCATCTAGCAGCTCTTTCAATTTTTTCCTGAGCTCCTCTAGCTCGGGTGGTGCCATACGATATGGGGCAAATGCGGGTGGCTTAGCCCCTGGCTCCAACTCAATCTTGTGATCCACCTCTCGCCTAGGCGGCAAGTGCTTAGGCAACTCCTCGGGCATGACATCTTTGTTTTCCTCAAGCAACTTCTCTATGCAAGGCGGCAGTGTCTCTTGAAAACTCTTGGCTTCCTCCAGACTTGCGATAGTTGCCACGAATATCGGATCCCCCTGCTTGATCCCCTTGACAACTTGCATAGCTGAAAGTTGGCTTGGCTTTGTCTGTGTGTTATAGTCACTGTAGGTACCATGCAAGATCCTTATCGCTCCATAACCAAGAGACGTTGGAGGTAGGGGTCGATCAATGTATGGCAATGCCTAAAGAACTCTTGCCCCAATATGATGTCAAAGATATCCATAGAGGTTATGGTAAAGTTTGTCATACCTTTCCAAGTTCCCAATTTGACACCAACTCCATTAGCTACCCCCACGAGCATTCTGTACCTCCGCATTCACGGTCTTGACGCGAGAGTTGGTTGGAGCAAGCTTCAATTCTAGTCTCTTTGTGGCAACCTCAGTCACGAAATTATGAGTTGCTCTAATATCTACCATTGCACGAGCATGCTTGTTGTTTATGGTGAGATCCACGTACTAATTGCCATTCTCGGTAGGTTGGATAGATTGCTTCGTGACAGCACCACATAATCCGATCATACCTAACTGTGCGGTTCCCGAACTCTCTCCTTCCGGCTTCTCCTTCCGTTAATAGACCATGGAGATGAGGCTCTTTAGGTCAGGACAATTTCTAAAGTTGTGCGGCCGTCCGCATATGTAACATCCCTTCTTCTCGGCCTGCGCCTTCTTCTCGGCATAGCCCTGATGGCCACTCGACTTTTTAGAATCTTGAGTCTTGTAGTATTGTTGTTGTATCTCCTTGCCTTTGCCATGGTCTCCCCCACCTTTGGCATTATTAAACTTTGATTCTTTGCATTTGCCTTTGTCGTGCTTGTCATGCCTGAAATCCATCAATGATTCGGCCTCCACTATGGCTTGGTCTATATCTACGACTTGTCGGCGTTGCAACCCCTGCTTAGCCCAATTTTGCAACTCGTCTATGAAGTGGAACAACAAGTGATCA
This sequence comes from Nicotiana tomentosiformis, assembly GCF_000390325.3. Lineage (NCBI taxonomy): Eukaryota > Viridiplantae > Streptophyta > Magnoliopsida > Solanales > Solanaceae > Nicotiana > Nicotiana tomentosiformis. Next base: position 98,501,888 of record NC_090819.1, on the reverse strand, counting down.
TTGGTCAGGTTTGGGATTTGAAGCATAAGGGTAGTGAACTCCTTGACATAGACACGTATACTCCATGTTTGCTTCAACTCCCTAAGCTTGTACCTTGCCTGGTACAAGACATTGTTTGGAAAGAACTATCGCTTGAACTCGGCTTTGAACTGATCCCATGTGCCAATAGTACATAGACCTTTATCCACGTCGGTTATCTTCCGTCTCCACCATAGCATGGCAGTCTCTGAGAGGTACAACACTGCAGTGTTGATCATGGCCTCATCGTCCCTTACTTTGTCGTGCCTGAAGTAGTTCTCCAAGTGCCAAAGGAAATTTTCCACTTCTTGTGCATCACGAACACCTTTGAACACCTAGGGTTTGGGAGCCTCGATCTTGGCCTCCCTCGCCACCATAACATTATTGGATGCCTCGGTCACGCCAGCACTAATATGCTCCTCGAGTGACTCTATATTTGCCTTCATAGCATCGATAGTACTCAAAGCCTCTATGAGTCTGCACTCTAAGGCAGTGATGGTTTACCTTAGTTCCATCTCGGTCTGTGTACGTCCCTCCAAGTCATTTTGGATACTCTCAATCTCTTCAAGAGTGTGCCCCTCAAGAACTCTAAGGGTGCCTTCCACCTTCCCCAAGCGTTGGCCAAATATCTCAACGGCGTCCATCTCTGCGTTCATCTTCATCACCCACTCTTTACCGAGCGAGACGTCCTCGAGCAGGACCTCCACTTCATTCTCGCTCGCCTCAGTGACAGATAGTTCTTGGGATGTAAGCCCTTCGTTTGACACAACGTCGGGTGGCATCTCCTGGCTCTTATTGGTGGCATTCCTCTTTTTGTTACGACCACTCTTGCCAGCAGCATCTTGGATGACGCTGGGTTGGGTGTTGGCAGAATTAATTTCTCCATCGTTCGCCATTCCCTTAGTTGCAACCTTTGCTCTGATACTACGTTGTCAGGTCCTTAGTTGTTAACTAAGTATACGTACGACACTTGACGACTCGCTCATGATCTTGCACAACTTGCTCACGTTCTTGCTATGCCAAGTCAGTCTTACCACACTCAAGATCGCTTAGAGAATGGTAGAAACAACACAAGAGAATTGTTAAAGGAAGTTTTGTATTAGAGAGAACTTGAATTGTTTGCTTGGTGAATTACAACTGGATGACCCCCTTTATATACTAGTCTCTTAGGGGCTAAAGTGTAAATATTAATTGTTACACAAGTCCTTAATATTTACAAGATAAAGGCTTTCTCTAGAATTCTTTACAAACCTAGAAGATTCCAAGGACTTTCCTAGCAAATCCATAGGCATCTAGGGTCTTTCAAAGGAAATGTACATACTTCTCTAGAATCTTCTCACAAATATTATATTTCCTCCTATGTAAGCTTCCACATTGTATTAGCATATGCCAAATGGTGCCTATGTGGCATGGTGTCGTGGCAAGTCATCACATTAGACTTAATTAGCCTTAAGTGCATTACGCTTCAGACTAATTTTTTTTAACTACAGACACGATAAGTCTGAAGTTGATCGTAAAGTGGGTTGGCTTGCAAATATTTTTGTAAAGTGGGTATAGCTTCAATTGTGATCCCAAAATCGGGTATAGATGTAAAAGCCCCGTTCTTAAATATGACACATTACTTAATGAGTTTTACTTGCGAGTCGTTCAATTATGTTGTTATATTATCACTATTAAGTATTACTCGATCGCACAAATTTCTGAATTTTATGATAGTTGTGCGAGTTTATCACACAAAATATGGATTTGACTCCAAATATTTTTTTCCTTGGTTTATTATCGCTACAAAAAAATTGAAAAAGTAGAAGAAAATATTTCTTCTCCCCTTTTTACGAAAAATTACTATTTATTTATAATATTTAGAAAAGTTAAATAATACAAAGTAAATGTTAAAACTAGTTGCAGAACTAAAGCTTTACAATGTTAAGTTCCCCTTTAAGTTGGAAAAGGAAGAATTAAGACCCCTGTGAAGTGATGTCGTGCTATAATTTCATATATTTTGATGTTATTTACCCTACTTGCTTGTTGTTTGGATGCTAATTTGTGCGACAATTGAGCTTAATAGAGTTTATTTTATGTGTAGGAATATTTGAACATGAAGTTAAGAAAAGTTGCACGAAATGGTACCTCCAAGCTACAAAATGGAGCAATAAAAGAAGACGTGCAAGGCAATGAAAAATCATGGTCATAGACAGTGCAAGGCTTTGTCCAGGGCACTGTCATTGGCGTCTCTGATAGTGCCTCGCAGGGAAATGTTGGTGCCTCTGACAGTGCCTCGCAGGGAAATATTGGTGCCTCTGACAGTGCCTCGCGGGGTAATGTTGGCGCTTCTGGCAATGCCCCGCACCGACGATACTTATCCGAGCCACTTTTATTTCATCATTATGTTTGGACGTGTAGACCTCAACCCATATTTATAAATATCTCATAAGCTTAGTTTTTAGGGGGAGGACATCATTAGAGAGGAATGAGGGTACGGAACACTTTGGAAGCACGAATCACTCGAGTTTTTCTCTCCACTTTCCTTTAATTTATAGTTTAATACTTCTAGATATTACTATGATTATTTACACAGTTATAATTAGCTAAACCCGTCATCTAGGATTGATGGAACCAATTGTTGGATGAAGTCTTGATTGTGTTTTGATATAATTGAGTCGTTTTTACTCTTTAATTGTTCAACTATGTCTTTCTTGTGGTTAATTGAAGAGCCCTTGATTAATCATGTCTAGTTATCTTGTGTTGCTTGAGAGAGAATACTTGATTAGATTGTTGTTGAACAACGCCACTTTCAAGTAAGTTAAGATATTATTTACTTGAATTTAAAAGCGGGATTAGAGATAATGATGCTTTGGTGCGGTATTTATGAGCTGTACGAATTGTCAGATAGAGTAGTTCGAAAGAATACTTCTAGTAAATTATCGTAATTGATCGAGAGATAATTGCGATAAATAAGAACTCATCATCGTTAGAGAGTGTTACGGCGAGATTATAGCTAACGTGTCATGAATTAATCTAGCAATTGGGAAAATCATAAATCCTAGATCTTTTTACCTTGATTCAACTTCATTCGTGCTAGTTGATAGTTTTTATTGTCATTTTTTCTTAGTTAAATTTTTTTTATTAAATCACAAATCAAATCTTGAACTCTGAAAGTTGTCTGAGCTTATCATTAGTAATACTGAAAGGTTGTAGCAAATAGGTTAGTTCCCCGTGGGATTAGACTCCAGACTCTTGAAACGGATTATTTTTGCAGCGACCGCTTAGTCCTTTTCATAAGGCATAGTTAGGGCATGATCAAATTTGGGCGCCGTAGCCGGGGAACTAACGGTGTAGTTGTAGCTTTACATATTGCTAGGTTTCAAGTTTGAACTTTTATTTTGTTTTTTTAGTATTTGAATTTTTTTATATTTTAGTTTACTTGTTGATTAGAGAAACATGACATCTTGGAATTAGGGGAGTTTTGATGTTGGTAATTCTACTTTTGATCTTCCTTATGCATATTGTGGAGGAAATCACTCGTGCAAAAACTATCAATATATTTTCGAGAGCGAGTTATGTACACCAACTCAATCTCATGTGTGGAATATGTGTGATATGTGTGGTGGTCAAGACGATCACTTTTATGGTTGTGCTTATATTTCTTATCCCCCTCCACTCCTTATTATGATGGTTCTACTTTTACTTGTGAAGTTAATAGAAATAAAGAACCTTTTGATGATGACCTGAAAGGAATCAAGGATATGCTAAGGTGCCTTGTGGAATAAAATAATGAGAAACATTTGCACATACAAAGGCAAGATGCTACTATTTGCAACCTGGAGGCACAAGTAAGTTAGTTGGTTGAAGCATTTAATGCTCAACAAGCGAATATTGGGATAGTAGCCAAGAAGAGCATGAAGTAGATACTGAAATTGAGGTGCTAATGGAGGAGGTCAGAGTAGAACACCAACAATCTATCCAATTAGAATTTGAGGATACCAATGTTGAAGAAGTAATACTAGAGTCAACCAAGGATATTGAAGATACAAATATAGTTGACTCTAGTGTGATTGGTGTTGAGGAGGTCAAAAATTTTAAAGTTCACGTATTTGAGTGTGTCGGACCTCATTCCAAACACTTCTCTATATTGTGTTCGGATGGTGAAATGAGAATGGATCCTTACGAGCGTAAAAAGGAGTCAAGGAAAGAGGTAGATGAGCCTTATATTTTAAAATCTTCAAGGCCGTCTAGGCAAGGTGACACTCCTCGGTCGAGAGCCAAAAGGTGCATGAGAGTTCACTTAATTTTTGGCTCACAAAAATTTGTACCGCCCGAGGAGCATAATCATAAGCTTGAATCAAACTTGGGGTTCAATTCATAAGCTCGAGGTGGAGGCAGAAAGTGGTTCATATTGTGCCGCGACGTTAAATTAGGCGCTTATTGGGAGACAACCCAACTTTACTACTTTTTTTATTTTTAGTTTTTTAAAAAGTATTTTATTATTATTATTATTATTGTAGTGTCACTTTTTATATTTTAGGCGCATGTGAAGCAAAGCCATTGGAAGGATGCAACGACAAGCCAGATGGTTAGAACTAAGTGTGGAGTGCCTGCACAAAGTAAAATACCCCGGGAGAAGTCTGAGTACCTCATGAGCTGCTAGTGCTTCAGCCTTTGGTCTACAGGGAGTTTCTTTTAACCTCATTATTAATTATGTTGTGCACTGGGGACAATGCACAATTTAAGTGTGGGGTGAGGGGATTGCCTTGTTCTATGCTATTTTAGTTGTGTTAGTTTAATTGATGATTTTTTAGACAAATTTTTTTTTGGACTTTTCCCAATGATGGATCTTCTAGATATTTTTCTTAAGGGATTTAAGTCTAATAAAAAATACAAAAACTAAAATGAGAAAATAGAAAAATTCAAAAACATATCTTTTATTTTTCTTAGATAGTAATAATCTCCCGTGATTTTTTTTCGTGCCTCGTTCTTTTCTATGAGATGTAACTTGAATCGGGTAGTAGTTTTAATTTTTTTTATTTTTACTTTTAGAGTAGTATGTAGGAAATAAAGGAGAAGAAATGATGTGATTCACATCTTTTGACTTGTTTGATGGTTGCATACTTAAGTTCTGGTATGTGTTTCACCTTCCCTTGATTTTAAATATATGATGATGCCTTGATAAAAATGAATAGCATGTGGTATGATTCCTATGTCTCGATGCTTTATGCTTAATATATCTCTTGGCTTTGTGAATACTTGTTTGATTGAGAGTCGGAATGGGACCGTCCTTAGTGAGTCATGTGCCATGTGTAAAATGAGTTCTTTGCATAGTCCATGTTATTGTAGTTGAGTTTAGAACTTGTCCGGAATGTGAATTGAAACGAAATCCTAGGTGTTGCTCGGTTTGAAAAGTGATGTTAGGCTTTCTTTGATCTTTTTGAGTTTTGTTGCTTATCACAAATAAAGTCATCCCTAGTTACCCTTTTGAGCCTATAAGCCTTTCTTCTGACACTCGCATTACAAGCCTATCCCCTTTTGATCTTAATTAAATTATTTTGATCATTATACCTCTTACAGAACTTGAATTCCAAAGAGAACGCTAGAAAGAGGTAATGAGGAAATTTGGGGTAGCTTTTAAGTGGAACCAATAGAAGGAAGAAATTTGCACTTGTATTTAAAATAAAATTCCATTAGCGGCAAGGCAATAATATAAAATAAAAAAATAAAAAAATAAAAAAATAAACAAAGGTTCTTATTTTTGCTAGTGGATGTGATCTGAAGTAGTGCGTAAAGAAGAAGGAAAAGTATGTTGGGATGAGCTATCTTGTGATGATTAAAGTGGATTGAAGGAAATTTGCGCTTAAAGTTGAATACGTGATGTGTTAAAGTGCTTAGGAGGGTAAGCCACTATATCCTAAATATATCCTACCCATTCCTTAGCTCACATTACAAACATAATAAAGTCCTAATTAATTTCGAACTGAGCAGGCCTACATTAGTAGAGGTTTACATAATGGGCAAGCCTACGGTACCTTTTGTGTGCACGTGACTTCTTTGAGAGAGTAAGTGATTTTCTTCATATGTGTGAGTCCTTAAAATATATTCGATCATGTGATTTGGATGTGTGGACTGCTTACTCTTTGTTTTATTGCGACGACACATAGTTTCACAAAGGATAGGTAACATTATTAAACCTCTCTGTTAGATTAAGCATTAAAGCCTCGGGGTGCATTGTGACATTGAGTTAGTTATCGATGCTAGGATTGTTATAATCATATTGTTCCTGGGTTGGATGTTTTGAAATTGGGCATGAGTATGGTAAGTGTATTTTGACCGCATATGCTAGAGCTTAATTGTTACTATCAACCATTGTCATATGTGTAGTGTGTTGTGAATGTGTAGCTTGTTGGGTCCTTGAAGAGGAAGTGTTTGGTTGGTTGACTCGAGGGCGAGAAATATTTAAGTGTAGGGTGTTGATGTCGTGCTATAATTTCATATATTTTGACGTTATTTACCCTACTTGCTTGTTGTTTGAATGCTAATTTTTGCGATAATTGAGCTTAATAGAGTTTATTTTATGTGTAGGAATGCTTGGACATGAAGTGGAGAAAAGTTGCACGAAATGGTACCTCAAAACTACAAAATGGAGTAATAAAAGAAGACGTGTAAGGCAATAAAAAGTCATGGCCATAGACAATGCAAGGCTTTGTCCAGGGCATTGTCATTGACGTCTCTGACAGTGCCTCGCGTGAAGATGTTGGCACCTCTGACAGTGCCTCGCGGTGTAATATTGGCGTATGCTTATCCGAGCCATTTTTATTTTCTTATTATGTTTGGACGTGTAGACCTCAACCCTACCTTATAAATACCTCTTAAGCTTAGTTTTTAGGGGGAGGACATCATTAGAGAGGCAAGAGGCCACGGAACACTTTGAAAGCACGAATCACGCGAGTTTTTCTCTCAGCTTTCCTTTAATTTATAGTTTAATACTTCTAGATATTACTATGATTATTTACACAGTTATGAGTAGCTAAACCTGTTATCTAGAGTTGATGGAATCAATTGTTGGATGAAGTCTTGATTGCGTTTTGATATAATTGAGCTGTTTTTACTCTTTAATTGTTCAACTATGTGTTTCTTGTGGTTAATTGAACAGCCCTTGATTAATCGTATCTAGTTATCTTGTGTTTCTTGAGAGAGAATACTTGATTAGATTGTTGTTGAACAACGCCACTTTCGAGTAAGTTAAGAGATTAATTACTTGAATTTAAAAGTGGGATCAGAGATAACAAAACTTTGGCGCGGTATTTATGAGTTGTACGAATTGTCAGCTAGAGTAGTTCGAGAGAATACTTTTAGTAAATTATCATAATTGATCGAGAGATAATTGCGATAAATAAGAACTCATCATCGTTAGAGAGTGTTACGGCGAGATTATAGCTAACGTGTCATGAATTAATCCGGTAATTGGGGAAATCATAAACCCTAGATCTCTTTATCCTTGATTCAACCTCATTCGTGCTAGTTGATAGTTTTTATTGTCATTTTTTCTTAGTTAAGTAATTTTTATTAAATCACAAATTAAATCTTGAACTCTGAAAGTTGTCTGAGCTTATCATTAGTGATACTGAAAGGTGTTAGCAAATAGGTTAGTTCCATGTAGGATTCGACTCCGGACTCTTGAACCGGATTATTTTTGCAGCGACCGCTTAATCCTTTTTATAAGGTATAATTGGACGTGATCATGAAGCTTTACAACGTTAGTGCCCAGTGGACATGTCTGAGAAATATTTTACAGATAAAAGAAGAAATTGCTAGGGAAAAAAACAGAATAAGAAGAAGAACAAAATGCTGATGATAACAAATCCATAATAAAGAAATAATGTTCCTTCCACAATTGAATTAAGTCAACTGTTCCCAAAAGTTAACGTGATGAAATTCGAACAGCTTAAAGGGTGCATTATAATCCATCATCTGGTAGTCAAAATTCTAACTGCTAAAACTGAAGCATTTTATGCTACAATTTTTTGAGATTAGTCATCTGTCAAAACAATTAATTTTTAGTTTAATCGAAATCTGATTATCGCAAATGTGAATAATATCTAACAGTAATTTGGCTTTCTCATAATTAGGGGTGTACATAGGTCGGGTTGGTTCGGATTTTTTAATTATCAAACCAAATCATTGATGTCGGATTTTTAAATTTATAAACCAAATCAAACCAACAAAGTCGGGTTTTTGAATATCGATTTTTCTCGGATTTTCGGGTTTTTTCGGGTTTTCGAATTTTTTTTCCGGTAAAGTCTTCATAACATAAAATATGTAACTTGTGCTCTAAATATTTTTTAAGTCCTAGTAAAATACAACTATATAATGTGTTTTCTAAGAAACTAACACAATAATATGAGATAAGTCATAGCATTATACTAAAATATTCAATAACAAAGATAAAATAATAAAATTACATAAAATAAATATTGCTAATTAATAAGCCATAATAAAAATTAACATAATCTAAAAATATTATATAGGTCATGCTAAAATAAATATAGCTAATAAGTACTAATATTAATTACATAACTAAGCACTAAAGAAAATGATAAACTAAGTCATGCATTTTCATTATAAACCAATGTAAAACTAAAATAATTATCCAACACTATCGTCATTCCTAGTATTGAATTGAATTGAATTTTGTTAACATTAGTATTGATTTGAACTTTGTTTGAGTTATTACATTTATGGGTAATAAAATTTATTTACCATTCAAGAATGTTAAGTCTAAATTTGAAATAATACGTTAAAAGATAAAACTGTGAAAAAGTTTAAGAAATATTTATAAATTACATTACAATAAATATTTATATGCATAAAATATTTTTAAAAGTTATATAAATGTACTATCGGGTTGATTTGATTTCGGTTTGACTTTTTTTAGTTAAAACCAAATCAAACCAATTATGGCCTGATTTTATTTTTCAATACCAAACCAAACCACATCAGGGATTTTTTTTCCGATTTGACTCCGATTATCGGTTTGGTGCGATTTGTCGGTTTTCTTTGTACACCTCTAGTCGTAATTTAGCTTCTCAATGAAACCAATTGTAAATGGTTTAGGTTTTGCTTTAAATATTATTAGGTTAATTATGCTACTTTCTTCCATCCAATTCATATGACATTTTCTCATTTAAAACTTCACAAAATGATGTCTATACAACTTTCAACAATTTAAATTTATTAAATAGTTTTGACTATATTTTAATATTTTCTTTCATCATCACCAAGATATTATATAAGTCAAAACGTGTTAAGTTTCATATCCAATCTATTCTTTCACATAAAATAAAACCAAAGGAATATTAGTAGTTAATCGTGCAAAAGAGATTGTCACTATTGAAAACAATTCGCATCGGATGGAAATGCAATAAAATTGCCCCGGTTCAGAGATTTTCCACTAGTAATTTAGGGGGATCTTTATACAATTAGCCGATTAGAATTACTGTTTATTTTTCTAGTAATATACGTAAATTATATATAGTTAGTGGATTTGGCATGGCATGATAACTAGGTCCAATAATTAGCATAAAAAAGACAACGTATAAGGATTTGACATATGGTAGTCTAAAGTTATTCTCTCTCTTCTAATGCTTCAACCACCATTCTAAAAATAAGCCCCATCAAAATTATTTTCCTTAAAAATAATTTCTTTTTAAAAACCCTCTCTCTATTCTCTCATAGCAACTATCATCCTACAAATTAGGTTCTATTTCCTTTAATAGTATCCGAAAAACTCCCAAATATTTTTTAGTTATTTTTCTATTTTTTATCTATATATTCAAATATATATAACACAATAATAATTATATTATTATATCACAATGTATAATATAATAAAAATGTGTATATCAAAAAAGTATATTAAAATTTTATTTTTCTTCTTTGTATAACACATTTCAGATTGAAAACTCAAGTTCAAGACGACTCCACATGTGTATCCCCTATTGTATCCCGTGTATATCTTTATGTACATCAACGATATCATGTGTATTTGTGCATATCCATGAAAATTTGTGTTATATATACGATATATAATGTGATACACATGGGCGTCCATAAAAGAATTGTGTTGTATACACGATATACAAAGTGATACACAGATGTCCTTAAAAATATGTGTGTGATATACACTGATGTACACAATATGCAACGCTATATACACATGTCACAGTTGGATTTTAGGTCTGATGTTTTACATGAAACCAGTCTAAATCACTTCTAATCTTGCTCAAATTTTATATATAGCCCCGTTTAGGTATTTTCAACCAATTTCACTCACACCACTCGTTCAATCCAACTAAAAAAAAGAAGAGAGAAGAAAAACAAGTTGAAATGAATTTTTCACTCTTAGTTTTTGCTTATAATTTTTCTGATTACCTTTTCACCCCATTGATTTTTTTTGCATAATTTGCAAGAATTTTTGCTAAACTATGAGAGCGAAAGAAAAGAGATAGAAGAAGAAATACAAGGAGAGAAAGGGGGAGGGACGCAGTGAACAAAAAAAGAAGTTAGCGGCGAAGAGGAGGGGGGGGGGGAGAGCAGACGGTTTGGGGCCAATTGTTTGAGAGAGAATATATAAGAGAGTAGTTTTTTTAGGATTTGGCTATATAATGTCAATTTTTTGGGGCTATCTTTTCCTAACCTAATATAAGACTAAAAAATTGTCAATTCCTGTCATGTGTTATCACCTGGTGCCATTTTCTCATAGTTATACATATAGTGAAAGGAAAAGAGGGTATTAGTGCCAATTTTGTAAAGAGGTTAGACCTAAATTAGGCCCAAGAGGCCCAATAGAAAATCTAGCCCTCAATTTTGTGGAATCCACGTCACCGACTTCTTGCATTACCACCCGAAGCGGCTCCGTATTGATCCTGTAACTCCCAATTTCGGGTCAAAATAGGAATTTCAAATACAGAAGCCAAAAAAAAAAAAGGAAAGTAATCCAAAACAGTATTCAGAAAGACCATAAAAAAAACACTAGTCTCAATCTTTCTCTTTTCCTCTTTCCTGAACTCCTGCGGCGTAGATCCGAGGAGTTTCAGACAAAACCCTAACCCCCCAATCGCTTTTACCCACTTTTCATTTCACTCTCTCTTTCCTATTCCTCAGATCTTTTCCTCATCTCTATCAGGTTAGCTATGTTTTTTTTCCCTTTAATATTTTAATGTATTTCTTGTAATATTTGTTTGTGTATTGAAGATTGAATCTTGATGATTGATTGTTGGTCTGACTACAGCTGGGTTTTGTGTTATGTAACTATTTTTAACTATTTTGGATAGAGATCTGTTTGATGTGATGTTCTTGATTATAAAAATACCATCCTACTTTGTTATCTCATATCTGGTTGGAACATGAGCAATTTCATTTCTCCTAGTTCTTGAATTAAAAACCTGAAAGTATTGTGCAAAAAGATGCTAGGAATGAGACTATCATTGTTTTGATGCAATATGTTCTTTTAAGTAATAGGTGTTTTGTAAGAAGTCTACGCAGTTCTGGATGTATTTTACTACTCGGGAAAACTGGATAGTTGGATACTTATTATGTATAGGAAGTAAATGTGGGGATTATAATGCCTTTCTCTGCCATCTGCTCTTTGTATTTTGTGTAAAGCTTGGCATGCCTCTCGTCAGATAGCCATCGCTACCGTACATTCTTTTAAGAATGAAGCACTTAGACACTTGCTCGTTTCTGCCTTTGTCACATTGACCCAGCATCATATAATCTGAAAGATTGGTTAGCAGTTGGCTGCTATTTAACTTGTATGTTAAAACAATTGATTTTCATGTGTATCTCCTCCTTTTGTGCTTTGTGCTTCTTCATAAAAGAAAGAAAACATACATTCGGTTGTGCTCTCCTCCTTTTTCAATGGTAGAGAGGAAGAACAGATAATTTTATTGCTGCTGTAGGTATTTGACATCTGTGATATTTTCATAGTAAGGTTTTGTTTTTTCCTTTTTATTTAGTTCAAGATTGTTTCATGAATTTCCATAAGCGTAATACCATAGTTCTTTTATTTGCTACAGTCATGGCTGGCTTGGCACCGGAAGGTTCTCAGTTTGATGCTCGTCAGTATGATGCCAAAATGACTGAGCTGTAAGTTGTTTGCTCTCAATTCTATACCAATAGGCTACTAATCTGGTAGCAGAAAACTACACTTACGTTTTATTTTCCTCATAAAGTGCTTTAGCTATCACTTGCTGCTATTCTGTGTTTGTTTTTGCTTGCTCATTTTATTTTTCAATTTTCTGGATGTTTGACATGCTGAAACAGGCTTGGGACTGAACAGGAGGAGTTCTTCACATCATATGATGAGGTTTATGACAGTTTTGATGCCATGGGTTTGCAAGAAAACCTGCTTAGGGGCATCTATGCTTATGGTAAATGCACTTCTTAAAAGCACATATGCTATTCGTCTCCCTTGTTATATTTAGCTGGGCATTCAACACCTCTCTTAAATTGCTTGAAGGTTTTGAGAAGCCATCTGCTATCCAGCAAAGGGGTATTGTCCCATTTTGCAAGGGTCTTGATGTGATCCAACAGGCACAATCCGGAACCGGAAAGACTGCAACTTTCTGCTCTGGAGTTCTCCAGCAGCTTGATTACAGCTTAGTCGAATGTCAGGCTCTGGTTCTGGCTCCAACCCGTGAGCTTGCCCAACAGATTGAGAAGGTTATGCGAGCACTTGGTGACTATCTCGGTGTGAAGGTTCATGCTTGTGTAGGAGGTACCAGTGTCCGTGAAGATCAGCGTATCCTTCAAAGTGGTGTTCATGTGGTGGTTGGTACTCCTGGCCGTGTCTTTGACATGTTGCGCAGGCAGTCTCTTCGCCCTGACCACATCAAGATGTTTGTTCTGGATGAAGCTGATGAAATGCTCTCAAGAGGTTTCAAGGATCAGGTTGCTGTTTACTACTCTCATTTTCTGCTTTATTTTTTTTCTGTCCTTTTGGTGGAATTTTCTTATCGATTAGGTTTCTGTGTTGGGTAGTGCATAAATATGGGGATGTGTTTTTCTTTTTTTTTTTTTGGGGGGGGGGGGGGGGGGGGGAGGGGATAAAGTAAGTATATGTATGCTTCTTTTCTTAGTCATATTTTATGTTCGAAAAAGATTTGTCAATATCTAATATTAGCCTCTTCATGTGAGTTCTATTCTTGTCGTTATTATGCTTTAATGTCTTTTAGAATTGCTACAGGACTTTGCTGGTTTTTTCCCATTATTTCCTGTAGTTTCTCTTCTGGGCCTAACCTATAAGCTGATTTATTGCTCCCAAGGTTCACAAACAGTGTCTTATTCGAATGTTGTCTTTCATTATTTCCAGATTTATGATATTTTCCAATTGCTACCACCAAAGATTCAAGTGGGTGTTTTCTCTGCCACTATGCCGCCAGAGGCCCTTGAAATTACTAGGAAGTTCATGAACAAGCCTGTGAGGATTCTTGTAAAGCGTGATGAGCTTACGCTTGAAGGTATCAAGCAATTTTATGTCAATGTTGATAAGGAAGAGTGGAAGCTTGAAACTCTTTGCGATCTTTACGAGACCTTAGCCATCACCCAGAGTGTCATCTTTGTTAACACCAGGCGTAAGGTTGATTGGCTCACTGACAAAATGCGCAGCCGTGATCACACAGTATCTGCAACTCACGGAGACATGGACCAGAATACTAGAGATATCATTATGCGAGAGTTCCGATCTGGGTCGTCTCGTGTGCTCATCACCACTGATCTTCTGGCGCGTGGTATTGACGTGCAGCAAGTTTCCCTTGTGATTAACTATGACCTTCCAACTCAGCCAGAGAACTATCTGCATCGTATTGGTCGTAGTGGACGTTTTGGAAGGAAGGGTGTTGCTATCAACTTTGTCACAAAGGATGATGAAAGGATGCTTTCTGACATTCAGAAGTTTTATAATGTTGTCATCGAGGAGTTGCCAGCCAATGTGGCCGATCTCCTTTGAGGTTGTTTTGGTTATGTGAGGTGAATTCTTCCTTACATGAAGTAATTTAATATCTTATTCTTAGGTTAGTTAGAATTCTACCAGGTTTAGAATTGGGAAATGCAGGTGCCATGATTCACCATGGAACCTGTAAATCTTCAACTTTGGTTGGACTATCTACTATCAATTTTATCGGTTTGCCTTTTGTATTGTAAGTCTAC